>NC_057803.1:282763295-283105309 GCF_018294505.1 Triticum aestivum | reverse complement strand
CATGCTCGTTCTCATGGAGTTTGGTCATTGCGAAGTGAGCTTGGGGTGGAGAAGCTTTGGCCTTCATGAGTTCTTGTTCCGCCTTGAGAGCACCAATGTAGTTGTCGTTGAGGGACTTGTATTCTCGAGGAAGATCGTCTTGGAGATGTCGTTGTGCAATCCCATCATGAAGTGGAACTTCATTGAAATGGGGTCGTCCACGCTGGCTCGTCGCAAGGCAATCTTCATCTCCTTGAAGTACTCGTTGATGGACTTGGATCCTTGGATGGTGTTCTCCAATTGGCGTTGAAGTTGTTCCGTGTAGGTTGGAGGCACAAACTCTCGCCGCAAAGCTCTCTTTGTCTTGGGCCAACTCATGTCGTAGCTTTTCGAAGGTGTGTGAAGCCACCATGTGTACGCGTAGCCGTGGAAGTATCTTGTGGCGCACTTGACTTGATCTTTGGGAGGAACTTTATGTAGCTTGGGGTAGTTGTCCATCAAACATTCCCACTCGAGATACTCCTCGAGTTCTAGAGTTCCATAGAAAGGAATCTCATGGTCGATGTTGAGGTCGTAGTAGCTCGTGGAAGTCGCAGACCGTAGCTTGGGGAGCTTCTCTTGAGCGTAGTCTCGAGGTGCTTGCTGGTGAAGATGCCGTATATCCGAAGGCAAAGATGCCTTGAAATCACTTGGCGAAGATGCCAAGGGAGATGGTGAAGTCATTGAGCAGTTGTTGGTGTTGAGATCTTGACCTTCACGTTCTTGTTGGTGATGGTGTCGATGCCGATGTGATCTTGCCGAAGATGGTAGCTCGGAATCATGTGCTCTCAAAGATAAGGAAGATCGCTTGTAGGACTTGATGAGGTCTTTGATCTCCTCCATTTGAGCATGCATCTTGGCGTCGGTGGAGTTTTTTGTGGCATCGAACTCGTCATTGTTGTTGTAGACCGAAGATGAAATGCCTTGCCTATCCATCACAAGACTCGAGTAGAGGTGAGTAGGAAAAGAGATAAACAATACCAAGTTACCTTTTCCCAAAGTTAAGGATGTATCCCGTTTCACTCAATGTGAGATGAAAGAATAGTGGAATTGGTACCGGACTTGTTCAGTCACACCTACAAACTAAAGCTTATGGAGTAGCTCGGTGAGGATAGTGGCACAAAAATTTAATGCAAAATGTTAGCAAGAGTCAATAATGTTGAAAGAGATTCACAAATTCGCAAGTGAAACAAGTAGAACAATAGCAATGAATGGCACACGGAAACGCACACACGGATAGATAAATGGGGTCGTGCAACCAAGGAATGAGCTCAAAATGTGGAATCCACGGAAAATGCTCTTGTTGCACAACTCTAGAGAGACGCTAGCATGATTGCTCAATAGGCAGATACGACACTTGTGCACAACCTATAGAAGACAAAAATGCAATGACTTCTATCACAAGTATGCTATATATGTATGATGTTCCGGCGCTATGATCCAAGATGATCGGATATGACAATCTTATGTGCAATGTGGTATGGTGCTATGGCTATTGCTTACAAGCTTCTTTGCTCTCTCTTTTTCTCTGCTTAAAAGCTTATTTTTTTGTATATGGACACAATGCGAAATGTACAAACCAAGGTAGCAATTGGGTATATGCGAGAACAAACTTGAGGCACAAGAGATGATATGATGATACCAATATAATATGGTATGTATGTAATGGAAGGTGTAGACCACTAATGTGCACAAGTAATGTTGCCGGCAATACTCAAATGGCTAGTCTCGATAGGCAAGTGACGCAAAATGGGCCAGGGGTTAACAATGTAATGGCACGGAGAATATACAATGGATGGATACCACGATACCAAGATGATATGGAGGTTACTGTCCGCGGTGATGATGAGTGGTTTTGTTCTTGATGTAGATACCAAGATGATGGAGACTCGTCCCTAACTAGCCGAAACACCTTAGGAAACAGAAAAACCGCGAACTCAAAATCTCAAATGTCAAATGGTGGTAGAGGGAAAGCAGTGGTGGTTTTACGGAAGCTCAATGGGATTGCGGGAATGCAATGATGGGTGTCGGTGTCAAAACCGGCGGATCTTAGGTAGGGGGTCCCAAGTTGTGTATCATGGATCGATGGGTAACAGGAGACAGGGGACACGATGTTTACCTAGGTTCGGGCCCTCTTGATGGAGGTAAAACCCTACGTCCTGCTCTTGTTTATATTGATGGAGTATCAAGTACAGAGTTGATCTACCTCGAGATCATATGTTGTGGTCTAAAACCTAAGGGTATGATGAATAATGTCCTCCTCTATCACCTAGCCTGGCCTCGGCTTATATAACACACCAGAGGCCTAGGATAACAAGAGTCCTAGTCGAATATGTCGGTGGAGAGGAGTCCTTGTCTTGATCACCAAGTCTTGTGGAATCTTCCTCGTATATGTCTTCGGTTGTCCGAACTGGCCCGGGAGCATACGTCCATGGGGGTCCTCGGCCCAATCCAACTGATTGGGAGATGACGTGGTGAGTACCCCCTAGTCCAGGACACCGTCAGTAGCCCCCTGAACCGGTCTTGAAGTTGGGGACGCTCCTTGGTTCTTCCGAACTGTTCTTCGTCTTCGGTCGTCGGTCTTGAAAACTGGTTCAACAAATCTTCCCATCTTCTATCTTGGGGATTGCCGAGCTAAATCTGAAGATCTCACACGTCAGGTATCCGAGGAGCCCTTTAAGTCTTCGGCCTTTATCAATACCTTGTTATTTTTATGCCACACCTCGGGTTTGAAGTTGTTCCCGGGCGGCCGTGTCCTCTTGCGTCCGAGCTCCAACGCCGGACTATATTTGAGGTATCTTTTGCAGACGAGCACCAACGCCAGACCGCTTCCGAGCTCCAATGCCGGAATGTATCCGAGCTCCAACACCGGACTATGTCCAAGCTCCAACGCCAGACTATATCTGAGGTGTCATAGATCACCTTGGTTCAAAAAGGTTAAAGGAGTTTAGTCGAGCTTAATGCCGGAAATGCCCACTATGGAGCCAGCCACTGGCGCCCGAGTTTTATGCCGGACTGCTTCCGTGGTGGTGCACCACCCCGACTGTGGGCTGATTTTTTGTCAATATTTTTGATTGGTGCAATTTATTCTCTACCGAGATATATAGAAAGTAGCTCTCAAGGTGTGTATCGGTCTAAAACCCAAGATGCACCTGAAGGATGACATAAGACCGCTGATCCCAGTAGCCGCTGAGACTCAGGTTGATTTGCAAAATCGTCCTGAGGATCAACTCCTAGCTTGGCAGAATACTTCGAGACAAAAAAAGCGGTGTGCAAAGTCCTTGAGACTCAGGTTGGGTGCGGCCGACCAATCCTGAGGATCATAATCTCCTCGAAAGCTATATTGCACTTAAATTTTCTACACTGGATTTCTGACGTAGTAGCCCCCGAGACACTGGTCGGGTGGCAACACCAGATCAGGGGATCGATGTGCCCCTTTAATATTTATAAATAAAGAGCGAGAAGCCCAGTAGCCCCCGAGCCTTAATACGGGCACGGGTGGCCGAATTAAGGATCGATATCCATAGTAAAATCAAAAATTATGTGTAATGACTCTATGTATCCAGGGATGTTACATCATTAATGCATGAATCCGCATTGTACAAAACTTTGTTGACCGACCATTGGCTGCCACCTCCTCGGCCAATAGCCGAGGAGTGTTTGTCCTACTTTATAAAGCCTTTATGAGGGCAAAGATTTACGACAAACAAGGCAACCTGGCCATACGGTTTTATAAACAAAGGTACGCAGAGAGATATGTTATATTGTTGTTTAACATAAGAAATATCTTCCAAAGAAAATAGTCCCGCTATCGGTTCTTTCTTTGGGTTGTCATGCTAAGCATGATCATGAAACCTCAGCTCTAATGTAAGAGCAAAATATTGAGGATTTAGTTTGGGAGGCCAGTTACTAGCCCCCGGTAGTGTTCGGCGACAGTCGAGGTCAAGTCGTAAACACTTCGGCCAATGTTATGAATGGCCCGTCATTTAACATAGTCATCGGATCGCTGACCAGTTTATGCTTATTGTGACAGTCAGTTTTTGGCTTTCTCCACTGAGGTGCTTAACCATGTGAGCTAGAAGCACAATCGCAGTGGTTCTCCCTTTGCACACCTAGCCGAACAAAGCGGAACGTAGGAGGCAAGCGCAGGAGCCGGGCAACCCAACTATTGACCGAAGACACAATTCGAAACCAATGCATATATAGCAATATCCGAGAATGTTTTTGCCGAATCTCTAAAGGTTTCCGGCATTGCACTGCGAGACTTGTGCTGAAAACACACAAATAGTTTGAAAGTGCCATAAGCTTCGAAAACTAAAAAACGTCAGTAAAATCTTGACGTACGAACAACATCAACTGTTCGGTGCCAATCTGAAAATTGGAAGAAAAAAATTGTGCTTCTGTCGTGCTTTAAGATGATACACCCGAGCTCATTATCCCAAAGGCGGAGTACTTCTCCGAGATCAGTTTAGCAAATTAAACTCGAGCGCCTTTTAGAGACAAGACAAGCTATCCGGCTATTGACCATACACTCGAGTCGAAAAAGGAGCGGTAGAAAAAGACTTTGCAGCGACCAAGAAGAAAACACATTTACTAAAAAAACTGCTCATATAAATTTTAAGAACCCCCAAGTGACTTGGGTAAAAGAATTTTATGTATAATCATTGTATATACCAAAGTACTTATATCCCGAACTTTAAATGCATCTTAACCGACCGTCGGCTTCTCCCTCTTTGGCCAAGGGCCGAAAAGTGTCATGTACTCCACCTGTCGAGAGTATCGACAGTGTTTCCGATGACCAGGCAATCAAGCCATATGGCTATAACAGACAAAGCGCGCTCAGGGAACTTATGCTATATTACTGACGAACTGTAAGAAGCATCTTCAAAGAAAATAGTACCCTCACCGATACCTTTCTTCGGTGCTCATTATTACTATGAGACTTGTGCAATAGATTTTTAGCACTCATGAGTTCCGTTGTGTGCCGACCATGATTGAAAACAATAAGAGCACTAGCTTTCGGCTTCACCCAGTCTGAGGTCAGAGCTCGGATGACCCGGTCGTGACAATCGCAGAGGTTCTCCCTTTACTCCATAGCTGAACAATCGGGAATGTAGGGGTAAGCACAGGAGCCAGGCAACCCAGCTTGCGGAACACTTAAATCAATATGGTGCATATTGTGGCGTAATACACGAACAAGGAACGAAGCCGTACAAGTATAATCATATGCAAGAGGAAAAGCTTCATGAAGGAAGCCCCCAAGTAAACGGGGTATTCAAATTTGCGCGTCACAGACAAAGTTTTGACAGGGAAGTATGACACTTGGTCCAATCGGGAGAAAACAATTAAAACCGAAAGTTTTTGAGCATGAAAGCGACTTAGCTTGTTAATGTGTTCGGCATTGATGACGCGGTCCAAGCTTGATGCAGGACAAGCTTCCATCCCCCAAGCCAGTCCCAAGGTGGCGGAGCGAAGAGCTCGGCACTCCGAAGTGGTGGCATAGCACGGCCAAAGCGGACCGATAGAGTGACGCCGAAGCCCCCAGTGCGGGTTAATGAAGTGTTGACAAAACCTCCCGTCTAGCCGAGGAGACAGCACTGCCCAACTCGATTCATTTACCTGTGCACAAAAAATAGTGCAAACCGGAGATAATGGTAATAATGATGAATAAAATTGTTGCATAATAAATAATTTATGCAAAGTCAGTAATAAAAGAAGTATGGCCTATGCGCTGAACATTCGGTGAGGTAGAGCTCTCTCGGCGATGCCGAAGTCCCTGAGGCAACCGAACACGTCGGTATGGCAACACGGCAAACAAGGTGATCACGCAAGCCGATTTATGCCAATTTGAGACAACGGCGTTGGCTTGCCGAAGCGACCGCGTAGCGTAGTCAAAGTCGATTACCTACACGTATAAAATAGTGCGGTCCAAAAAGAATAATATAAATATATATAAATCCTTGCATAATTGCTTTTCGCAAAAATAATTTATTTAAAGAGACGTGGCCTATCGCCGAAGTCAATGTTGATGCAGAGCGTCAGTGTGACGCGATGAAGGCGTGGCAAAAGCCCGAATTCACATGCCGGTCCGAGTTCCGGATTCGGCGTTTGCCAGACTATATACGGAAACTGAACGTACCACCGCGTGACCATCAATAATGCGGCCGCCATTTGACAGGCCTGCGTAAAGATGATGGAACAAACCCGAGTAATAATTCTTTGTGGAGAATAGACCCAAACAAGTAAAAATTACTGGGATAAATAGCACCTGGTTTTTTTATTGTAGCAATCCGAAGAAAGGTGACTCCCAACATTGGGACTCGGCACACCCATTGCCTGATGGGTGATAAAGCGCCGGCATGGCGATGCTGGCAAAGGTTGGCTTGCCGAGACAAAGCCCTTAGTCCAGCTAATCGTGACAAAGTTGGTCGGCTGGTGACGCCAAAGTCACCAGAGTAGGTTGATGAAGAGATGATGAAGCCCCCGGTCTAGCCGAGGTGTTGGAGAGGCTCGGCGAAGAGATGCCGTAGTCTACCTGTCAGCCGATGTGTCGAAACAGGTCGGCGTGTTTGACGATGATTTGAAGAAGAGGCAGCATGGTGATGCCGACGCAGGTCAAGACTTGTGACGCGATCGGCGCTAGCTTGATGAAGCTATCGCGTGGCGATTCCGGTGTGCCCGCTCCGTGTAATCCGTGTGGCAGCGATGTTGACGATGATTTATCCTTCACGATGCCGAACTCTTGTTCGGCTTGCCTAGATGATGATTGAAGGAGTTGAGCTCGTCTCAATAAAGCGGCGACGTGTCTAGCGCAGGTCGGCGACCGTGGAGCAATACTGCCGGACTGGTTTGACACCAGCGTGATGGTGAAGATCACCTCAGAGGAGGCTTAAAATTTTATGGGTACGTGTTTAAAAACAACGCGCAATACCCTAGAAAAAAATTCCTTTAAAAGTGGTGTCCGATATCCCGTTCATGAAGAAACATGAACTCGGGCCGGATTCGTATTCGCATAGAAAATGGATCCGAAAATCGTTGTGCTCATCGGAGGTTTCCCGGAGTTTGAACGGTCGGATCAAGCTGAAATTTTTAGGGGTGGTAGATATTGGAATTCCGCAGCCGATCAACGGTTGGATCTTCCAAAGGACGTCCAGGCTAGATGCTGGACGCTACGCTCCAAACTCGTCCAGATTCCCGTCCAGATTCAAAACGGCTTCGGTATATCATAGATTGCCAGAGATTCCACCATCGGAACTCGATGAAATTTTTCATGGTGGTTGTAGACTCAATTCCGCACAATCCCACTGAAGTAATCGTCAAAGCGATACTCGAGGAGGTGGTGGCGGCAGATACGAGTTCGCTGTCCAGAAAAAAAGCACGGTCGCTCGAGGGCAATGTTGACGTTGAGCCCCCGAGCTCCATGGATGATTCCTCCATGATCTTGATAGAGATCGGAGTTTATGTTTGATTAAGGCCCTCGTCCGAACATGGTGATCCAAACACGGGGCGCAGTTCTTGGTTGAACCAAGGTGACCAATCGAGCTGGTGACGAAGATGCCGAAGTCGCAGTTGATCTGCAGGCGAGCCATCGATCTTTTACAGAACACACAGCGGAACTCTCAATGAAAGAACCATTGTCGGTGTCAAAACTGGAGGATCTCGGGTAGGGGTCCCAAGTTGTGTATCTTGGATCGATGGGTAATATGAGACAGGGGACACGATGTTTACCCAGGTTCGGGCCCTCTTGATGGAGGTAAAACCCTACATCCTGCTCTTGTTTATATTGATGGAGTATCAAGTACAGAGTTGATCTACCTCGAGATCATATATTGTGGTCTAAAACCTAAGGGTATGATGAATAATGTCCTCCTCTATCGACTAGCCTGGCCTCGGCTTATATAACACACCAGAGGCCTAGGATAACAAGAGTCCTAGTCGAATACGTCGGTGGAGAGGAGCCCTTGTCTTAATCACCAAGTCTTGTGGAATCTTCCTCGTATATGTCTTCGGCTATCCGAACTGGCCCATGAGCATACGGCCATGGAGGTCCTCGGCCGAATCCAACTGATTGGGAGATAACGTGGTGTGTACCCCCTAGTCCAGGACACCGTCAATGGGTTTTGAGATGCAATGCGGAAGTGGAGGGTAAGGTGGTGGACAACACTTTACTTATTTTTGGAAGAAAATATGCACAAAACTGCCACGCTAGACTTATTCACGTGGAACTTCGAATTGAACTTCCAAACAAAATAAAAGATCATAATGAACTTCGAAACACACTACATAATATAGAGAGAAAACAAAACTAACCTAGAGTTTCCCAGACTTTGATTCAGAAATCCTGTCTACAGCAAGCACAACCTTGACAGCTTTGTACATCCAAGCAGATACAGCAAACTTATGTGGAGGAGGCGGACCTCCTATCTCAGCAGGAAAGTTGACACTTGAGATGTCAAGTCTATCGACATACATGAGATGCACAATACGGAATAGTACAGTAAACATTATGGAGTGCTAGGAGTAGTTTAAGATAAGGATGCCACCCTCGGGAACATAATTTTCCATGTCTGTGTGTAGTGTAGAAACAATGAGTGCACATTTGCCATGTACTATTAAATAAAGTTGCCATGTGCTTACAATTGGAGTTGCCATGTATGAACAAGTATAGTTGCATGGAAGGAAACTGTAGTTGCCATCTCTAAGCAACTAAATTGCGATGGTTTTGCAAATGGATTTGCCACAGTTTACGAATGAACAATATGTTTGCCTAAAAACACATCAGCCACCTTCAATGAATTTAAACGTAACAAGGCATGAAAAAATCAACATAATAAAAGCATGTGCAAAGAAATTATCACCATCATGTGCAGCCGGCAACCCTTCTGATACATCTTGGTAGCAAATGTGCCATGTAGGGAATTAGCAATGAACTTGCACCAATTCATGTTTTTTATGTCTTTCAACATCGCCTGCAGAAATTTCAAACAGAGATGTAAGCACATACACCGTTAAAAAGAACATGAAGTGGACAAGCATGCTAGGGGATGACAACAAAACAGCTGATAGAAAAAATGAAAAAGAAATGAAGACATTTACCAAGATGGGAAATCATACGTTGCTTGGTCGTAGCGACATTGTAGGCGCAAAGATAGATGATACCAAGTACATCAGCAAGTTCATCTTGAATGCCTCTCCATAGGAATTCATTTGATGCAACGAAGTTGCAAGTGCAATCTTGTTGGGCATGGATGCCTGACCAGGGAACACACGGGGGAACAGCTCTAGCTCATTATCGTTGTTAACCTCGTACGGAACTTTAATATGTCCCCAAGGAACACCCAATGTGCAGAAAACCAACTCCTCATCCAACGGTATCCTCCCACGTCCCGGGATAACGAATTCCCTGGACTCAGGGTCATACAACTCCCCAAGCCAGTCCCACACAGGGTTTACCAAGTTCGTGCATCGCACATCCATTAGAGCCTGCATCCCCATTTCACCGGCAGATGACTTCTGTTTTGGGCTAGATCCTTCGATCAACACAGTTAGCCCTTCTTGCGAAGCCCTATTGCACGGAGGTTTCTTCTTCTGCAAGCAGGAACAAATTCCCTATTGCCATCAATCATTTCTGGAAAAAAACAGTGAACACATGAAACAAACTCCCTTTCACACCAAAAAAGCAAAAAAACAACCTCTTCCCCAGCTTTCTTAGCACCAGCCCCATCGTTGAATGGCGGTGGCTCCATGAAGTCATCGTCATTGTCCTCCCCGTGGTTACGAACCATGATGCTGTAACCGACAACGAATACACATTGGTGTGCACAGGTAAACAGAGTATATTGGACATGAGTGCAACGTAAGCATGGTAACTAATAAAGTTGATGACTGATGGAAACCGCCAAGTTTGCTAGTCGGTGGACGGCAGATATGCGGGCGACATATATCTGATAAGACCTACTTTTCACATAGCACAAAACATATATATAGCAACAGTTGCCACAAAGTAGATACCTCAATGGCACATGATGTAGTTGCCATGCTAACAGGAATTGGCATGTTTGCCACTGATATGAAGCTATAGCAATGGATACAGTTGCCATGGGGAAGTAGAACAACACGAGAACACATTTTGAATTGTGATCTAAGAAAAATGCGGCCATGTAACTGCCATGCCTACACCACATACAATAGTGAACGAATAATTTCCACATTTGCCTCTAGATACATACTGATGTTTGCTTCTAACTGCCATAATGTACGAAATAAGCACTACGGAAAACGATCATAAACAATGCATAGTTGCCAAGATTTCTAATAGTTACAAAAAGATGCTCACTTTTTCAACTGACTCCATCACTAGAAAACAATGCAGTAAACAAATAGAGTACTGAAGCAAAATATGGAGGTTCCATCTGTTAGGAAAACAGAATGGCAACTTAGCACTAAGCACACACAAATGTGATTTTCCCCTGTACAAAGAGACACCATGGCAACTAATTTAGTAAGCACATGGTCAGTTGCCTGCATCACACACGAAGGAAAAAACAACTAGTGCGTTTGGGCAGCATTGGAGTTACCGTATGTTGAGAGAACAGAATGGCAATTAGCTGCAAAATCAAAGTTATGTCTTTGCCATGTTTGGTACAACACAGAGGCAACTAATTATGATCAGAGCACACACATTCGCCATTTTGTTCAGTTGCTTGCATCAAACACGGAGGTGCAGCAACTAGTGTGTTGATGACCCACAAGTATAGGGGATCAATCGTCGTCCTTTCGACAAGTAAGAATGTCAAACCCAACGAGGAGAAGAAGCAAATGACAGGCGGTTTTCAGTAAGGTGTTTTCTGCAGGCACTGAAATTATCGATAACACACAGTTTGGTAGTAAGATAATTCGTAACGGGTAACAAGTAACAACTGTTACAAAGCTGCAGGAAGGTGTCCCAATCCTTTTTATAGCAAAGGACAAGCCTGATGAACTATTATATAAAGCAAAGTGCTCCCGAGGACACATGAGAATTATCGTCAAGCTAGTTTTCATCATGCTCGTATGATTCGCGTTTGTTACTTTGATAATTTGGTATGTGGGTGGACCGGTGCTTGGGTGTTGTCCTTACTTGGACAATCCTCCCACTTATGATTAACCCCTCTCGCAAGCATCCACAACTACGGAAGAAGAATTAAGATAAATCTAACCTTAGCATGAAACATGTGGATCCAAATCAGCCCCTTACGAAGCAATGCATCAACTAGGGTTTAAGCTTCTGACACTCTATAAACCCATCATCTACTTATTACTTCCCTATGCCTTCCCCCATGCCCAGATCATGGTGAAGTGTCATGTAGTCGATGTTCACATACCACCACTAGAGGAAAGACAATATACATCTCATCAAAATATCGAACGAATACCAAATTCGCATCATTACTTATAACAAGACTTCTCCCATGTCCTCGGGAAGAAACATAAATACTCACAAAGCATGTTCATGTTTAAGATCAGAGGGGTAATAAATATCATTAAGGATCTGAGCATATGATCTTCCACCAAATAAACCAACAAGCATCAACTACAAGGAGTAATCAACACTGCTAGCAACCCACAGGTACCAATCTAAGGTTTTGAGGCAAATATTGGATACAAGAGATGAACTAGGGTTTGAGAGGAGATGGTGCTGGTGAAGATGTTGATGAAGATTGACTCTCCCACGATGAGAGGATCATTGGTGATGACAATGGCTTCGATTTCCCCCTCTCGGAGGGAAGTTTCCCCGGTAGAATAGCTTCGCCGGAGCACTTGATTGGTTTTGCTCAGGTTCCGCCTCGAGACGGTGGTGCTTCATCCCGAAACCCCCTTATGATTTTTTTTCTAGGTCAAAACCCTTCATATAGTAGAAGATGGACACCGAGGGCTGGCCAGGGGGGGCACAAGCTCGGGAGGCGCACCCTAGGGGTAGAGCATGCCCCTAGGGCTTGTGGCCACCTGGTGGGTCCCCTTTTGTTGTTTCTTCGCCCAATATTTTTTAAATATTCAGGAAATTTGGATTTGTGTAGAATAGGTATCTCAAATTTGCTCCTTGCCGGTCCAGAGTTCCAGCTATCGTTATTCTCCTCTTCATGTAAATCTTGTAAAATAGGAGAGAAAAGGCATAAGTATTTTATGATGAAGTGAAATAACAGTCCATAATGCAATAAATATCAACATAAAAACATGATGCAAAATGGACGTATCAATTCCCCCAAGCTTGGACCTTGCTTGTCCTCAAGGGAAAGCCGAAATCTATAATCATGTCCACATGTTTAGAGATAGAGGTGTCGATAAAATAAAATACATAGAGGGCATCATGATCATCTTTAGAACAACAACATATTGTCATATAACTTCTTATGCCAAAGTAATAATTTATTACAAGGTAAAGTCTGAACCAAAAACTTCATTGAAAACTAAGAATGTATGATCTTGATCATTGAGGCAATTGCTATCATAACATCAAAAAGAGTTCATGTAAGAGCTCGTATGTAGCAAGTTCAGATACTCAACCATCTTTTCTTCTTTCATAATTGCTAACACTCATGTGATACTGATGAGATTAAAGCTTTAATCAGACACATAGAAAGATAGGGGCTTATTGTTTTGCCTCCCAACCATTACATCAAGGGTAATGTCAACAATAATACTTTATGATCACCTACATCCGAGTGGATATGTATGTCTCGATCTTTCCCCAACACATAATGCTTACCAAAAAGAGAAAATATAAAAAGAAGGGTGGAGATCACCATGACTCTTGCATAAAGGTAGAAAGAAAAATAAAAGATAGGCCCTTCGCAGAGGGAAGAAGAGGTTGTCATGTGCTTTTTGGTTGGATAAACTAAATCTTAATGCAATGGAACGTCACTTTATATTGCTGCTTGTGATAGAGAACTTTATTATGCAGTCTGTCGCTTTTATTTCTTCCATATCACAAGTTCGGACTACTTTTTATTTTCCTAATTTTTAAAATATTCCAAAACGGAGTAAAATTGCTTTTGGAAAACTTTTTTGGAGTCGGTTTACTTACCGTATCACCTGCATATTCCTTTTTAGGGTTCTCGAAGGTTTCCCTTATGTACTCCTCCGGTGTTATTAAATGGTTAATATTAGTTTCAACATTTATGGGCATACCTAAAATATAAAGTTTGATTCTTTGCCCATTCACCACCTTCGGGTTGTTGCCTTCGGTGTTGTTGATCTTGATAGCACCGGAGCATAAACTTCTTCGATGATGTAAGGTCCTTCCCACTTAGAAAGGAGTTTTCCTGCAAAAAATCTTAAACGAGAATTGTATAGCAAGACTTGGTCACCTACGTTAAATTCCCACTTTTGTATTCTTTTGCCATGCCATCTTTTAAATTTTTCTTCAAATGGTTTAGCATTTTCATAAGCTTGAGTTCTCCATTCATCAAGTGAGATAATGTCAAATAACCTCTTCTCACCGGCAAGTTTGAAATCATAGTTGAGTTCTTTAATTTCCCAATAAGCTTTATGTTCTAATTCAAGAGGTAAGTGACATGCTTTTTCATAAACCATTTTATATGGAGGCATACCCATAGGGTTTCTGTAAGCAGTTATATAAGCCCATAATGCATCATCAAGTTTCTTAGACTAATTCTTCCGAGATCTATTAACAGTCTTCTGCAAGATTAGTTTTATTTCCCTATTTCTTAGTTGCACTTGACCACTAGACTGAGGATGATATGGGTATGCAATTCTATTGTTAACATCATACTTAGCAAGCAATTTACGGAAAGCACCATGAATAAAGTGTGAACCACCATCAGTCATTAAATATCTAGGGACTCCAAACTTCGGGAAAATAACTTCTTTAAGCATTTTAATGGAAGTGTTATGATCAACACTACTAGTTGGAATAGCTTCTACCCACTTAGTAACATAATCAACAACAACCAAATTATGTGTATACCCATTAGAGGAAGGAAAAGGTCCCATATAATCAAATCCCCAAACATCAAATAGTTCAATAACAAGTGAATAATTGATAGGCATTTTCTGACGTCTACTTATATTACCAATTCTTTGACATTCATCACAAGACAAGACAAACTTACGAGCATCTCTGAAAAGAGTAGGCCAATATAAACCAGATTGTAATACCTTGTGTGCAGTTCTATCTCCAGCATGGTGTCCTCCGTAGGCCTTGAAGTGACACTTGCATAGGAGTTGTTCCTATTCATGCTCAGGTATACAACGTGTAATAACACCATCTACTCCTTCTTTATAAAGGTGTGGGTCATCTCGGAAGTAATGTCTTAAATCATAGAAAAACTTTTTATTTTGTTGGTATGTGAAACTAGGTGGTATAAATTTAGCAACAATGTAATTAGCATAATCAACATATCAAGGAGTACTACAAGAAGCATTTATGACAGCTAGTTGTTCATCGAGAAAGCTATCATCAATAGGTAGTGGGTCATCAAGAATATTTTCTAACCTAGACAAGTTGACAGCTACTGGGTTCTCAGCTCCTTTCCTATTAGTGATATGTAGATCAAATTCCTTTATCAAAAGAACCCACATAATAAGTCTAGGTTTAGCATCTTTCTTTTTTGTAAGGTACTTAATAGCAGCATGATCAGTGTGAACAATTACTTTAGAATCAACAATGTAAGATCTGAATTTATCACAAGCAAACACAACTGCTAAAAATTCTTTTTCAGTGTAAGCATAATTTCTTTGGGAACTCTCATTAGTTTTACTATCATAATGGATAACATTTAATTTCTTATAAACTCTTTGTCCTAGAACAGCACCAACAGCATAATCACTAGCATCACATAATTTCAAAGGGTAGGTTCCAATCAGCTGGTTGAACAATATGTGTAGATATTAAGGCTTTCTTAAGTATTTCAAAGGCTTCTACACAATCATCATCAAAAACAAATGGAAAATCTTTTTGCAGAGATTAGTAAGAGGCCTAGAAATTTTAGAGAAGTCTTTAATAAATCTCCTATAGAAACCAGCATGACCAAGGAAACTTCTTATACCTTTGATATCTTTAGGACATGGCATTTTTTCAATTGCATCCGCTTTAGCTTTATCAACTACAATACCTCTTTCAGAGATTTTATGCCCCCAAGACAATACCTTCATTAACCATAAAGTGGCACTTCTCTCATTAAGGACAAGGTTAGTTTCTTCACATCACTACAAAAATCGATCAAGGTTTCTTAAGCAATCATCAAAATAAGTTCCGTAAATGGAAAAAGCATCCATGAAAACCTTAACAATCTTTTCACAAAATTAATAGAATATAGCAGCCATACATCTTTGAAAGGTAGCAGGTGCATTGCATAAACCAAAAGGCATACGTCTATAAGCAAAAGTACCAAAAGGGCATGTAAAAGTAGTTTTTTCTTGATCCTCTTGTGACACGGGTATTTGGGGAAAACCAGAATATCCATCTAGAAAGCATAAATGTGTATGTTTTGATAGTCTTTCTAGCATTTGATCAATGAATGGTAGAGGATAATGATCTTTCCTAGTAGCTTTGTTTAATTTTCTAAAATCAATTACCATTCTATAACCTATGAGAATTCTTTGTGGGATAAGTTCATTTTTATCATTAGGGACAATGGTGATACCTCCCTTCTTAGGAACACAATGAATAGGACTTACCCATTTACTATCAGTTATGGGATAGATTATACCTGCTTCCAGAGGCTTTAATATTTCATTTCTTACCACTTCCTTCATCTTAGGATTTAATCATCATTGGTGATCAACAACGGATTTAGCATCAGGCTCCATATTAATTTTATGCTGACATAGAGTGGGACTAATTCCCTTAAGATCATCAAGAGTATATCCAATAGCGGCACAGTTCTTCCTCAGAGTTTTCAATAATCTCTTTTCTTCATGCTCGGAAAGGTTAGCACTAATAATAAAAGGATATATCTTATTTTCTTCAAGTTAGCATATTTCAAAGTATCAGATAATTGTTTAAGATAAAACATGGGATCACTCTTGGGAGGAAGAGGATCTCCAAGAGTCTCAATGGGCAAATTTTGTTTCAAAACATGCATTTTTTTCAAGAATATCTCATCTATTTTGTTTCTTTCATTCATAAACATATCATTTTCATGGTCTAGCAAATATTGTTCTAAAGGATCAGTAGGAGGTATAACAATAGAAGCAAGACCAATAATTTCATCCTTACTAGGTAATTCTTTATCACGTGGTTGTCTACGGAATTTGGAGAAATTAAACTCATGAGATACATCACCAAAACTTACACTATCAGTTTCTTTCTCACAATCTATCTTAGCATTAACCGGGTTCAGGAAAGGTCTACCAAATATAATGGGACAAAAATCATCTTGTGGGGAACCAAGAACTACAATATCAGTAGGGTATTTTATTTTCCCACACAAGGCTTCAACATCTCTAACAATCCCAAGTGGTGTGATAGTATCTCTATTAGCATGCTTAATAGTAACATCAATATCTTCTATTTCAGCAGGTGCAATATCATTCATAATTTATTCATATAAGGTAAACGAGATAGCACTCACACTAGCAGCCAAATCACATAAACCATGATAAAAATGATCTTCTATTTTAACACGGACAACAGGCATGCCAACAACAGGTTTATTCTTATCTTTTTCATCGGGTTTGGCAATTGTAGTAGCTTCATCACAAAAATAAATAACATGCACATCAATATTTTCAACCAAGAGATCTTTAACCATAGCAACATTATGTTCAACTTTAATTTGTTCAGAGAGTGTAGGTGTTCTTGTATAACTTTTGTGAACCACATCTGAAACTTTAGCATGTTCTCTTATCCTAACAGGAAAAAGTGGTTTCTCAATATAAGCGGTAGGGATAACTGGATCAACATTATAAGTAGTAATTTCTTCTCTAGCTTCAATGGGTTCTACTATTTTTACTTCAGTGAGAGGATGATATTAAACCACTTCTACTTAGGGAGATCAACATGAGTAGGAAATGATTCATAGAAAGAAGCTACTATCTCAGAGTCAAGTCCATATTTAGTGCTAAAATTTTGAAAAGCATCGGTATCCATAAAAGTTTCAACACAATCAAATTCAATCTTTATGCCTGACTCCTTACATTCATCAAGCTCCCAATCTTCAGAGTTGCGTTTAATTCTTTCCAAAATATCTCATCTGAATTCAATAATATTCTTCATAAAAGAACCAGTACAAGAAGTATCGAGCATGGATTGATCATTACAAGAAAGTCGAGCATAAAAATTCTGAATAATGATTTTTGTTGAGAGCTCGTGATTGGGGCATGGATATAACATTCACTTAAGCCTCCCCAAGCTTAAGCGATACTTTCTCCTTCACGAGGCCAAAAATTATATATATAATTTCGATCACGATGAACCAGATGCATAGGATAAAACTTTTGATGAAATTCCAATTTCAATTGGTTGTAATTCCAAGCTCCAATATCATCACATAGCCTATACCATGTCAATGCCTTTCCCTTCAAAGATAAAGGGAATACCTTCTTCTTGACTTCATCTCCAGGTAAACTTGCAAGCTTAAATGATCCACAAACTTCATCCACATAGCTTAGATGCATATCAGGATGTAACGTTCCATCTCCTGCATAAGGATTATCTAGCAGTTTCTCTATCATACCCGAAGGAATTTCATAATAAATATTTTTATTAGGTGTAGTAGGTTGAGGAGCAACTCTTTTTTCTTCCGGTCGAGGTGAAGATACCTCAAACAAACCCCTCAAAGGATGATTTTCCGTAGTGACAAGTAACAGTAAATTTCAGCACGTAATATAATTTTTTTTCCTTACCAAATTCCACTCACCAAATGCGCTTCACTCCCCGGTAATGGCACCAGAAAAGAGTCTTCAATCGTGGTCCTTTCGATAAGTAAGAGTGTCGAACCCAACAAGGAGTAGAAGGAAATGACAAGCGGTTTTCAGCAAGGTATTTTCTGCAGGCACTGAAATTATCGGTAATAGCTAGTTTGGTAGTAAGATAATTCGTAACAGGTAACAAGTGTAACAAAGGTGCAGAAAGGTGACCCAATCCTTTTTATAGCAACGTACAAGCCTGGACGAACTCTAATACAAAGCAAACCGCTCCTGAGGACACATGGAAATTATCGTCAAGCTAGTTTTCATCATGCTCATATGATTTGCGTTCGTTACTTTGATAATTTGATATGTGGGTGGACCGGTGCTTGGGTGCTGTCCTTACTTGGACAAGCCTCTCAATATGATTAACCCCTCTCGCAAGCATCTGCAACTACAAAAGAAGAATTAAGATAAATCTAACCATATCATGAAACATGTGGATCCAAATTAGCCCCTTACGAAGCAATGCATAAACTAGGGTTTAAACTTGTAACGCCCTCGATGCGGCTATATCTCCCACGTGTCGAAGCATGACTTAGAGGCATAACCGCATTGAAAGCAATGTCGCAAGTGAGGTAATCTTCGCAAACAACCCATGTAATACAATAAGGGAAAAGAGATACATAGTTGGCTTACAATCGCCACTTCACACAAATACATGAATAAAGCATTACATCATCCAAATACAATCAAGGTTCGACTACGGAACCAAAATAAAAGAAGAACCCCAAATGCGACAAGGTCCCCGATCGACCCCAACTGGGCTCCACTACTGATCAACTAGAACGAAACAACACAAAGGACAAGATCTTCATTGAGCTCCTCCTGAGCTTGGTTGCGTCATCTGCATGGACTCATCGGCACCTGCAAGCTGGTTTTGGAAGTATCTTTGAGCCACAGGGACTCAGCAATCTCGCACCCTCGCGATCAAGACTATTTAAGCTTATGGGTAAGGTAAAGGTATGAGGTGGAGCTGCAGCAAGCGACTAGCATATATGGTGGCTAACATACGCAAAAGAGAGCGAGAAGAGAAGGCAAAGCACGGTCGAGAATCTATGATCAAGAAGTGATCCTAGAACAACCTATGTCAAGCATAACTCCAACACCGTTTTCACTTCCTGGACTCTGCCGGAAAGAGACCATCACAGTAACACACGCTGTTGATTCATTTTAATTAAGTTAAGGTTCAAGTTATCTACAACCGAACATTAACAAATTCCCATCTGCCCATAACCGCGGGCACGACTTTCGAAAGTTCAAATCCCTGCAGGGGAGTCCCAACTTAGCCCATCACAAGCTCTCACGGTCAACGAAGGAATAGACCTCCTCCCGAGACATTCTGATCAGACTCGGTATCTCGGTACAACAAGACATCCTCGACAATGGTAAAACAAGTCCAGCAAGACCACCCGATGCGCCGACATCCCAATAGGAGCTGCACATATCTCGTTCTCAGGGCAACACCAGATAAGCAATCCGTACAACTAAAACCAGCCCTCGAGTTTCCCCGAGGTGGCGCTGCAAGGGGCTCTAGTTTGGACCAACGCTTAGACAAGCACTGGCCCGGGGGGGTTAAAATAAGATGACCCTCGGGATGCGCGACTCCCAAGGGAAAAGAAAGGCTAGGTGGCGAATGGTAAAACCAAGGTTGGGCCTTGCTGGAGGAGTTTTATTCAAAGCGAACTGTCAAGGGGTTCCCATTATAACCCAACCGCGTGAGGAATGCAAAATCCGGGAACATAACACCGATATGACGGAAACTAGGGCGGCAAGAGTGGAACAAAACACCCGGCATAAGGCCGAGCCTTCCACCCTTTACCAAGTATATAGATGCATTAATTAAATAAGATATATTGTGATATCCCAACAAGTAAACATGTTCCAACAAGGAACAACATCTCCATGTTCCAACAAGGAGCAAACTTCAGTCTTCACCTACAACTAACAACACTATAAGAGGGGCTGAGCAAAGCGGTAACATAGCCAAACAACGGTTTGCTAGGACAAGGTGGGTTAGAGGCTTGGTTTAACAATATGGGAGGCATGATAAGCAAGTGGTAGGTATCGCAGCATAGGCATAGCAAAAGAGCGAGCAACTAGCAAGCAAAGATAGAAGTGATTTCGAGGGTATGGTCATCTTGCCTGAGATCCCATAAGGAAGAAGAACGAATCCATGAAGAAGACAAACGGACGCAGTCGAACAGGTCCTCACAAACACGACGTTATCGGAACCAACCCGAAGAAGCAACACCGGAAAGAAGCAAACAACATAGTAAACAACCACCACCTAAGCATGGCATGATGCACAATCAAGTATGATGCATGTCCGGTTTAATGAAGCATGGCATGGCAAAATGCACAAGCAAATTCTACAAATTAAGTGGAGCTCAATATGCAACGAGTTGCATATTGACGGAACACCACATTAATTATTTAGTTCTCTCCCGGTTAGGTACCCAACAATATTAAATGTTGGTTAATATGGCAAGAGGTGAAGTATAGCAAAACTATACCATCTAACAATTTAAATGAGGCCGGATATAACCAACAACAAATCCGGTAAATCCCCATATGCATTTATCAATTTGGTGCAACAACAATTTTAAACATAAAGTTGTTAACATGATGCGGATGGCATGTTCAAGTTTATGCAATTTTATTAAAAGTTGACAAGAGCATTAAGAAGCATTTGTCATCGTGGCGGAAACAAAAGGGGTGCCACAGCAACGATAACGAAACGGTGCCACGGCAACATTCCGGTTCCCGGTAACTCGATTGAGATACCGATGCAAAGGAGAAGTGTGCGGATGCGGGTGCTCCTGGTTACCGGATTCCCACGGGTTAGCGGCAAACGAAGGGGACCGAGCAAGTGACAACTCGGACACGGTGCAGACAACGGGTGCATCTCAAACATCGCAAGCATTCGTTCACGGATGTCGTCTCGGCGTGCAAAGGGGACGGCTCTCATTCGTAGAGGAAAGTAGGCGTTCTCACGACGGTGGTAGTGGAAGTAGTCGTTCTCGCTTCGTAGATGTTCACACTTCGTAGGTGTTCAGGGTCAACAAGGAACTTGACGTCCAAGGGATCTTCGAGGGTCGACGGTAGTGGTACACGTTTGGCGTTTCGTAGTCGTTCGAGTCATCGGTAGAGAAACTTGGTGGTCCATGTAGTCGAACTTGGCGCATCCGAGGGGTACTTGGTGAAATCACGCAGTCATACACGGGTCGTAGAGGTACTTGGCGTCCCTGAGTCGAGGGTAGTGGTTCCCTTGATGTTGTAGTCGTGCATGGTGATGAGCGTCGGGGTACTTGATGGTCTCGAACTCCAAAGTGGTACAAGGAGAGATGCACGGTCGTGTTCATCTTCGGACCTGGGACTCCATGGCGGCGCCGTGGTGGTCTTGCAGCAACAGCAGCAGCAAGGCGTCCGGGAGGAGATGGTCGCGGCAGAGGACGAAGCAGAGGAGCAGCAGTGCGAGGTCGGGCTTGCGGGAGGTGGAGCGACGGGAACAGCGGCATGGTGACGTTGGCGCTCCTGCAGCAGTTCACGTGAAGGCAGAATGACGGGGAGGCATGGGCGAGGAGGTGGACGAGGACCGCATGGTGATGGGGCGACAGCCGGCAGCGGCACCTGTGGCCGGTGGACTTGGAGCAGAGGAAGGGGTCCGGCGAGTCCCGAGGGCGTAGGCGGGACTTGGCGGCGAGGCTTCGGCATCAGGGAGGCGCAGGTGCTGGTCGTGGTCGCCGTCAGTGATCGGACATGGCGGCGGGGCTTGCCGTGGCGCACTGGTGGCCGGGGCCAGTCGGCAAGAGGCGGAGCGTCGACGTGGTGCTGGAGCTTGACGGCGGAGGGAGGTGGGTGGCGCCCTGGCTTTGGTCGCCGCCGAGTGGTGATGTCGAGGGATGGGGATCGGGCTGCGGGTCTCCTCCTCTGGTGCGATGCGAGGAGAGCGAGAGGAGGGAGAGATGGAAGATGGGGATCGAGGAGATGGGTCTGGCGGTGGAGGGAGAGGGATTCGTGAGAGATCGGGCCAGGGGATCGAGTGGGAGGCCTCACCTGGCGTTAGGGTTAGGATTAGATGGGCCTGGAGGTCGGCCCAGTGGGGAGGGTGCCGGCTGGGCCTTAGAAGGCTGCGGGCCTGCTAGTTTACTCTCCCTCTCTCTCTTTCTCTAAAATCTCTTTTTCCATTTAAAAACAAAACAGAGAAAGAGAAAGAAAAGAAAGAGAAGTTAGGGATGGAATCTGGGCATGGGGATAATTTTCCTGGACTCATATAAATAAGCATGACCACAGAAAAATAGAAGTGGCAAGATTGCAGGAATTAAATTCAAATTCATTTGAATATAATTCAAATGGTTTTGAATTGGGAGTAGGTTTGGTGTGGCCAAAAATGTTCAGGTTTTTGGTGGAGCTTGGGAAAAGAACAAAAGAAATATCGACAAAGTTTGAGAGTCGGAAATCGGAAGAAGGAAAGGTCAAAGATTTAACGTGCAAGTGGGTTGCGGATAATTCCAAACTAATGGAATATTTATAGTAGGTCCCTAAATACTGGGATGATATGTTATAAAGAGAACTCACCATGTGAATTCCCTCGGTTTAAATGGATCGAAGATCCAGACGGTTTATTTAGTTGAGTTGCAAAATATTTATGAGATGATGGCATGATGACATGATGCAATGCACATGATGCAACGAACCAAACAAAACACACGACGAAACCCAGAAACCCTAGAAGGTAACTGAAGCTCCGGTCTTGGGCGTTACAAAACTACTGTCACTGTAGCAACCCATCATCTACTTATTACTTCCAAATGCCTTCGCCTAGGCCCAAATCATGGTGAAGTGTCATGTAGTCGACGTTCACATAACACCACCTAGAGGAAAGACAACATACATTTCATCAAAATATCAAACGAATACCAAATTCACATGACTACTTATAACAAGACTTCTCCCATGTCCTCGGGAACAAATGTAACTAATCACAAAGCAATGTTCATGTTCAAGATCAGAGGGGTAATAAATATCATTAAGGATCTGAACATATGATCTTCCACCAAATAAACCAACTAGCATCAACTACAAGGAGTAATCAACACTACTAGCAACTCACAGGTACCAATCTGAGGTTTTGAGGCAAAGAATGAATACAAGAGATGAACTTGGGTTTGAGAGGAGATGGTGCTGGTGAAGATGTTGATGAAGATTGACTCTCCCATGATGAGAGGGTCGTTGGTGATGACGATGACTTTGATTTCCCCCTCCTGAAGAGAAGTTTCCCCGGCAGAATAGCTCAGCCGGAGCCCTAGATTGCTTCTGCCCAGGTTCCGCCTCGAGACGGTGGCGCTTCATCCCGAAAGCATCCTTATGATTTTTTTTCTAGGTCAAAACCCTTCAGATAGCAGAAGATGGACATCAAGGGCTGTCTAGGGGGGCCACAAGCTCGGGAGGCGCGCCATGGGGGGTAGGGTGCGCCCCCTAGGCTTGTAGCCACATGGTGGGTCCCTTTTGTTGTTTCTTCACCCAATATTTTTTGTATATTCCAAAACAATTCTCAGTAAAGTTTCAGAACATTTGGAGTTGTGTAGAATAGGTATATCAGATTTGCTCCTTTCTGGTCCAGAATTCCAGCTGCCAACATTCTCCCTCTTCATGCAAATCTTGTAAAATAAGTGAGAAAAGACATAAGTATTATACCATAAAGTGAAATAACAGTGCATAATGCAATAAATATCAACATAAAAACATGATGTAAAATGGACGTATCATGCGTTTGGGTAGCATTGGAGTTGCCATATGTTGAGATAATAGAACGGCAACTGGTAGCAAAATCTAGTCCGAGGTGAAACCCATAAGATCTTGCAACCAACTCATGGCTCTGGTACATGGATAGCAAGCTTCCACGCACCCCTGTCCATAGCTAGCTCTTTGATGATACTCCAATCCTGCAGGTCTCTCTTAACGGACTCCTCTCATGTCAAATTCGGTCTACCCCGCCCTCTCTTGACATTCTCCGCACGCTTTAGCCGTCCGCTATGCACTGGAGCTTCTGGAGGCCTGCGCTGAATAGGCCCAAACCATCTTAGACGATGTTGGACAAGCTTCTCTTCAATTGGAACAACACAGAGGCAACTAATTATAATTAGAGCACACACATTTGCCATCAACCTAAGCACAAAACCGCATGTGAATCTAACCATCAGAAACGGAATCTAGGGTTCATGATATGCTCTTGAACTTCTTTGAAATCACATCAAAATGCTCGAAACTAGGGAGGCAATCCCTGCTTCACAACATTTGTAGCACAAAACAACCTCGATCGACCAAGTGCACCATCCACTAGAATTCACAATTCGAAGAAAAACTAACTCGACGCTAGAAAGGGGAGCACGAATACCGCAGGCGACTGGAGGACCGATCCAACGGCCACTATGCGGCAAACAAAAACCATCTACAGCCCACCGGCGACTCCCCGAAGAGTTCCCACCGACAGGGAATGAAGAACCCCAACACTACGCCGTGGATTCTCCATCGGTTCGAGGCACAATATTATAGATGGAGAGAAGGGGGGCGAAGATTTCGATGACATTACCTCAGGTGGTGCACTCTCCGACAACGCTGCAACGGCTACTAGAACACGGTCACCTGCAACAAGACACCAAGAGCGCCACCGCCATCTCGCCGTGGAATCGCTGATGCGTTGCCGTGATACGTCCATTTTGCATCATGATTTTATATCGATATTTATTGCATTATGGGCTGTTATTACACATTATGTCACAATACTTATGCCTATTCTCTCTTATTTTACAAGGTTTACATGAAGAGGGGAATGCCGGCAGCTGGAATTCTGGGCTAGAAAAGGAGCAAATATTAGAGACCTATTCTGCACATCTCCAAACGTCCTGAAACTCCATGGGAATTATTTTCAGAATATATAAAAATATTGGACGAAGAAAGTACCAGAGGGGGGCCACCCACCGTCCACGAGGGTGGTGGCGCCCCCCCTGGGCGCGCCCCCTGCCTCGTGGGCCCCCTGGTGGCCCTCTGATGCCCATCTTTGGCTATATGGAGTCCTTCGTCAAGGAAAAAATCATAAGCAAGCTCACGGGAAGAAACTCCGCCGCCATGAGGCGGAACCTTGGCGGAACCAATCTAGGGCTCCGGCGTAGCTGTTCTGCCAAGGAAACTTCCCTCCGGGAGAGGGAAATCATCACCATCGTCATCACCAACGATCCTCTCATCCGGAGGGGGTCAATCTCCATCAACATCTTCACCAGCACCATCTCATCTCAAACCCTAGTTCATCTCTTGTATCCAATCTCTGTATCCAAACCTCAGATTGGTACCTGTGGGTTGCTAGTAGTGTTGATTACTCCTTGTAGTTGATGCTAGTTGGTTTACTTGGTGGAAGATCATATGTTCAGATCCATTATGCATATTAATACCCCTCTGATTATCAACATGAATATGATTTGCCAGTAGTTATGTTTGTTCCTGAGGACATGGGAGAAGTCTTGCTATAAGTAGTCATGTGAATTTGGTATTCGTTCGATATTTTGATGAGATGTATGTTGTCATCCCTCTAGTGGTGTCATGTGAATGTCGACTACATGACACTTCACCATTGTTTGGGAATAGAGGGAGGCATTGGGAAGTAATAAGTAGATGATGGGTTGCTAGAGTGACAGAAGCTTAAACCCTAGTTTATGCGTTGCTTCGTAAGGGGCTGATTTGGATCCATATGTTTCATGCTATGGTTAGGTTTACCTTAATACTTCTGTTGTAGTTGTGGATGCTTGCAATAGGGGCTAATCATAAGTGGGATGCTTGTCCAAGTAAGGGAAGTACCCAAGCACCGGTCCACCCACATATCAAATTATCAAAGTACTAAACGCGAATCATATGAACGTGATGAAAACTAGCTTGACGATAATTCACATGTGTCCTCGGGAGCACTTTCCTTTATATAAGAGTTTGTCCAGGCTTGTCCTTTGCTACAAAAAGGATTGGTCCATATTTCTGCACCTTATTTACTTTTATTACTTCTTACCCGTTACAAATTACCTTATCACAAAACTATCTGTTACCGATAATTTCAGTGCTTGCAGAGAATACCTTGCTGAAAACCGCTTATCATTTCCTTCTGCTCCTCGTTGGGTTCGACACTCTTACTTATCGAAAAGGCTACGATAGATCCCCTACACTTGTGGGTCATCAAGACTCTTTTCTGGTGCCGTTGCCGGGGAGTGAAGCGCCTTTGGTAGGTGGAATTTGGTAAGGAAAAATTTATATAGTGTGCTGAATTTACTGTCACTTGTTACTATGGAACATAATCCTTTGAGGGGCTTGTTCGGGGTATCTTCACCCCGACTAGTAGAGCAAAGAGTTGCTCCTCAACCTACTGAACCTACTGAAAATATTTACTTTGAAATTCCTTCGGGTATGATAGAGAAACTTCTAGCTAATCCTTTCACAGGTGATGGAACATTACATCCCGATTTGCACCTAATCTATGTGGATGAAGTTTGTGGATTATTTAAGCTTGCAGTTTTCCCGAGGATGTTATCAAGAATAAGGTCTTCCCTTTATCTTTGAAGGGAGATGCATTGACATGGTTTAGGCTATGTGATGATATTGGATCATGGAACTACCAACGATTGAAATTGGAATTTCATCAGAAGTTTTATCCTATGCATCTGGTTCATCGTGATCGTAATTATATATATAATTTTTGGCCTCGCGAAGAAGAGAGCATCGCTCAAGCTTGGGGGAGGCTTAAGTCAATGTTATATTCGTTTCCCAATCATGAGCTCTAAAAAGAAATGATTATTCAAAAAAATTATGCTCGGCTTTCTCTCAGTAATCGCTCCATGCTCGATACTTATTGTACTGGATCTTTTATGATGAAGACTATTGAATTCAAATGGGATTTATTGGAAAGAATTAAATGCAACTCTGAAGATTGGGACTTGGACGAAGGTAAGGAGTCAGGTATAACACCTAAGTTTGATTGTGTTAAATCTTTTATGGATACCGATGCTTTCCGTGAATTTAGCACTAAATATGGACTTGACTCTGAGATAGTAGCTTCTTTCTGTGAATCCTTCGCTACTCATGTTGATCTCCCTAAGGGGAAGTGGTTTAAATATAATCCTCCCATTGAAGTAAAAGTAGTTGCGCCTATTAAAGTTGAAGAAAAGACTATCACTTATAATGATCCTGTTGTTCCTACTGCTTATATTGAGAAACCACCTTTCCCTGTTAGAATAAAGGATCATGCTAAAGCTTCAACTATGGTTAACAAAAGTAATATTAAGACACCTAAACCCCCTAAGAAAATTAAAGTTGAACCTAGTGTTTCTATGGTTAAAGATCTCTTGGTCGATAACATTGATGGGCATGTTATTTACTTCTGCAATGAATCTGCTAGAATTGCTAGACCTGATACTAAAAATAAACATAGACCTGTTGTAGGCATGCCTATTATTTCTGTTAAAACAGGAGATCATTGCTATCATGGCTTATGTGATATGGGTGCTAGTGCAAGTGCAATACCCCATTCCTTATACAAAGAAATTATGCATGATATTGCACCTGCTGAGATAAAAGAGATAGATGTTACTATTAAGCTTGCCAATAGAGATACTATTTCACCAGTTGGGATTGTTAGAGATGTTGAAGTCTTGTGTGGGAAAGTTAAATATCCTGCTGATTTTCTTGTTCTTGGTTCCCCACAAGATAACTTTTGTCCCGTTATATTTGGTAGACCCTTCTTGAATATTGTTAATGCTAAGATAGATTGCAATAAGGATATTGTTTCTGTTGGTTTAGCGGATATGTCTCATGAGTTTAATTTTGCTAAGTTTAGTAGGCAACCCCATGATAAAGAATTTCCTAGTAAAGATGAAATTATTGGTCTTGCTTCTATTGTCGTGCCTCCTAGTGATCCTTTAGAACAATATTTGCTAGATCATGAAAATGATATGTTTATGAATGAAAGAAGGGAAATAGATGAAGTATTCTTTAAACAGGGACCTATTTTGAAACACATCTTGCCTGTTGAAATCCTAGGGGATCCCCCTCCACCTAAGGGTGATCCCGTGTTTGAGCTTAAACCTTTACCTGATACTCTCAAATATGGTTATCTTGATGAGAAAGAGATATATCATGTTATTATTAGTGCTAACCTTTCAGAGCATGAGGAAAAGAAATTATTGAAAACTCTGAAGAAGCACCGTGCTGCTATTGGATATACTCTTGATGATCTTAAGGGCATTAGTCCCACTTTATGCCAGCACAAAATAAAGCTGGAAAAAGACGCTAAACTAGTTGTTGATCACCAAAGACGGTTAAATCCTAAGATGAAAGAAGTGGTAAGAAAATAAAAACTAAAGCTTTTGGAGGCAAGTATAATTTATCCCAATGTTGATAGTCAGTGGGTAAGTCATGTCCATTGTGTCCCTAAGAAGGGAGGTATTAATGTTGTTCATAATGATAAAGATGAATTGATCCCACAAAGAATTGTTACAGGTTATAGAATGATAATTGATTTCCGCAAATTAAATAAAGCTACTAAAAAGGATCATTACCCTTTACCTTTTATTGATAAAATGCTAGAAAGATTATCCAGACATACACATTTTTGCTTTCTAGATGGTTATTCTGGTTTCTCTCAAATACCTATGTCAAAAGAGGATCAAGAAAAGACAAATTTTACTTTCCCTTTCGGTACCTTTGCTTATAGACGTATGCCTTTTGGTTTATGTAATGCACCTGCTACCTTTCAAAGATGTATGACTACTATGTTCTCTGACTTTTGTGAAAAGATTGTTGAGGTTTTCATGGATGATTTCTCCGTTTACGGGACTTCTTTTGATGATTGCTTAAGCAACCTTGATCGAGTTTTGCAGAGATGTGAAGAAACTAATCTTGTCTTGAATTGGGAGAAGTGCCACTTTATGGTTAATGAAGGTATTGTCTTGGGGCATAAAATTTCTGAAAGAGGTATTGAAGTTGATAAAGCTAAAGTTGATGCTATTGAAAAGATGTCGTGTCCTAAGGACATTAAAGGTATAAGAAGCTTCCTTGGTCATGCCGGTTTTTATAGGAGGTTCATTAAGGACTTCTCTAAAATTTCTCGGCCTCTGACTAATCTCTTACAAAAAGATGTTCCTTTTGTCTTTGATGATGATTGTGTGGAAGTATTTGAAATACTTAAGAAAGCTTTGATTTCTGCACCTATTGTTCAGCCTCCTGATTGGAATTTACCATTTGAAATTATGTGTGATGCTAGTGATTATGTTGTAAGGGATGTTCTAGGACAAAGAGTTGATAAGAAATTAAATGTTATTCAATATGCTAGTAAAACTCTAGACAGTGCCCAAAGAAATTATGCTACTACTGAAAAAGAGTTTTTAGCAGTTGTATTTGCTTGTGATAAGTTCAAACCTTATATTGTTGGTTCTAAAGTAACTGTTCACACTGGTCATGCTGCTATTAAATATCTTATGGAAAAGAAAGATGCTAAACCTAGACTTATTAGATGGGTTCTCTTGCTACAAGAATTTGATTTGCATATTATTGATAGAAAGGGAGCTGAGAACCCCTTTGCAGACAACTTGTCTAGGTTAGACAATGTTCTTGATGACCCACTACCTATTGATGATAGCTTTCTTGATGAACAATTCGCTGTGATAAATGCTTCTCGTACTGCTCCATGGTATGCCGATTATGCTAATTACATTGTTGCTAAATTTATACCGCCTAGTTTCACATACCAACAAAATAAAAAGTTCTTTTATGATTAAGACATTACTTCTGGGATGACCCACATCTTTATAAAGAAGGAGTAGATGGTGTTATTAGACGTTGTGTACCTAAGCATGAATAGGAACAGATCCTACGCAAGTCTCACTCCGAGGCTTATGGAGGACACCATGCTGGGGACAGAACTGCACATAAGGTATTGTAATCCGGTTTTTATTGGCCTACTCTCTTCAAGGATGCCCGTAAGTTTGTTTTGTCTTGTGATGAATGCTAGAGAATTGGTAATATTAGTAGACGTCAAGAAATGTCTATGAATTATTCACTTGTTATTGAACCATTTGATGTTTGGGGCTTTGATTATATGGGACCTTTTCCTTCCTCTAATGGGTACACACATATTTTAGTTGCTGTTCATTACGTTACTAAGTGGGTAGAAGCTATTCCAACTAGTAGTGCTGATCATAACACCTCTATTAAGATGCTTACAGAAGTTATTTTTCCAAGGTTTGGAGTCCCTAGATATTTAATGACTGATGGTGGTTCACATTTTATTCATGGTGCTTTTCGTAAAATGCTTTCTTAGTATGATGTTAATCATAGAATTGCATCTCCATATCATCCATACTCTAGTGGTTAAGTAGAACTGAGCAATAGAGAGCTTAAATTAATTTTGCAAAAGACTATTAATAGATCTAGAAAGAATTTGGTTCAAGAAACTTGATGATGCATTATGGGCCTATAGAACTGCATACAAAAATCCTATGGGTATGTCTCCATATAAAATGGTTTATGGTAAAGCTTGTCAGTTACCTCTCGAATTAGAACATAAGGCATATTGGGCTATTAAAGAGCTCAACTATGACTTCAAACTTGCCGGTGAGAAGAGGCTTTTTGACATTAGCTCACTTGATGAATGGAGAACCCAGGCCTACGAGAATGCCAAACTGTTTAAAGAAAATGTTAAAAGATGGCATGATAAAAGGATACAAAAACATGAGTTTAAGGTAGGTGATTATGTATTGTTATACAACTCTTGTTTAAGATTTTTTGTAGGAAAACTCCTCTCTAAATGGGAAGGTCCTTATATCATCAAGGAGGTCTATCGTTTTGGTGCCATAAAAATCAACAACTTCGAAGGCACAAATCAGAGGGTGGTGAACGGTCAAAGGATCAAACATTATATCTCAGGTAATCCCATAAATGTTGAAACTAATGTTATTGAAATCATAACCCCGGAGGAATACATAAGGGACACTTTCCGGAACATTTTAGACTCCGAAAAGGAATAGGTACGTGGTACGGTAAGTAAACCGACTCCAAAACAGTTCTAATGGCATTTTTTCTCCATTTTGAAATATTTAAGAAAATAGGAAAATAAGAAGTATTCCGGAAAGGACACGAGGCTTCCACGAGGGTGGAGGGCGCGCCCTACCCCCTGGGCGCGCCCCCCTGCCTCATGGGTACCTCGTGTGCCCTCCGGACTCCGTTTTCTTGCACGATACTTCTTTTGGTCAGTAAAAACTCACTATATAATCTCCCAAAGGTTTTGACCACCGTATCACGCAAATATCCTCTGTTTTTGTTTCGAGTTGTTTCTGCTGCAGATTAGAGCAATATGTCATCCCAAGATTCGGAGGGCGAAAGCTATGTGGTTGATTACCTTGCAGATCATAAGGTCTAGGGGGATTTGGAGCATGGTGGTTGGACCACAGAGGAAGAAGAAGACTATGAGCCTAGGGGAAAGGAGGAGACGAGCTCAGATGAAGATGAAGTCCCATTACCTCAACCTAGGGACATGCATGTGGAGTTCAAAAAGTCAAGCCTCCCCAATAGAGCAAAGAAACCTAACATCGAGTTCATCCCTTTTCGTATCTTGCAGGAGAACAAACAAGAACTATGCAAAAAGGTACTAAGCCTTGAGCGGGAGATCGAGGACCTAAAGGAGCAAAATTCTATCCTCAAGCGCAAATTAAGGAAGAAGCACACGCCATCAACATCTCCATCATCACCATCCCCGAAGAAAGAGACATAAACACATGGGTATGGGCACTCCCCTTGGCAACTACCAAGCTTGGGGGAGTGCCCCGGTATCGTATCACCATCACTTTTATCTTTACCGTTTTTCTTAGTTTGATCCTTTTGGTAATTTCTTGATCTAGTAGAATAAAGTTTTAGTATGATCTAGTTGTGAGTTTTGCTTTATGATCCTTTTATGTAATCGCTTCCATGAGCTATATATAATAAAGATTAGTGTTGAGTCAAGGGCTTGATTATTTTTCTATGATCTTGAGGGAATAAAATAAAAGAGAAGAAATAAAAAGAAATAAAGAGATCATATGGATCTTATGGAGAGTAATGACTTCACATATTTTATGGATCATTGCTGAGAGTTGACAAACATGGTTTTGGTCATCGTTGCAATTAATAGGAAGTAATAAAGAAAGATAGGTTTTCACATATAAATATACTATCTTGGACATCTTTTATGATTGTGAACACTCATTAAAGTATGACATGCTAAAGAGTTGATGTTGGACAAGGAAGACAACGTAATGGGTTATGTTTTCTCACATCTAAGATAAATTATATTTTCATGGATCATCCAACATGTTGAGCTTGCCTTTCCCTCTCATGCTAGCCAAATTCTTTGCACCAAGTAGAGATACTACTTGTGCTTCCAAATACCCTTAAACCCAGTTTTGCCATGAGAGTCCACCATATCTACCTATGGATTGAGTAAGATCCTTCAAGTAAGTTGTCATCATTCCAAGAAATAAAAAATTGCTCTCTAAATATGTATGATTTATTAGTGTGGAGAAAATAAGCTTTATACGATCTTGTGATGTGGAAGAAATAAAAGCGACGGACTGCATAATAAAGGTCCATATCACAAGTGGCAATATAAAGTGACGTTCTTTCGCATTAAAATTTTGTGCATCCAACCATAAAAGCACATGGCAACCTCTGCTTCCCTTCGTGAAGGTCCTATCTTTTATTCATGTCTTATACTTTATGCAAAGAGTCATGGTGATCTTCACCCTTCCTTTTTACATTTTATCCTTTGGCAAGCACAACGTGTTGGAAAGATCCTGATATATATGGCTAATTGGATGTGAGTTTTCATGAACTATTATTGTTGACATTACCCTTGAGGTAAAAGGTTGGGAGGCAAAACTATAAAAATAAATGATCATTTTAGAAAATGTTTTTCGGATTCCCGAATATGTTTTGAATACATGATCATTTTTTCAAAATCATGAACATGATTTTATTTCCCAACCAGTTTTCCAAATTGTGATTTTTGTACAACTTTGCGAACAGTTTTGCAAAACCACCAACATTTTTTGAATCTGCAAAAAATTTATGATTTTCTAAATTCGCATATATTTTATGATTTTTCAAACATTTTTTTTAAAAACTCGCAGCTTTTAGAATATTAAAACCCGAATTAATTTAAAAAAGAAAGAAAACAGAAAAGACAAATAAGTAAAATGAGAAGAAACAGGGGAGTAAAGCCATGGGCCGGCCCATGAACGCATACATGGATGAGAAAAGAAAGATTAAATTTGTGCAAGCTGGGGATCGAACCCTGCCCTCCTCGGTGGAGGAACGATCGGCCAACCACCCTGCTGCTTGTTGTTCTGCCACTTCTACTCGTCGCGCCCCTATAAATCAGCGAATGAGGTGGCGATTTTTAGTCCGAAAACTTGAATCGTTTTCCACTTACGGGTGGCATTGGTGGGTAATTTTTACCACCTTGAAGGGTAATTTCAATGACGGACGACCAGAAGCCATAGCCGCTTTATTAGTAACTAGTAAATATGCCCGTGCGTTGCACCGGGAGAATCAAAACACACCTCCCTAGCCCAATGACCCAAGATAACATTCTGTTGCATCAGCCATGTAATGTATATTTTACCAATGATCTTAAAATGCATGTATGAGATGCTACACTTCAATCCTGAAAGAATTGATTAATTTAAATATCTAAATTACCTTCCTAGTTAATTTGTAGTATAATGAGTCATTACCTTCATCATTTGATTTATCATTGAGAGCCTAAATCATGAGGATCGTACATGTATGTACATATATAAGAAATTAAGGTTTAATTGGTAAGTTACCAGATGCCCATTACTGATTTTCGTTACCAAATTTCTTCTAAACTTACATGCACGGAGACCTATAAAGTCTAAAGTACAACTCAATTTTCTTTCATATAGAAGGAAACATAATAAACAGATTTGCACATACCACACTAAAACGAATTTTCTATTTGAAGAGGTCACAATAATTTTCATGAAATCAGGTGTATGATTCGGAATTTCTTTTTTAACCATGCATGCTTCAGATTCCATGGAAAGGCATTATTCCCAGTGTGTTGCAACGGAAAAAAATCATCCCTCATACGCACACCTGAGAGCATCGGCGAATCCCTTCAAATCTTTCACAATGCCCCACGAGAAACAACATGATAAGTGGTGTAAGTTCATAAGGTTGTATTATTTGTGAAATGTATTCAACATGTTTCCAATTTATTAGACTACAGAAATATCAACGTTAAGCCGGGATTTTCAAAATACCCCATATAAAGAAGATATTAATAAAGGTTGCATCATAAATGGAATTTTAGGAATGATGATTAATATAATAGCATATTTGAAATCTACACATCTTTTTAAAGGGATTTCCATATATAACATGTTAGATTTGGCGTTAGGATTTGAAAGTGATTAATATAGTACCATATTTGAAATCTACACATCTTTTTAAGGGATTTCTATATATAACATGCTAGATTTGAAGTTAGGGTTTGAAAGTTATGAGTTTTTTTGACATTGAAAGTGATTAATATAATACCATATTTGAAATCTACACATCTTTTTAAGGGATTTCTATACATAACATGTTAGATTTGGAGTTAGGGTTTGAAAGTTATGATTTTTTTTTGAAATATATGAATATGTCTAAAAAATAGAGTAACTGGTACATTGTGCTGCCCATCTGCTAAGTGACGCTGGAGCGAGTAGTAATATCCTACGCCTACCAACATTAATAGGAGAGAAAAATAAAAGAAGGAAAAGGGAGCAAGGGGACTCGAACCTGGGTCTCCCAGGTAAACAGGCGAGCCTCACACCACTGCGCCACACACATGCAAGCTGTTGATTACAGGGGCTTCACTTTAATAACTTGAGTAGGTCGCGGATTTTAGAAAAGGGTAAACTGAACCGTTTTTTCCACTTACCAATGGCATGGTGGGTAATTACTTACAACTTCAAGGGCACTTTTAATGACGGACGACCAGAAGCACTCCGTGCTTTATTAGTAGGGAAAGATTTTAGCATAAGAGATCATATGACAATATATGTATATGTCGTTGTTCTAAGAATGATCATGATGCCCTCATGTCCATATTTTATTTTATCGACACCTCTATCTCTAAACATGTGAAAATATTTTTCGATTTCGGCTTTCGCTTGAGGACAAGCGAGGTCTAAGCTTGGGGGAGTTGATACGTCCATTTTGCATCATGCTTTTATATCGATATTTATTGCATTATGGCTGTTATTACACATTATGTCACAATACTCATGCCTATTCTCTCTTATTTTACAAGGTTTACATGAAGAGGGGGAATGCCGGCAGCTGGAATTCTGGGCTAGAAAAGGAGCAAATATTAAAGACCTATTCTGCACATCTCCAAAAGTCCTGAAACTCCACGGGAATTATTTTCAGAATATATAAAAAATATTGGGCGAAGAAAGTACCAGAGGGGGGCTACCCACCATCCACGAGGGTGGCCTCATGGGCCCCCTGGTGGCCCTCTGATGTCCATCTTTGGCTATATGGAGTCTTTCGTCGAGGAAAAAATCATAAGCAAGCTCACGGGACGAAACTCCGCCGCCACGAAGCGGAACCTTGGCGGAACCAATCTAGGGCTCCGGCGGAGCTGTTCTGCCGGGGAAACTTCCCTCCGAGAGGGGGAAATCATCACCATCATCATCACCAACGATCCTCTCATCGGGAGGGGGCCAATCTCCATCAACATCTTCACCAGCACCATCTCATCTTAAACCCTAGTTCATCTCTTGTATTCAATCTTTGTATACAAACCTCGGATTAGTACCTGTGGGTTGCTAGTAGTGTTGATTACTCCTTGTAGTTGATGCTAGTTGGTTTACTTGATGGAATATCATATGTTCAGATCCATTATGCATATTAATACCTCTCTGATTATGAACATGAATATGATTTGTGAGTAGTTACGTTTGTTCCTGAGGACATGGGAGAAGTCTTGCTATAAGTAGTCGTGTGAATTTGGTATTCGTTCGATATTTTGATGAGATGTATGTTGCCATCCTCTAGTGGTGTCATGTGAACGTCGACTACATGACACTTCACCATTGTTTGGGCCTAGAGAGAGGCATTGGAAAGTAATAAGTAGATGATGGGTTGCTAGAGTGACAGAAGGTTAAACCCTAGTTTATGCGTTGCTTCGTAAGGGGCTGATTTGGATCCATATGTTTCGTGCTATGGTTAGGTTTACCTTAATACTTCTGTTGTAGTTGCGGATGCTTGCAATAGGGGTTAATCATAAGTGAGATGCTTGTCCAAGTAATGGCAGTACCCAAGCACCGGTCTATCCACATATCAAATTATCAAAGTACCGAACGTGAATCATACGAACGTGATAAAAACTAGCTTGACGATAATTCCCATGTGTCCTCGAAAGCGCTTTTCTTTATATAAGAGTTTGTCCAGACTTGTCTTTTGCTACAAAAAGGATTGAGCCATATTGTTGCACCTTATTTACTTTTATTACTTGTTACCTGTTACAAATTACCTTATCACAAAATTACATGTTACCGATAATTTTAGTGCTTGCAGAGAATACCTTGCTGAAAACCGTTTATCATTTCCTTCTGCTCTTCGTTGAGTTCGACATTCTTACTTATCGAAAAGGCTACGATAGATCCCCTACACTTGTGGGTTATCACGCTGTGACATCATCAATGTGGGAGACAAAGAGGATGAGAGGGGTGAGATATGGAATGAGAGAAGACTGTGAGTGAATACGCGAGACGGAGTGAAATGGGGGGCGAAGGTGGCGTTCGTGGGTTGTTCGGGCGATGTGGCAACCTCCCGCACAGCGAGGGTGGCAATCGCGCTAATCCAACCGCGGTTGCAGGCGTTCGGGCGAGTTCTCTAACGCCCGCACACCCCCATGGGATGATGTGGCACACGAACCCCCCTCTCTCTGCTGTGAGATTCGTGCAACAGCATCCAACCGCAGCGGATGCGTTTGGACCAAGTTGCAAACGCCCACACTTATGGGTGTTATCATTTGAGGAAAAAAAACTGTGTACTTGTTATTGTTGCGAAAACTGTGTACTTGCTGCCCTACAAAGGTCAAGTGGGAAACAAGATAATCTCTCCTACTAAACTTTGTACGTCGCCCGCCAACAAAAACCATATGACGGCCGATGATGGACTCGAGCTGGAAAAGGGATGATCATAGAGGAGCAGCCACCTGCTGCCGCAACGGCGTGAGAAGCCTTGCAAGAGGTAGAGGCACATGTGCTTTTATCAACGTGCCATTTTCCATGTACTCCTGCAGGTAAGATTGATTGCGCCAGGTCATAAAAATCTCAAAGTTTGCGTCCTCCTTTTTTGTAGTTTATGAAATTTACATGCTGGGTTTGGATTGACTTCATAGCGGGGTACTCCGTATTTAAAAAAAATGAGTTGATGTTTTGCTTTCAATGAGCAAACAGGACACTCACCGTTTTCTCAACCATTCCAACCTTATGTATGTCATTTAACAGATCTCCTTTGTCATACGGAACAAAAGCTTCTATGGGCACCAGTGAGTCCTGCACAAGACACATACATAGGCGTGATTCACCTCAGATAAATTAAAGATGCACCACATGCCTCAAAAGTCCAGAACCGAAACAGCTCATACTTTCAACTTTGCTTGGATTGCATTGCAGAACTCTTCCAAACCATCACCATTCATGGCGGATATGCAGATTATCCCTTGTTTCTCGGCTTCCTCCTTCACTCTCAATGGGTTATCGGTATTGTCAATCTGCATGCCATACAACTTACTTCGGTCAATTCAGAAACATATTAATTAACAGCAATTCAAAATACTATTTATCCAGATCTTAGGTATTTACTAATTTAATTATCAATGTCTTGGTGCACCAAAATAACATTTTATAGGGAAACGAGTGGGAGGATGACTAGCAGCAGCTGCCATTGACTGCAGGGTGTGACAACATCAGAGATATGGCATGCTCGAGTAGCAACACGACTGGCGACGAACAGGATATGCGATGGCGGGTTTCCTTCGCCGCCGATCTCATCACACGCACAGTCTCCTTCTCCGACGGCATGCTCACGCTACGGCGAGACGCTCTCCGCCTCGTTCTCTCGAACAGGCGCGGAGTTACGGTGGACGCACGGTTTCTCCGTTCGGGGGAAATCGTCGACATCGGCGAGATTGTTTCCTTCCCGTGTCATTTCGCGAAGATTCGAGATCGACTACCGGCGGCGAGCGCTACGCCGACGAAGGAGGCGCGGGGCGAGGGACGTGGCAATGCGGTACACGGGAAGGGCACGGGGCTGCGTGTGCGTGGGCCAAGTCCAGGCGAAACGGACCCAAGCCCCACTCACCGCCCGCCAATGGCGGATGCAAGCCACGTGGGAGCTGATCCGGCCATCCATCCCCATCGGCAGGTGGGAAACACTGGTATAAAGCCCCCGCCTCGCCCGATCCTTGACCTAGAGGATTCACTCTCCCACTTCTGGGCGGCGGAGAAAAACCCTAGATCGAGAAATTCGGAGTCGTTCGAGTGGTGGAAGGGCAAGGTCGGAGGGGATCCCAGATCCTTTGCGGAGGTCGCGGCCGCTAAGGTACCACCTCCCATGGCGACCGAGGTGGGGCGTGGGAACCGTGGAGGGGGCGGAGCGGGACATGCGAACCGCGGAGGAGGGCGGCAACCTGGCCGTGGCAACGGTCGCGGAGGCGACCGCAGCAAGTTCTCATGGAAGCGGGACGAGGGAAGCGGCCACACCAACTCTACATCCTCCACAATCGCGCCGGCCTCGGAGGGCGCCTCACGGTGGGACGAGGCGGCGGCGCCCAAGCATCGCGACCAAGACGGCGGGATCTGGGTGCAGAAGGCCAAGGAATAGTCCGAATCTGGCGGCATCTCCACCGGGCATCAATCTGCTTCACCTCGGCGCCACATACAGGGAATACAAAACCCTGCTCAGGTGTCTCCGTCCAAAAAATCCATTGCCTGCCCCATTTGCAAGTCTTATGAACATCCTCCTATTCTATGCCCTCAAGCATATTGTGAAAGATGCGGCAAATTAGGACACCTTGCTTCTGTTTGTACTGAATTTCTGCCATGGGAATGTGTGGCACCGATGTGTGCGTTCCAGGGCAAAGGGCAAGGGTTTTACTATATTCATGACGCTTGCTCCGCCAACCAGCTTAAAGAGAGGGCTAATAACATTGTGGTCACGATTGTAGAGGGAGAAACATCTACTAGACAAATGGAACTTGATTTATCTGCTTACTTAGCTACTGATTGGTGCTGTTCAGCTCATGCAATAGGACCAGGAACCTTTGTAGTGCGCTTTCCTAATCCTCGAGCAGTGGCCCAAATTTGCTATGTGGGGAAAATCACTCTTAAAACTAGCGGGGCTGTTATTCATGTTACTAAATGGTCATCTGCTGTTGGGGCTAAAGGGGTTATGGAAATAGCTTGGGTCAAAATTAGCAATATCCCTCTGGACAAAAGGAGTAATAGGAATCTAGCTTATGTTGCCTCGCTGGTGGGTGTTCCTTTGGAAGTAGATGCTGCTACCTTGCACCGTCCGGCATCTGTCAGGGTCCGGATTGGTTGTAGAAATGTGGAGGAGATTCCTGCAGTCGCAGAGGCTGTGCTTGGTGATCATTTTTATGATTTCTTTTCTGAAGTGGATCAGATTCTGGTGAGGGATCCTAATAGAGAGAAAAAAGTTGTTCAAGCTTCCTCTAATCCTGGTGAAAAAAATATGGAGATGAAAAATTCCTTGCTGTCGACTCCTGGAGCTAACCTGGGTAGTTTTTCCACTGGGCTTGGAGGGAAATCTCCCTGCATTCCCCAGGGGGAAAAACAGGACCCTATTCGGGAGTCGCAGGAGAGTGTGGAATCTGATGAGTCACAACACACGACCTTGTTTTTAGATTCCTTCAATCAAGAGACAATGGATGAAAAAGTAAGAGAACAAAATGAAAATTCTGCTGTTATAAGTATGCAAAAAAACAAAAAATCTTACTCTGATATTGTGAAAAAAAATCAGCAGGTTGAGAAGGTGGTTGGGGAGGCCAAGACGGCCAAAAATAATGAATACAGAGTGGAGTTTCCTGATATGGAGGGGGATATTGAAATGATCCCTGCTCCTCCCCCGGTCACTGAAGAAAATCTTCGGTTCAGTCTGAGGAATGCACAGAACAAGATGGAGAGGGTTGACGAAAAGGCCAGGGCAGCTGCAAAAAAGAGAGACATCGAAGGTACTCCTCGAGTCCCCAACTCTTTTGATACGCTATCTAATCCTGAACTTATTCTCAGAGCTGTGAAAATGGGAGTAAACATCCCAGATGCTGATTTTACTAATGTTGATATCATTAGAGAATTAGAAAAATGTAGAAATGTGGAAACTGTTAAGGACAAACAGACTCAACCTGATGTGGGTGGGGGACATTTGGTATTAACTAATGCAAAAGGGGACCAGACTCCTCTTAATATGAACTGGGAGGATAATAGTGATGTGGATAATGATAACTTTGTTGTGGTCCGATCTAGGAAGAAAAGAGAGAGAAAGATTAATGTGGTGATAGCTAGACCTTGCACTAGAAGTCAAAAAGGGGGGGCTTCCTTGCAAAATGTTGCCGGTGGATCTACTTTGCTTCCTAGTAGAAACACCAGGCAGGGGGGTGTCAAAAAGAAAAAATGAACGGTATATTTTGGAACTGCAGGGGAGCAGGTAAGAAAGGGATGACTACCTGCTTCGCTGATATAATAAAAGATCATTCCCTGGACTTCCTTGGTATCCAGGAAACTAAGAAGAAGAATTTCACCCCTAAACTCCTTAGAAAAATTGACCCTCTTGATAAGTTCAATTGGAACTGGATCCCTTCGATTGGTAAGTCTGGAGGCATATTGTGTGGGACTAGGAGAGAAACCTTGGAGATTATTTCCTGGTCGGGGGGTGAATTCCTTATGCAGACTACTGTCTTTGATGTGAACCTCAAATGTGTGTGGACCCTAGTGGTGGTATATGGGGCAGCCCAAAAAGAGAGAAAAAATGATTTCCTTGCAGAATTGGCTACGACATGTGCCACGATTATCAAGCATAGAAATATAAAAGAATTGGCTACATGAGGTGTTGCATCACACTCATCAAAAGAAAAAATGTGGGATTGTATTAAAATTGGACTTTGAAAAAGCATACGATAAGATAAACTAGGACTTCCTGCTAGAAAGTCATCGTAATCGTGGCTTTGGGGCAACCTGGTGTGGATGGATCGAACGAATCCTACATAATGGCATGGTGAGCATTAAACTGAACAATGAAACAGGTGCGTATTTCCAAAGTCACAAGGGGGTCCGGCAAGGCGATCCCCATTCTCCTTTCCTTTTTAACCTGGCTGTAGAGACACTCTCGAAAATGGTTCTTAATGCACAAAAAGAGAAAATGCTGACGGGCTTATCACCTGACTTGATTGAGGGGGGTGTGGCTATCCTGCAATATGCAGATGACACTGTAATATGTTTTGAACATGATAAGGAAGCGGCTGTGAATCTGAAGCTTCTATTGTACCTGTTTGAACTTATGTCAGGACTGAAGATCAATTTTATGAAAAGCGAAATCCTCTGTGTCGGTGGAGATGATAGTACCCTTTCCTTTTATGCTGATCTCTTTAATTGTAGTATTGGACATTTTCCAATGAAATACTTGGGAGTCCCAGTCAGTTTCTCTTCTTTGCGTAGCATAGACTGGGATTTTATGGATGAGAGGTTCCTTAAATGCTGTGAATCCTGGATTGGTAATGCAGCATCTTCGGGTGGGAGGCTCATCCTTCTCAATTCCTCATTAACTAGCATTGTCTTTTACTATATGTCTATGTTCCTTCTTCCTAAAGGGGTGATTGAGAAACTGGATAAACACCGTAAGCGGTTCTTTTGGCAAGAACATGAGGGGCGTAAACGATACCATCTAGTGAGATGGAATAGAATTTGTAGATCCAAAGAGAAAGGGGGACTGGGAGTCAAGGATCTTCATAAACAGAATTTAAGCCTCCTCACCAAGTGGTGGTGGAAGCTGGAAACTAAACAAGGGCTATGGCAGGATGTGATCCGGGCCAAGTACTTTAAGCAAGACACGGTGACCTCTGTCAAAACTAAATTCAATGACTCGCCAATCTGGAAAGCAATCATGAAAACTAAAGATTACTACCTGGCTGGCAGAAAAGTGAATTTACAATCTGGAGATCTTGCTAGACTGTGGGTTGATCCAGTTGGCAATGAACCTCCCCTCCAGTTGCAGTTTCCTATGATTTATGATATTTGCAATGATCAGGATATCACGGTTGCTAAGTTCAGGGAAGGGGTGGAGGAAAAAAACTTTTTTAGAAGGCAACTCCACCCTCCCATGCTTGAGCAATGGAATAATATCAAATCTATAGTGGGGACTTGGCCGATGACTGGCGAAGCCGACCAAGTGGTCTGGACCTTGGGGAAGAAAAGTAGGTTTACTACGAAATCTGTTTATGAATATTTGGAAAGAAATGTGGCGGGGGCAAACTACAAGTGGATATGGAAAGCAAAAATTCCCCTTAAAATTCAAATTTTCCTTTGGCAACTGTTTCAGGACGCTATCCTAACTAGAGATGTGATGAGTAGACGAAAGTGGCTGGGAAATCCTACCTGCTCCTTCTGTGCGGAGAGAGAAACATCCCAGCATCTCTTCTTCACTTGCCCTGTGGCCAGAGTCCTCTGGAGGACTGTAGGCTGTGTACTGGGCACGGATCTGTGTCCAAGTAACATTTGGCAGTACTATTCATGGGCTTACATGTTTTTACCTGATGGGGAGAAATTTTATACCTTTGGTCTAGCAGGTTTATGTTGGGCGATGTGGATTAATCGTAACAATGTTACCTTTGAGTCTAAACAGATGAGGTCGCCTTTTGATGTGGTTTACTCTGCATGTGGTTTTCTTACCTACTGGGCAGGTTTGATGATGGAGCGCGGAGCCAAGATGCTGAGGACCAATGCATCGAACATGATGCGGATCTGTGCAGCGCCGAGGGGAACCTCAAACTGAGAGCTGAAGCGTTTGCTGCTGATAGATAGTTCGTTTGCTCCTGCGTGAGTGCTTAACTATATCTGGAAAAATAGTCCTTTCGCCCCTGCGTGGGCTCATGGTTTATGTCTGGAGTAACCCTCCTAAAACTTGTTGGAATTCTCCTGGTTAGAGTTAGTCGGCTGGTTTTAGGGTGTCGTTGGGTTTTCGCCCCATGGTGAGCTGCTCGATGACGAGTGCTCATTGTGGGTTTCCCAGTGGTGCTTTGAGCTCGCTTCCCCTTTCTAGGTCTCCTTTTGAACTCTTAAAACTATTTGTATTTCCGTTATGCTAAGTAATGGAAAGGGGTTATGCCTGGCTCGAAAAAAAATTTAGAGCAAACACAAGCTGGAAGCTTAAAATTTGACATGTACTAACACTTGAAATTAGCTTAAAGCGATTAGATTGTTGTCAGTATAGGTCACTCCTAACAACGAACCTTATTCCACACAACCAACTTCGGAACCGAGTCTATATCCAGCTCTTTCAGTACTTTGTCAACAGCACCTATCTGTTGTTGAGCTAATGGATGGCTGGAACACACATGACACAAACACTATGATACCTAAATAGATGCATTGAATTGAATCATAATGATGAGAATATCTTTTGTACTCCCTCCGTCCCAAAATATAAGAACGTTTTTAACACTAGCATAGTGTCAAAAACGTTTATATATTCCGGGACAGAGGGAGTATTTTAGTTGCACACCTGATATCTGCAAGATGAACAATAATTGATGATTCTGATATCTCCTCCAGTGTTGCTCTAAATGCTGCCACCTGGACAAGCACCAATAGTTAATGCTCAGAAGATCATAAAGGGGAGGAGGGCCACAATAAAGCTTGTTCACGAAGATGATGTCTAGAAAGCATACCAGCATAGTGGGTAGCTTCTGAATGAACCCGACAGTATCTGTTAGGAGGAACTCAGTGCCGCTCTTCATCTGCAAAGTGGTCCATGCACTGATTAGACGTCGTACCTTGCACGGACACTTAAAAGTGTCATATATCTAAGTTTCCTTGAGATGTCAGTTTCTTAGCAACATACCAACACCCTCCGTGTTGTTGGGTCTAGTGTGGCAAATAATTTATCCTCAGCGAGCACATCAGCTCCAGTTAAGCGGTTCAAGAGTGTACTTTTTCCAGCATTTGTATATCCCACCTGATTTTTTTGGAAACTTTATCTATTAATAACTAATAATTAAAAGGACCTTCCTATTAGACTCAACAAAAATTCCATGGTTATACCAGAGAAACAACAGGAATAGGCACCGACCGTCGACGGTTGCGATAAAGCTTTCGATGTTTTCGGACAGACTCCAATTCCTTCCTCAAAGTGCTTATCTACAGAAGATACTTAGGTTCGAAAATCATCAATTCCAGAAAAAGAACAGGAAGTGCAACTAGAGTAAGTATTTCCTCCGTCCGAAAAAGCTTGTCCCTCAAATGGATGTATCTAGCATCATGTTAGTGCTAGATACATCCATTTAAGGGACAAGCTTGGGACAAGCTTTTTCGGACGGAGGAAGTAACAAAATTATATACAAGTTTCTCAGACATTAACACGAGGAACTCGTGCGTAACTAGTACATGGCTACAAATCATCATTTCTTCTACACAACAATGGTGAAAGTGACATGTAATTAACAAATGGGCAATAGGTGGTTACAAAATGATGAAGTCACACATATTACATTGCTCGAACTACTTAATAAACAAGAAATGGAGCATCTCTGGCTATGTTCTGGTTACATATATTGAACTGTATACACACCCTGATACAATTTACATGATAGAGAAGATCTTAACTAGTAAAAGATGAGATCAGATTCCATGGCACAAAAAAAAGGTACAGAATAAGAACATTATTCCTCTATTGAACAATTAAATGTCCTTAAAGCATTGGAGTATTTTGAACCTTGGTGGTTTCGTATTTGGCAGTTCGCATATAAATTATCTAACTGTAAGAACAAGAATATTACTTGTGTTCTCAAGATGCGCTTGTCAACTTCAATTTGTTTCTCACCCATACCCTTGACTTGGCCTCCCGACTGCCGCTCAAGGTGAGTCCACAGTTTTGTCAACCTAGGAAGTTGATATTCCATTTGTGCCAGGGTGACCTAAAAAGGAAACATCGGACTTGTGCATCAATTCCAAAGCAAATGAAGTTACTTTCCACTGTAAAGATATCTCAATTAAGTCCGCACATTAAATGTTTATGTAGAAATTTAGTCTGATGATGATACAGAGTTATGCACATAACTTCAGATGTTCACAAATAGCAATATAGTTCCAAATATCATGTCATCAAAACGGTGATGAGCTGGTACAACTTCGTCTTCAAGATAGTATGCCAGAGAAATGTTTTACCTTATGGCAACCTAACAGCCCAGCATACCCACTCAGCATTCATAAATGTAAAGGGGGCAAGGGACATACACTACTACACCAGTAGTGTATTGAAAAGATCATTTTCCATGTTATCCGAATATTGGTGAGAAGTCATAACCTCAGAAAATATCTTATAGGATCACTTAGTGCAGCAGTCACAGAATACCTTAAAGGACCGCTTAACACCTATTTGTTATGTTTACCTGCAGAGCAGCTTCATGTGTCACTGCCCTTTGATTAAAAATGTCCAGAATAAGAGCAGTCCGGTCACAGACTCGAACACCTCCACCAAAGGACTTCTCCAAGTTACGCAGCTGTCTGTTTAAAATTGAGCAAATAATCAAGGAATAAACTCTCAGGACAAGATTGTTGAAGTGTATATGTGGATTTCCTAGCCCTTTCCATCAGTTTGGACTTTTGATTACGTTGGCTAGTGCATGAAGCTTAACATGGTATCAGAGCCTAAGGTCTTGAGTTCAAGTCTTAGATTTCGTAATATGTCCAAAAATTGTTGTTGTCCCCTCTCTCTCCATGTATAGGCCTCTTGAGTCGTACCACTTGGTCTATTCACGAGTTGACTTCCCGCGTCACACGTGAGAGGGGTGTTGAAGTGCGTGGATTGGCTAGTGCATGAAGCTTAACAAAGATAACTAGACTTCTCTTTTTTTTTCTTTGTGTTTAACCTCGGGGCGCAGAAGTGAAGATAAACAGAGGCACTCTAAGGGTATGTTTGGTTCATGCCATAACAATGCCCTACCAAAATTGGCCAACAATTTGCTAATTCCTTGACCATTTATTGGCCCAAAAGTTGGCAAGATTTATGAAAAGAGTGTGAGAAAAGTTGGCGAGATTCCATAGGCAACCAAGATCTTGGCGACCAACCAAGCAAGAGTTGAAGTAACATATCCTACCATAATTTTGGTGGGATAAAATTGGGCAGCAACCAAGCATACCGTAAATTGCAAACCGAACAAAAGATAGAGTGGTATTCCCTTCGTTTGGAAATGCAGGGCAGAGTTTGACCGTGCAAAGTTTGAAATCTAACCTTATAATTCTTGTACAGCATTTTTGAATCGTTACAACGTTCAGTCATAAAAGGTACTTTTGAATACAAGTCCAATGATATCAATTGTGTGTAACAAACCCACATATTACTGGATCATAATTGTTAGCCAGAGTTTGATATTCAATAGTCAAAGTACACATCACATTTCCAAACGGAGAGAGTAATATTTTTCTCATTTCAACACAAAACAGTTCTTTGATTGCAATAGCTTCAGTAGATAAAATAAACACGTTGAGTCTGATGTGAGCTCACCCAGCAGACAACTCATCATCGAAAATTATAGTCTCAATATCAAGGGCCTGAACTGCACTCCTAATTTCAGCAACCTTCCCTGAACCAATATAAGTCCTTGGATTTGGACTTGAAAGCCTGATGAAAAGTAGAAAACATGAGACCTAACTGAGAAAAAAAGATATGTACAACGTGACAAACATCTCTAGCAATAGTCCCTACAGGCTAGATGGGGGCAAAATCTTTTATCCCGATTGGATTTAATTAACCTGACACAAGGACTGGATGCTTGGGAAGGGGGGGGGGCTATTTCGGTGTTTGGATAGTTATTTTTTTCCTCCGGCCTCAAAAACTGATTTGGGGGCCTGACTAGGGGCATTGCTGGAGATACTCTGAGGATTAATGCACCCAAAAAGTAGATCTAGATTGTTCATTTGGCAAATGAGCTTACTGGATTTGACAGCAGACTAAAGTTTGTTGTATGTGGTATGTTTTCATTTCCTAAGCTCAAACAATAAGATATAAATATTCGTATTAGATTGTGTAGAAGTACATGCTCTAGCCAATGCAACCAAAAGACCGATCTGATGGAAGAGACTAGGCAGCACATTATACGTCAACACTCCCCCTCACGTGTGGCTCCCTCAGGCCTAAACGTGGACCGAAAGTGGGCTGCAATTTAATTGCGCCAGCCGGGTCTTGAACTCAAGACCTCTTGGCTCTGATACCATGTAGAAGTACATGCTCTAGCCAATGCAACCAAAAGACCGATCTGATGGAAGAGACTAGGCAGCATATTATACGTCAACAGATTGGGGCTGGATTGAACCAATCCAGGCAAACTGTGGTCATATGACAACCAATAATTCAAGATTGCATTTCCTTTTTCTGCAGGCTATTGGTTCTATATGTTGGAGATATTTTGTACCACGTGACATGACAGCCTTGAGCTTGTCTCTCACGTATAGAATCAGGCAGTTGTGGAATCAGAAGTAGTTAGAGATATATTTCATTTATTTTTCTATCTCTCTATCCCTCCATGTATTCATCCTCACGGTTCAACAACCGTAGCCCTCAATAATACTACGAGACCCAAAGTCTCGATCTATCAATAAATACTACGCGGGCACCCATGTATGGGTGTTGAGACGCTTCCACCAAATCCAACATGGTATCAGAGCTTCCTCTCCCATCACATCGCCGACAAGGGCCCTCCAAGGGTTACCGTGGTGGCGGTGGCCGCCCCAAGTCCAGCGGCAGGGGCTCCAGCAGCGGAGGCAGCAACAACGGCGGTGGCAACAGCGGCTACAACAACAACGGCGGCAGCAGCTACAACAATAGCGGCGTCGGTGGCCACTACAACAACAACCATGGCGGCAGTGGTGGAGGCTGTTGAGTATAATCTACTACTACCATAAAAGAAAGAGAGGGGCAGATCCAAACAATCACATCCATTCATCATCCAAATCTAATGGCTCTTAATCCTTCTGTGTTTAACGCTACCAACCACGCCCTTAATCGATCGCTAACCCACCCTTAATCGATCGCTAACCAGCCACGCCCTTTAAAAAACTTGTACGCACGATCTCTCGCCCCCTCCGCACAACCTCTCGCCCCCTCTTGCTCCTCCCCGCGCCGTCCGCCGCCCGTCGCTCCTTCGCTGCGGGAGCCGCCCACCGTCGCGCCTTTCGCCGCGGGACAGCCGGAGCCGCCGCCGCGGGCGCCACCCTCCTTCGCTGCGGGAGTCGCTGCTGACCGTCGCGCCCTTCGCCCTGGGACAGCTGGAGGCCGCCACCCGTCGCGCACCGGGGGAGCCGCCACAGCCCGTCGCCGCGGGACAGCCGGAGCCGCCGCGACCGTCTGCAGCCGCCCGCCATCCTCTCCCGCCTCCCGCTCATCCTCGCCCACCTTCCGCCGCCCGCCGGTCCTCTGCCGCCTCCGCCGCCCTCCTCCCGCCCATCCTCTTCTCCTCCGCCGCGAGCATGAGCAGTCGCCCGCCGGTCCTCCTCTGCTGCCCCAACAAGGTGGGAGAGCACGAGCATCCCGCCGGCCTTCCTCTGCTGCCACTCGGAAAAACGCGAGCGCGGCCGGGTGGCGGTGTCCTCCTCTGCTGCCGACAACGACCTCATCTAGCCAGTAAGTTTTCTTTACATTGAATTGTGAATTGTTTGAACAGCATGCTTGTGGTTATGTTCCTTCCACACAAGACAATCTGATGCATACATGATCCTTCTGGTTATGATTATTTTAGTGCATAGATGATCCTTCCACACAGCGAACAAAATTAACCACCATTATTCTGGGACAATTGCCGCAGGTGAATTATCATGATCCAACGCCAATGCCACACCCAGCACTAAAAGGGTTAGAGTCTGGTTTATGAGTATTTAAGCTCAATCTGATTTATGAGTATTTAAGCTCTTTGTATGGTTCACAAATTGTTTGCTGTCACTCCAATTACCTTTTCAATGCTCTCAAAATTCTGCACATTCCTTGGGTGGCATGAAAATTACCACCCAGAAGATTCTGAGCTTTCTGATCTAAGATATTTAGGCAATCTCACTCACAATATTTTATATCTACTATTTTTGCCTCCTCCCTAAGAACACCTACTTTATTTATACAGGTTCAGACCATTCCCACTCATCACCATTCCCACTCATCACCATTCCCTGCATCTAAGGTCCATTTTGTCACAGTTTCAGATTTACTAAAACACTTAACAGTTTGATTTACTCAAACATTTATGAATTGAGCTTCTCAATATTACATGACAACTCCGCATGCCTACTCTTAAGATCCCTGTGTAGCATCGTTTTGTCATTGGACTGATTTAGGATTTAAGAATTAAGCTTCTCAATATTACATCACAGCTCCGCATACCTACTCTTAAGATCCCTATGTACCATTGTTTTGTCATTCTACTAATTTAGGATGTTCCCCAATACATGTCACAGATGAGGAATCATCGTCCGTCTGCGTTAGGATCAGCCGAGCGTTCCCCATTTAAAGATCTGAAGAATACGCCTACTCATGATACTTACATATGCTCTAGGAATATATACACAGTATGCATCACACTCTTATAGTGTTGATGTCCTCAATGGTGTCCAAAAATTTCTTTGTAGAATCAAATAAGCAATGAAATATATGAATAAGTTTACAATTTAGCTGTGTACCACAAAGAATTATGGAAACCCGATTTCAGGTGTTTTGGATATGTGTGTTCAGTTCCGTAGGCAATGGTTTACAACTGTGTGTTTTCAGATTTTTCAAATGAATTTAACCCTATGGCTAGAGCATCTTCAATGAAATGCAAACCTGTTCATTTGTCTTTACCATTAATAGTTGAATACTCCTGCTGGAATATTCAGGTCTGCTATTTACGCTTTGTGTGCTATGTTTTGCTCTCACTGTACTTCAATAAGAATATATTATTCAAATTGTTCACCGCGATGTCCTATATTTCTATGCCTGCAGGTGTGACACCGGGAGAACAATTTCTAGATGCTAAATTGAAATGTATTGTAATATCCAGTGTCTTGCAATGTCACTCTTTCATTATTGAAGGTATGTGTTTCACAACGGAATAGAAAATCCTAAATTTTGTATGTGTGATTGTTCAACAACCACAACCTCTGCACCTCACTGTCAACCACACGCAAGCTTCCTCCTTGCTTTAGGTGAGAGCATTGATTTCATCGCCTTTTTAGCTTGCTCAGGTTGCAAGTTTGATAGGTTTCCCCAACCCAGGTTTGGAACCCCTTTGATTTTGGTTCCTTACTACAACTCTGTACACAATTTTGTTTCTTTGTCACAGTTTGATCGATCCATTCTTAGCTACAAATGCTTATCTACTACCCCTATAAAAGGAAGAGAGGGGGCAGATCCAAATAACCAGAACCGTTTATCTAGCCCATCCAAGGGTCTAAAACATCTCTGTGTTTAAGGCAACAAGCCACTGATCAACCGATCTAATCCCCGTACCGCTCGTCATCATCAAACTATCCGCACGCCACGCCTCAACAAAAATAGAAACTGCCTGCACGCCTTCTGCCCCCGCCGCCCGCCGCTCGCTGCTCCTCCTCTGCCAACGCTCCTTTTCTGCCAGACGAACGGCTGCGCACGGCCAACGTCCCGCCCACCGCTGCTTCCTCACAGATGCGAGCGGATCGCCGCCGCCGCCGGCTGCTCTCCTCTTCTGCCTCACGGATGTGAGCATGGATCGCCCCGCCGCTCCTTCGAATCTGCCACACGGACATGAGCGCGGGTCGGCTGCTGCCCCACAGATGCAAGAGCGGGCCGCCACCACCGCCACATTGGGGCCCTCGCCACCACGCGGGCGAACTTTGATCAGGTTTATTTTATCTTAACACCTAACATCAAGCCACCAGTTCGGTGTATCCCCATACTCTATATTTTTTGCAAGAACATGCAAGACGAGGAGCAGCGAAGGAAATCTGGTTCCATGAAACACCATGGATGGGCCTGCTTCATGTTCAGTTTCCAGTGCAGTGTACCTCATACTCATGTGATTTTCCTTTTCGTAAACCATTGCAAAGAGCTTCATATTCAGTTTTCTGTTTGCTGCTTGACTGCTTCAAGTGTGTACAGATTGCACATACCAAGTTTCCTCAACTGTTCACGGACTACGGGGTGTAGGTTTCAAGTGTGTACAGATTGCATGAATCAATTTTGACTTCCGAGAATTCTGAAGCCCGCTACTCAATTTGTAGTTGGCATTTTTTAATGGGTTGTTTGGTTTCTTGAAACAACTACTCTGAACTGAAGCATGCATTTCTAAAGATTGTTTCTGTAATTATTTTCTCGCTACAAATGTACTATCTCCTAGCTTTGCCACTTTGGAGACATTTCATTAAACCGGGCCTTAACCACCTACTATAATCGGAGAGATTTTCAGAAGACTTGCTGATGCATGATTACACTGCTAATTGCTACAGTAGTCACGCAGACGCAGCTTGGTGCATTCTTCTCTTCTTTCCCTTTATATTTTCTTCATCCTTGTGCTTGTAAATTTGTAACTCAAGAGGTCACAAACTTTTGCAATCTGGAGGTATCACTTTCAGACTGGTACATATGCATGTAGCTGTTCATGAAGCATCATTTTACTAAAGTGTCCAATGTATGTTCTCTTATAATCCAGGTGCTTGATCAAGGCTGCGTATGAGCTTATTAACATCGATGGTGTGCTAAATGTGATCATAAGGAACCTGGAAAAGGAGTATGTCTCTTAATGGACATCTTTCTATTTTGCATTGAACTTTGATTAATTATTTTACTGTACATTTTCCAAAATTCAAGGATTGGCTTCTTACTCATTACAAATGGTTCCGGTCTTTATTCTTAGTTTTTACAGTTACATAAAGAACAATGTTCAAATTCACTGACCTGTGCATTGTGACAGTACTTCACTGTATGTTCATTATATATGCATGTAGCAATACTTCCTTTCAATCTATTCATTAGTTCGTAAGCTAGATCGTGTGCCAAGTTGCATTTACTGGACACTTGCTACTCTTTTCCTTGTGCAATTATTCAGTCCTGGTTATATTTTGTGGTATTTCTGAGTTGCATAAATGACTCGAAACATCGGGAGCTACTAAATCTTACCTGTACTGAATTTGTGCTTTTTTGTAATATCAAAATACGGTTCTCCTTCAAAGTATTATTTTTCCTTCTACTGAATATGCTTCTGGAAAAGGATCTCAACAGATCAACCAGAAGGAGAAGAGAGCAGCCAAAGAGAAGTTAAGAACAAGACACATGCTTCAGATTAACTCCTATTCCTGGACCTATATGCTTTTGATGATTGAATTAGATAAAACAAGTATATATTTCTAAAGATTAATGGATTCTAATCGTATGATTTTGACATGCAGCTAAGTTTTCCATATGTCTGACTATTGTGTTGCCGTGCAAATATACAGAAGGATGGTCTACCTTTTTGGGACTTGGTTTTGTGAATCGATGTGTTATCTTGAGCAAATATCTTACTATTTGTACAGTGTTATAATATGAACTTTTACTATTGATATATCATACTGTATGTCGAATGTGTCGATACATATATACTTGCGGCAACTACTAACTGAAATTTATTTTTCACCTACAAAAATATATAGAATCTTCGTCCATGTTTTCATGTCGATACCTGATTTACATGTCCATACAGTTGGGCTGTTCGAGCTAACACTGCAAGGCCTTACAGTGCATCAGGGGCATCTAATAAAGTTTTTAAGTTTGTGCCTAGAACTATTATATCCAGACAAGATACTTGCTTGCAGAACCATCAGAGCTGGACCTTCAAGGTAATTTTACATAATCAGCGGCTGGGCACCCACAATCATCCATGATTTGTGTCGAAGCGAGATAAGGTTTACTCATGTTCTTATAGTTTGTTTCTCTTTTCTGTTTTGCTTGGTTGATTTTCAGTTATAGAGAAGAGTTAGAGTTGGATGGAGTATCAAACAATGGAATCAAATCATGCATGGAATTGTAAGTCAACCATATAAGCATAGACATGTTTTCAGTTTTCCAATGTATAGTGGAAGTCATTTAAGTCGTTTGAAATATTAATAGAGAGTTTTTTCTATTGATGTTTGCTGTGAACGATGTGAATATATTCCCTTAAAAAAAATCGTGTGAATATATTTGGATGGTTTCATCTTCAAATAAGATCTCTATCGTAGCAACAATTTGGAATAAAAGATACTCCCTCTATAAACAAATATAAGACGTTTTAGATCACTAAAATTATATGTTCACACCTATACCAGTCTGAAAACTGAATAAGGATCAATTTTATTTTAGATAAACGTGCATTTGCACGTGTACGATTACTAGTGTATATTAGGAAGTATAGGATAGACTAGGATTTGTTCCTGCCTTGTCTTGTACTCCAAGTTGGTCATTGTACTCCTATATATATATACACAAGGCTTAAGCATGACATCCATCATATTTCGTAACAATCTCTCTCTCCCTTCTAACATGGTATCAGCCTAATCAATCCTAAACCCTAGCCGCCGCCGCTTCCACACCCGCACGCCGCCCCCGGGGCGGTCGACCTCCATGACCGCCGTGTCGAGGGCCGCGCCGCCCGTACCTAGGGTTCGTCCGCCGGTTGTGTTGACCGGCTGCCCAAGAGAGTCGTTTTCCCGAGCCCTTGCTTCGGGGTTTTTCTCTCTCTCCGGTCGCTTTGATCGGCGTTTACTTTTTGGTTTTCCGATCTTAGATCGGTTTGCGTCGCCCGCCGCCGCCGTCGACCCCCGCGCCTCTACTCCAACCTTGTGGCGCTAACACCGGCAGCCTTCAGCTGGAACGAGATGCGGCGTCTCAGGGACGCTTGAGGTCCGCGCGTTCGTCCGCATGATGTTCTCCGCCAGCCATCGTCATCCATCGATATCTTCATCATCCATCAAGAATGACTGCATCACAACATCCGAGGCCGGCTGGGCTGCACCCCAGCTGTGGCGGCCGCTCGCGGCGTGGCTGTTCTTTTGCTAGCCCGTCGTTGCATTAGCTCCTCACGGCGTGCATGAGTTGGTTGCTTGCACGTCCCGTGCATGTATGCTTGCATACCTAACACTCTTGTACAGTCGTGTGATGCATGTCCCCAATACCTCGTCGAGTTCGTTCACGTCTTCTTGATCTGGCTAGCCATGTCCGGTCTGATCAACCGCATGCGTGCAATTCCACTGGATCCGTGAAGATCATCACCGAGTTCAGCGCGCCTCTTCACCAATCGAGCAACAGGTTGCCGCTGCATCCTTCTGTCGGACTGCAGCGCCGCCGCCCCGTGGTTCTCCTCGCGGCTGCATCGACTCGCGCGTCGCCGTTGCGTCGCCTCTTCGGGGCGTAGTGCCGCGATACGCGGTCCCCGCCGCCGTCCCGAGGCCGTCCCCCGCGGTTGCACCGACCCGCACTCCGTCGCTGCACCGCCCCTTCCGGCTATAGCGCCGCGGCCCGCGGTCCCCGTGACCGCCCCGAGGTCTTTCGCCGTCGCCCGGACCTGCCCGCCGCTGTTGCGTCGCCCCTTCGGGCCGTAGCACCGCGGCCCATGGTCCACCGCCGTCCCCGCACGTCGACCTCCCGTGGTATGCGCCGCGCCGCCTCCCTTGGCGCGGGAACGCCGCCGTCCGCACCGGTCTTCGTCATGCTGTCAAGTTTCTTGCCCACTTCGAGCACCGCCGCCGCGCTACTAACCTAGCCGCCGCTGCTCTTCTTCGGCAGCCGCCGCTACCCCCTTAACCGCCGCCGCCCGTCCACCTCCTTCGTCTTCGTCCAAGCACCAGCCCGTCGCCAACGTTGCCGTCATCTACCCCGCCACTTCGTCTACTCCAACCACCGTTGGTGACATCGGCCCCCATGCCGATTGGCGCCACAACCGTCGTCGAGTCTTCTTCTCTGCTGGCCCTCCGACTCCTCGACATGGCGTACGGCTCGTGCAGGTCCCTTGTCTACGCATGCCCGGTGCTGGCAACACCGATATGTGCATTCGTCCACGACGTGTCCCCGGGCCTGGCAAGCCTGGCGCGACGCTTCGTCAACTTCGTCTTCGTCCGTCTATGCATGCCCGGTGCTGGCAACACCGACGCGTGCCTTCGTCTATGACGTGTCCCCGGGTTTGGCAAACCCTGCGCGACGCCTCATCAACAACATCTTCTTCCCGGCGCACCACTACTCCGACACCACTGCGCCCATGACTAACTCACTCGGCGCCTCCTTGCACCCGCGGCTCCACGCCGGGGGGAGGGGGGCGGTATAGCCATGTCGTAAGGCACGAAGAACCCCAAGTATGGGTTGTGCTGCAGTGGGAACTGGTTGCCGCAGCTGCCCTGGTCACCACGCCCCCGTACGCGCCCACGGCCACGGTCACCACCGTCGCCTTGGCGGCTGTTGTAGCCGCGCCCGTGCTGCTGGCCTTGGTTGTGATCAGAGCCGCGGTCGCCGGAGCGGTCGCCACGGTCGTCGGGGCGCGGCGTGAGACCTCCAGCCGAAGATGAGCCACCGTGACCCGAGGAGCCGCTGGAGGGGCCATCGGTGTCGTGGACGGCGAGCACAATGGCGCTCTCCTTAGAGGCGCGCTGGGCCAGATACTCCTCCGCGAATTTGACTCACGAGAAGACTGTCTCGAACGGCGTGAGAGGCACGGTGTCACAGAGAATGACGCGGATGGTGTTGAGGCGCTTGTCGAGGCCGTGGAGAAACTGTGTGGTGAGGTCCACCTTCGTGACGACGTGATCGATGTCGGCAAGGCCGGCGATGAGCAGCTTCATGCGTCACGCGTACTCATCAACCGAGAGGTCCCCTTGCTAGAGGTTGCGGTACTGGTGATTGAGGGTCATGTATTGAGTGGCGCGATTTGCGAGAAAATAGTCTCGGATCCAGTGCCAGAGATCATAGGTTGTGGTGGCACCGGTCACATGGTCAACGATGGCATCGGCAAGGGTGGCATACATGGACAGGGCAACATGGGCATCGAGCTCACGGTATTGGGAGTCCGCGTTGGGTGGAGGGGGGTGCTCGATGAGGTAGGTGACGCTGTAGCGAACGAGAACCATGAGAAAGAAAGATTTCCATTTATGATAGTTGTGATCGGCAGGGTTCAAGAGAAACTTGAAGTGGGCGGTGATGTCGGCGTTGAAGATGAGGTGACGAGTAGTAGGGGCAGGAGGCGGTGGGGACGGCGCCGGCAAGGAGAATAGCGGCGCAAACTAAGAGGTGGTGGCGGCGGCAGTGGTACTAGGGTTGGAGGATTGGGTGCCGAAGATGAATGGGGGGGAAGAGCTGCCGGTGGTATTAGGGTTGGTGTCGGCGGGGGTGCTTGCGGCGGCGGAGAGAGAGCCAAGCGAGGTGGCGGAGCTAGTGGCCGAGGAAGAAGAGGAGTCTGTAGCCATGGCGAGAGGAGCGTGGAGTCTGATACCAAGTTGAATAACTGAATTGCACACCCTATTCGATTACAGAGGGTTGCCCCGAATAGATACATGAAGAGCGCCCGAGATTAGTGGCACGCAGGCCTGGGCGACGGGTGCGTAATACGTCTCCAACGTATCTATAATTTTTTTTATTGTTCCATGCTACTATATTATCTATTTTGGATGTTTTATATGCATTAATATGCTATTTTATATTATTTTTGAGACTAACCTATTAACCTAGAGCCCAATGCGAGTTTCTGTTTTTTCCTTGTTTTTAGCTTCGCGGAGAAGGAATACCAAACGGAGTCCAAACGGAATAAAACCTTCGCAATGATTTTTCTTGAACCAGAAGACACCCAGAAGACTTGGAGATCAAGTCAGAAGAGCCACGAGGCGGCCACAAGGGTGGAGGGCGTGCCTAGGGGGGTAGGGCGCGCCCCCCTACCTTGTGGGCCCCTCAGTGACCCCCTGACCTAGCTCTGCCTCCTATATATTCACATATATTCCCAAACCACCAGAAGCATCCACGAAAACACTTTTCCACCGCCGCGACCTTCTGTTCCCGTGAGATCCCATCTTGGGGCCTTTTCAGGCATCCTGCCGGAGGGAGATACGATCACGTTCTACATCAACTCTATTGCCCTTCTGATGAAGCGTGAGTAGTTTCCTCAGATCTACGGGTCCATAGCTAGTAGCTAGATGACTTCTTTTCTCTCTTTGATTCTCAATACCATGTTTTCCTCGACGTTCTTGGAGATCTATCCGATGTAATCTTCTTTTGCGGTGTGTTTGTAGAGATCCGATGAAATTGTGGATTTATGATCAGCTTATCTATGAATATTATTTGAATCTTTTTTGAATTCTTTTTATGCATGATTTGATATCTTTGTAATTCTCTTCGAACTATCAGTTTAGTTTGGCCAACTAGATTGGTTTTTCTTGCAATGGGAGAAGTGCTTAGCTTTGGGTTCAATCTTGCGGTGTCCTCTCCCAGTGACAGTAGGGGCAGCGAGTCACGTATTGATGTGGAGCATCCTATGGTCATCCCCATGGACCTACCATCGTCTCACGAAGTGCCAAGAGGACCTATGACTCGAGCTAGAGCTAGAGCTCTCGAGACCGAGGTGACTTCTCTCCTTAGTGATATTGCATATGATCCCCTAGAGACATGGCTACTACCTAAATTCGAGATGTTGTGCATGATCAGGTACCAAGAGGACCCTCCCGAAGATGCACGTGAAGATGGACAAGCCGCCAAGTCCAAGGATGAAGAGGAACGTCGAAAGGAGAAGAAGGCAGCTCCACGACCCGAACATCCGGCCCCGAGCCCGGACATCCGGCCGCTGGAGACATCAACTACAGCAGCATTCCAGCCGCCAAGCATCTACAGGCCCCGGACATCCGGCCCGGCCCGGAAATCCGGCCCCAACGCCCGGATATCCGGACAAGCTGCATACACAGGACAGATGAAAAGCCCGTCAGCCCGGACATTCGGCTTCTCCCGAAAGCCCGGACATCCGGCCCGACGCCCAGACGTCCGGCCCCGTCTGTCTACGCACAGTAAAGGGCCGAGGCCCATGTACTCTTTCGCCCCTCCCCCCTAGACTATATATACTCTCCTCCTACCTACGTTTTAGGGTTAGCGTTGTGATACCTCATATTAGAGATAGAGCCTCGCTCATCGACATCGGATCTACTCCACGAGAGAGACCGCGGCCCCTCTACGGAGAAGATCCCCTTGGATTCAAGACCCCCTTTTGGGTGGCCCCCATCAAGACCTCCTTTGGAGAAGAACCGGTTACCGTGTATCGTCCCTTGTTGAGCGTGGATCTTGTATCTCCTTTTGTGTTCATGGATCTAGCACATGTGTGATCGTTCTTGTTGGTTTGAGTGATTCTCTCGTGTTTCACCTCGTGTTCTTCGTGTTCTTCGCGGGATCCGCTCCTTTCGTGAAAGATCGGCCATCTAGGGTTCCACCCTATATCATCTTGGTATCTAGAGCCACGTTGATCATGATTTCGGAGCCTCCCCGTTGTGTTTTCTAGCCTTGTTTTGTTGATTTTCTTCCTAATTCGAAAATTCCCCACAAAAATAGCCCCAATCTTTTTTTTGTGATTTGTTGGTGTGATGAACTTTTGTTGGATTTGATCCGCGGATTTCATGTGTTGTAGGTAGATCTAGCTTTTCGTCATCTTTTCCCCAATTTCCATCCACAAATTTCCCCGAATTTTGCCTGGATTTGACCTCTCCATGCGAAGTTCACCAAGTTCGTCCACGGATCCAGAGCCCGGACATCCTGTCCGACAACCCAGACATCGACCACCCACGGACATCCGACCATCAAGCCGGGACATCCGGCCCCTGGCAGCATCACTTCCATCCACCGCCCGTTTCCCGTCCAATTTTGCCAAATTTTGTTCCGGTGCCCACATACACTTCCGGATACCACCACCTCTTCCGCATAGCACCGCCATATACTACATACACCACCATCGCTTACCACTACCAACTCCAACAATTTTGTCACGTTTGCTTTGAGAATTTGAGTTGCGGTTCCATGTCCTATTGTGTTTCGGCTATTTAGGTACGGTTCGACATCAACATCACCGCCGCTCATCTTCGCCACGGACGCGTAATCGATAACGACCACTCGACCATTTTGACACCATACCGTAAGCAAGAAGCGGTAAACTCATCTTGGTATAGTGATACATCATTCTTGCCATTACATTGCTAGCCATCATAGCCTTACTCTTTCGCGTCGCTTACCCATCGAGACTAGCCTTTGAGTATTGCCGGCAATGTGACTTGTGCACATTAGTGATCATACTTCCCATAGCATACATATATCATTGGTGCATATCTTGGTATCATCTCTTGTGTCACAAGGTTGTCATGGGAAATACTTATCTCTACTTTGCTGCATCACCCTTTCCTCTTCAAGGAAAAAATCAACGCAAACTCAATAAGTAGCAGTTCGATCCTACAATCTAGGACTGTACGTGACACACTAGAAGTACATGCAATGTTACATATTAATTTTTCTATCTCTCTGTCCCTCCATGTATTCTTCCTCACGGTTCAACAACCGTAGCCATCTGTAATCCTACGAGACCCAAAGTCTCGATCTATCAATAAATACTGCGCGGGCAACCATGTATGGGTGTTGAGACGCTTCCACCAAATCCAACACTATAAAGTTGTGCAAGTTAGATATCTGAGCATGCTTGGCGCTTGCTGAAAGAATCCATTGCTACAGTTGTGTCTGATAATATGATTGTGCGACCTGCTTACCAGGTTTGGAACTCCTTTTAGTATTACTATAAGTCTTGTTATGTCTCAGTCGACTGAGGCTTCGTTAAGTCTCAGTCGATGCTATATCCATAAGATCTTACATTGAAATCCGTGCAAAAAAATAATTCAGTTTTTTCTTTTTCTCTCTTGCATGTTATTGTCATTTGACCGAGACTTGGTTAAATCTCAGTCGACTGAGACCTAGCCACATCCTATAATAACTATACTAATCATTCATCAATTTTATTTTTGCACATGAATCGTCAACAATGGACTCGGACTTGTCACGCCAAATATTCTCCGCATGTCCTCAAACACGATGTAGACAAGACAAAGCATGGTTCCTGGTTCCTACATTTGGGTGGCAAACGGAAGGATTTTTAGAAAGAAGAAAAAAAAAGGCCGTTTGGGGAGTTTTTTTTTTTTTGAATGCCTTTATGGCAGGCCGTTTGGGGAGTAAATATAGCTACGTTGTGAATCAGTTACTCCGATATAGCAGGGTCCACCTCAACAACTCAATGAGAATCAGTTAGGAAATGAGGGGGTCAGGAGCTTACTTTTGATAGGTCGATCCGAGAACCATGAGCCCAGCAGTATCAGCTAACTGCTCAAGCTCCTTGAGCGATTCCTCTATGCTGAAGTTATCTCTTGCGGCCCTCTTGCACTCGACTCCAACTAGGTAGGTCTTCTCTTGAAATATCTGCAGCAAGCTTCCAGTTTCAGTCCTTGGACCACACCATAGATTCAAATAACAAATAGAGTTACTTTCTGGAATGTAAGAAAACAGGGCCATCTCCGGTGAATTCGGTAGCTGCATCTAATTGTCTCATCCTCAATTTCTCACAAGCATCAGCGATTCTTATTTGTGCGGGGGCAATTCATGATCCTAGAGCAGCTAAGCAATACGAAGTCGTCTACCTCTTTGCCGTTGATGAGCTTGAACCGGGCGCGCTCCGCCGTGGCATCCTCTTCCTCCTGCTGCTGTCGTCGCCTGCTCTTCGGCTGCTCCTGGGCCTCCGACGGGCCCACAATATCAGCCTGCCCATCTCTTCCCTCCCGTTCACCGCCGTCTTCTATCTCACCGACACCACTCTCATCCTCGACCTCGGTCTCCGCTGGTGCGGGGGTTGGTGTCTCTAGCAGCCGCTCGTGGAGGGCCCGGACCACCCCGCCGCGGCTATGGCGTGGCTGGGACCAGCGGTAGGAGGCGTGACTCTGACAGCGTGGGCTCGAGGCAGCGGTGGAGGTGGAAGGGAGGGGGGGAGAGGCAGCGGTGAAGGACAAGCAGAAGCAAGCGGCTCTCATGGCGTGACGAGAGGACGCTTCTCTCTAGCTCGTTCTAACGGCCCAGTGGATTGGGTGAGGAAGTTGCGTCCGGTGATAACGTGGACAATTCTCGGCCATTGGATTGGATGCCGCGGGGGACGGTGTACCGTCAAGTTTGACCAAGTCTTGGAAATGTGGCAAAAATCATTATTCACTACAGCTAAGTTGTGTTCCTCTGGTTTTCTTGGCCACGGGTTATACCAAAGTTTTAGGCAAAATTGTTTGCCATGCTTGGTTTTCAGACGGGGGCCAAGCGGATGATGCTTGGTTTTCGGATCGGGGCTGAGCGGATGACCGTCAAGGGGTGATTTTGGATTCTCTCCGATGAGTTTGAGGACAAAGTCGACCCCAACAGTAAAGGTGGTTTGGTTCCTGGTTTGTGCTCTCCCTTTCTTTGGGCCTACGACTACCACGTCACGGGATACTTGGCCGAGGAGGTTGGGGCGATCCTACAGATCTCGGCTTTCAATCCGGCGCGAGAGGGGCAACGACGAGATGGCATGCAAGGATTTTAAGAGGCCATGGTGGGTGACTTGGTGTGCGGGGTTGTGGCTCGACGCTCTTCAAAGCCCCGGTGTGGACCTCTCTCGGTGGTCGGACATCCGATCATCACACTCACCAATTTTCTAGATAGTTTATGGACCAAGGTAATGCCTTGGAAAAGGAAGGGTAGGTTGCACCATGTGGCAGTGCATGTTAATCTTCAAAGTGTTCGTAATTTGAGGAGGGATGCCTCCTTACTTCCCCGATCTGCGGCATCACCATTGTCGGAGTCGGATGCAACCTTGGTGGATGGACATCGGCTGTTAAGTTCAAATTTGCTCGCATGTCGGACCCGGCTAGATGATGATGGGACAAATGTGGCCCATCAGGATCTGCATGCCCCCCATGACTCTGTGACAGGAATCATGCGTGGGACGATATTGATCATTTCCTTCCCTACTGCACCATGTGATTGACGTTCAGCCTTTGCGGCTTGTATGGATAAACTTGGGTTTAGGTCTCTGGGACGTGGAAAATATACACAGGTGTGGCAAACTTCGGATTCACACCTTTTTGTCAAAGCCGTCATGGCAGGGCGAGGCATGGAGCTGGGCGGTGATGATCGTGATCTTGGGAGTGCTCCTCCTCCCATGGCAGCACATCTCGTGCTGGTCCTGGTGACCGGCGTGCGCCACTGCCCAACGTGGTGGTTCCCACGGTGATGGCGGACGAGGTTATCGCAACGGTGGCCACATCAACTCTTATGGAGCCCGTGGTAATCAAGGTATGTAACAAGTTCGGGGCTCCTATGGTCAATCTTATGACGATTGCTATCCCTACCATGATGAGCGACAATAGCAAGTTTTCGAGGAGGCGCCCAAGACAATGTCTTTGGTAACTCTACCTACAAGGTAGTATCCTCAAGCTCATTTTCTGGACATGGTGCTTGTTGGAAATATGCCCTAGGGGCAATAATAAAAATATTACTTATTTCTTAGTTTATGATTAATGTTTATATTCTATGTATGACTACTATGGTTCTCGAGTCAGCGAAAACCAAGAGGCTCAGAGGAAAACACATGTGCACATGTAGAATTATAAGCGGTCAAATAGATTCCTAGTATTGCCTCTAGGACTAGCTTAAGTGTTGCATGATGGTTCTGTTTTCCTGATCAAAGGAATAATTAAGTGTAATGATGATGCCAACAACATTGAGGGAACGATGTTAGAAGGACACTTGTGCTGAATTGACCAAAGTTGTATATTATACTAGGAGATTATTTCATCACAAGTCAATAGTCCATAACATGAGAAACTTAACGAATGCATAATTACTTAGACCATGAGAGTATCGAGTCACCTCATACTTGACGATGCACTTTAGGGTTCTTCTAACATCACCCGTGATAGGGTGATCATAACGGTAGCTTATAGGTTCATCGAAAATGAATGACAAGGGACTAGATACTCGAGACTGAGATTTGCTCCTCTGGTGATGAAGAGATATTATTGGGGCCCTATCGGTGTGACAATATCTACCATGTTCTGTCCATACAAAGCGTGACTTGCTCACATGGATATCAAAACACAAGAATGAGAAAAGAGAACAAAACCGGTAACGAGGAGACTAGCATCAATTTTTGTAAAGTATTATGAACTGACAAGAATAGTGTGAAAGGACGTGGATGTCGCCTAGAGGGGGTGAATAGGCGGTTTAGAAACAATTGCGGTTTAGGCTCAAAAATTCGGTATAAAACTAGCGTTTAATTTGTCAAGAACAAAACCTAAATATATGAGGATTAACTATGTGCACTAAAAACTTATGCTAATCAAGATAAATAACTATGTGATAGCAAGATATATAACATGAAGCACTATGGCTATCACAAAATCAGTGCATAAGTGTCGGTGTCAAAACCGACAGACCTCGGGTAGGGTGGCCCGAGCTGTGAGATCGGCTCGATGGGTAACAAGAGACAGAGGACACGATGCTTTTACCCAGGTTCAGGCCCTCTCCAAGGAGGTAAAACCCTACGTCCTGCTCTTGCTTATATTATGGGAGTATCAAAGTACAAAGTTGATCTACCTTGAGATCGTAAGTTGTGGTCTAAACCCTAGGGGTAACGATGATGATGATGAATGAATGGCCCTCTACGGACTAAACCCTTCTGGTTATATAGGCACCAGGGGTAACCAGGGTCATACATGGTTGGTTACCATCTAGGGATTACATGCCGAATCTAACAAATGTACTTGAAGTACACCCAAGTCTTCGGTCGAAACAGACTAGAGGCCTCCGAAGTCTCTTCTCCTCTATGGGCTGGCACTCCGGCCCATGGACTAGACCGGCTAGGCCGGGACCCCTAGTCCTAGACACCTTTAGTATCCCCCGAACTTGTCTTCAAAGTCGAGGATGATAATCCTCTTCGGATAATGTCTTTGGCTGGATAGTCTTCGGCTTAGCAGGCAAGTTCAACGTGTTGGGAAACGTGGCATGCAATTTCAAAAAAAAATCCAACGCTCACGCAAGATGTATCTAGGAGATGCATAGCAACAAGAAGGGGAGAGTGTGTCCATGTACCCTCATAGACCGAAAGCGGAAGCATTTGACAACACGGTTGATGTAGTCGAACTTCTTCTCGTTCCGACCGATCAAGCACCGAGCGTATGACACCTCCGAGTTCTGCACATGTTCAGCTCGATGACGTCCCTCGAACTCTTGATCCAGCAAAGTGTCGACGGAGAGTTCAATCAGCACGACGGCGTGGTGACGGTGATGGTGAAGTGACCCGAGTAGGGCTTCGCCTAAGCACTACGACAAAAATGACCGGAAGAGTAAACTGTGGAGGGGGGCACACGACTAACATTTGTTTCTGTGTCTTCTAGGTGCCCCCCTCCCCACATATATATAGGTTGGAGGGGGGAAGAGGCAGCCAGGGGGCGCCCAAGTAGGCCGAATCCTACTTGGGCTTCCACCCCAATTCGCCCCCCTTTCCTTGTTCTCTAGAGGGAGAAGGAAAGAGGAGGGGGAAAGAAGGAAGGGGGAGGTCGAATCCCTCCCCTTCCTTTCTCTCTCCCCCCTTTCCTTCCTCTTACTATTCGGCCTACATGGGAGGCGCAGCAGCCCATGCTGGCTGCTGTGTTTCCCCTCTTGGCCCAATAGGCCCAAATCTTGGCCGGGGGTTGCCCGGAACCCCTTCCGGTGACCCGATATGTACCCGGTACCCCCGGAACATTTCCGGTGTCCGAATATCATTGTCCTATATATAATATATATATATATATATAATATGAATATTTACCTCTGGCCATTTCGAGACTCCTCGTCATGTCCGTGATCTCGTCCGGGACTCCGAACAATATTCGGTTACCAAATCACATAACTCATATAATACAAAATCGTCATCGAACGTTAAGCGTGCGGACCCTACAGGTTCGAGAACTATGTAGACATGACCGAGACACCTCTCCGGTCAATAACCAACAACGGAACCTGGATGCTCATATTGGTTCCCACATATTCTACTAAGATCTTTATCGGTCGTACCGTAATGACAACATGCGTTATTCCCTTTGTCATCGGTATGTTACTTGCCCGAGATTCGATCGTCGATATCTTCATACATAGTTCAATCTCGTTACCGGCAAGTCTCTTTACTCATTTTGTAATGCATCATCATGCAACTAACTCATTACTCACATTGCTTCCAAGGATTATCATGATGTGCATTACCGAGAGGGCCTAGAGATACCTCTCCGATACTCAGAGTGACAAATCCTAATCTTGATCTATGCCAACCCAACAAACACCTTCGGATATACCTGTAGAGCATCTTTATAATCACCCAGTTACGCTGTGACGTTTGATAGCACACAAGGTATTCCTCCAGTATTCGGGAGTTGCATAATCTCATAGTCGAAGGAATATGTATTTGACATGAAGAAAGAAATAACAATAAAACTTAACGATCATTATGCTAAGCTAACGGATGGGTCTGGTCCATCACATCATTCTCCTAATAATGTGACCTCGTTCATCAAATGACAACACATGTTTATGGTTAGGAAACTTAACCATCTTTGATCAATGAGCTAGTCCAGTAGAAGCTTACTAGGGACACTGTGTTTTGTCTATGTATCCACACATGTATCAAGTTTCCGGTTAATACAATTCTAGCATGAATAATAAACATTTATAATGATATAAGGAAATATAATAACAATTTTATTATTGCCTCTAGGGCATATTTCCTTCAGTCTCCCACTTGCACTAGAGTGTTTGAAAAGTTGCAGAGGTTTGAAAATCAGGGGCTAATCTGCGATAAAAATAATCGCGAATAGGTCCCTGGCCAAAAAATAAAATGAAAAGAAAAAGTACGGAACGAATGTTCGTTATCAGGGACAAACGAACGAATACGTTCGCTAACAGAAACGTTCGGACGAATGTTCGCTAGTTAGCGAACTCGAAAAAAACTGATCTAACCGATCTAAATCGAAAATCAAAAAAACATAAACCTAAAAAAACCGAATGGTTTATACCGTTTAGCCGGGGTTGACCGACGGTGTAACACCCCGGATATGACTTTCCCAATTTGTACTCCAACTCTTGCCATTTCCGGCTTTAAGTTATTTTATTTTCTCGGGTTCGGGTCTTTGTCTCCGTGTGTTGTTATCGTTGTCATGCATCTCATATCATGTCATCATGTGCATTGCATTTGCATACGTGTTCATCTCTTGCATTCGAGCATTTTCCCCGTTGTCCGTTTTGCATTCCGGCGCTTCGTTCTCCTTCGGTGGTCATTTCTACTTTTCTTTCGTGTGTGGGGATTGAACATTTCCGGATTGGACCGAGACTTGCCAAGCGGCCTTGGTTTACTACCGGTAGACCGCCTGTCAAGTTTTGTACCATTTGGACTTCGTTTGATGCTCCAACGGTTAACCGAGGGACCGAAAAGGCCTCGTGTGTGTTGCAGCCCAACACCCCTCCAAGTTGGCCTCAAACCCTCTCCATCACCTAGATCGTTCGATCATGATCGCGTGGCCGGAAACCGCACCTCATTTGGACTCTCCTAGCTCCCTCTATGTCTATTTAAAGAACCCCCATTCCAAATCCCGGGTCTCCTCCCCCGAAACCCTAAAAATCTCACATCCGCCGCCGCCGGACACGTCCAGACGGCGCCGGACACGTCCGATCCGCCCGCCGCTGCCACATGGCGCCTCCCTATTCGCCCGGTCGCCGCGCCCACTTCGCCGCCTCCACCCGCGCGCCGGCCCGCTCGGCCCGCGTAGGGCCCCCGCGGCCCAAGCTCTCCCGCAACGGCGCCCGCGCCCCGCCGCCCTTCTTCTACCTCGCGCCGCCGCCTTCACCTCGCCGCTCCGCCGCGCTTCGTCCGGCCGGCCGCCCTGACCTCGCCGGCCGGAGTAGGGAGCGCGCGCCCCTCGCCGCCCGGCCTCGCACTGCTCGCCGCGGGTCGCCCTCGCCCCCGCGGCGCCGCCCCGCGCCGGATCCATCTCTGAAGACCCCTTCCCCGCCGGCCTCGGTCTTCTCCGGCGAAAACTTCCATCTCCGGCGATTTCGTGCTACAGTACCCGGCCAGCTACAGTAACCCGCCAGATCTAGATCCGGAGACGGTTGACTTTTTGCCCGAAACCCTAGCTCATATGCTCCTGTTCATCGCATCGTAACTTTGCATCCGTAACTCCGTTTTTGGCATATAGCATATCAAAATGTACGCTTCAGAGAGTGCATCATTTCATTCCATTGCATCATTTCCATTTGAGTTCATCTTGATGCCCAAAATGCTGTTAGAAGAGCGCTACTTGAGATAATTGTCAGATCTGCTACTCCATTTAGATATTTGTCATTTTTGCCATGATTATTGTGTGCATGATATGCCCATGAGCTCTACATATGTTTTGTTAAGGATTTTGCCGTCTTTCCAGAGGTGCAACCCATGTATTTTTGTGATGTGTGTGGTGACTAGCACGAGCTTGCAAAGTGAGGCACTTGGTAATTCTGTTTTCAGGGACTTAGCATTTCCACTAAGTCCTTGACCTGTTTATCTCATGATGCCATATGTTCATGTTGTTTCCTAGTGATCTGTGCCTCTTTTGAGGATGATCAGTAAGGATGTTTTGTTAATCTTGTAGTTCTCTATCCATCCATGTCTTTGTTTGCATTTATGGAGCACCCTAGCTTGAGTAAATCGAGATCTATTTTTGCTACTTCGTGAATCTGGGCAGATTGTCTATTTGTTAGCGATTTTGCCAAGGATGTTGTAGTTGATCCGTGCATATTATGCTATTGATCTTGCCATGTCTAGCTTGTATTTTGTGTATTCTTGACGGGTGTATTCTTAGATTGTCATGACTTGCTCCGTAGTGAGTGCATCGAGCTCGTAAACATGCCTACTTGATGTCTGTTTTCAGCATGCTCCAGTTTTCACAAAGTCTGAGAACTGATTATGTTTTTGCCATGTTCACATGCTTGGAATTGTATTTTCTGATCCCTTTTGGCTCAAGGTCACTAAGGGACTTTTGTTAAGCTCTTTGAGTAGCTCCAGGCCATGCTTTACTTTGCCATGTTCAGGTCTTGTAGCTTGTAGTTTTGTTGCTCCGAAGAGTGCTACCTGATCTGAAATTCCAGACAAGTGTTAATTTCACTAAGTCTGAAATCTGTTTGCCATATGCATTTTTGCCATGCTTGTTTGAACCTGTTAATGGATGATTTGGCCGTAGCTCAGTGCTAGACTTTTGTTAAGCATCAGGAATGCATCCCTGCCATGTATTTTGTTGCCATGTTTGGGTGCTGTAGCATGTTCATCTTGTTGCATTTAGATGGATACTTGCTGTAAATCGCAGAACATGGTCATATTTGATTTGCTTGCCATTTCCAAACCGTAACTCCGATTCTGGCGTTCTTTATATCGTTTTCAAGCGATTTCATCTCATCTTTCCAGTGGCACACTTGGATTCCCAAGTTGAGGCCAGGTTCATGCATCCCTTGTCAAATCTTGCATATGCATCCCGCATCGCATCCCGCATAGCATACCATCCTTTGCATCATATTGTTTGAGCTTTACACGTGGTTGATTGTGTTCCGTTTGCTTATTTGTCTTGTTTGGGTAGAGCCAGGAGACGAGTTTGCTAATGAGGAGCCCGTTGAGTTTGCTTTCGAGGATCCATTCAACTCTGACAACTTTGCATGCAAGATGATCATACCCTCGAAATCACTACTATCTTTGCTTTGCTAGATGCTCGCTCTTTTGCTATGCCAATGCTACGATGCCTACCACTTGCTTTCAAGCCTCCCAAATAGCCATGTCAAACCTCTAACCCACCATGTCCTAGCAAACCGTTGATTGGCTATGTTACCGCTTTGCTCAGCCCCTCTTATAGCGTTGCTAGTTGCAGGTGAAGATTGGAGACCGTTCCTTGTTGGAACATTACTTACTTGTTGGGATATCATTATATTGCCATGTTATCTTAATGCATCTATATACTTGGTAAAGGGTGGAAGGCTCGGCCTCTCGCCTAGTGTTTTGTTCCACTCTTGCTGCCCTAGTTTCCGTCATATCGGTGTTATGTTCCCGGATTTTGCGTTCCTTACGCGGTTGGGTTATAATGGGAACCCCTTGATAGTTCTCCTTGATTAAAGCTTTTCCAGCAATGCCCAACCTTGGTTTTACTATTTGCCACCTAGCCTATTTTTCCCTTGGGTTTCCGGAGCCCGAGGGTCATCTTATTTTAGCCCTCCCGGGCCAGTGCTCCTCTGAGTGTTGGTCCGAACTAGAGTCCTGTGCAGCGCCCCCTTGGGGAAACTCGAGGTTTGGTTTTAGTTGTATGGAGCGCTCATCTGAGTGTGCCCTGAGAACGAGATATGTGCAGCTCCTATCGGGATTTGTCGGCACATTCGGGCGGTGTTGCTGGTTTTGTTTTAACCTGTCGAAGTGTCTTGAAGAACCGAGATACCGAGTCTGATCGGAATGTCTCGGGAGGAGGTCTATTCCTTCGTTGACCGTGAGAGCTTGTCATGGGCTAAGTTGGGACTCCCCTGCAGGGATTTGAACTTTCGAAAGCCGTGCCCGCGGTTATGGGCAGATGGGAATTTCTAATGTCCGGTTGTAGATAACTTGAACCTTAACTTAACTAAAATGAATCAACCATGTGAGTTACCGTGATGGCCTCTTCTCAGCGGAGTCCGGGAAGTGGACACGGTGTTGGAGTAATGTTTGCGCAGGTTGCTCTCTAGTTTCTCGCTCGTGCTTTGCCTCCTCTTCTCGCTCTCTTTTGCGAATAGGATAGCCACCATATTTGCTAGTCGCTTGCTGCAGCTCCACATATATTTTTACCTTACCTTACCTATAAGCTTAAATAGTCTTGATCGCGAGGGTGCGAGATTGCTGAGTCCCTGTGGCTCACAGATTACTATTACACCAGATGCAGGGCCTGATGATTCTGCTCCAGGTGACGCGCTCGAGCTCAAGTGGGAGTTCGACGAGGACTCCCAACGATACTATGTTTCCTTTCCTGATGATCAGTAGTGGAGCCCAGTTGGGGGTGATCGGGACCGTGTCGCATGTTGGGTTATCTTTTATTTTGGCGCTGTAGTCGGGTCGTGAGTGTTTGGATGATGTAATGTTATTTATGTACTTTATTGACGTGGTGAGTGTAAGCCAACTATGTTATCTCCCCTTTTATTATCTATATATTACATGGGATGTTGTGAAGATTGTCTAACTTGCGACATATGCCTTTAATGCGATTATGTCTGTAAGTCGTGCCTCGACACGTGGGAGCTATAGTCGCATCGAGGGTGTTACAAGTTGGTAATCAGAGCCTTCCCCGACCTTAGGAGCCCCATTGCTCAATTGTTATTAGCGGCCAAGTTGTGTCTAGAAAAAATGTTTTGAGTCATTTAGGAATTATATATCGGAGAGTTTAGGAATTCTTTTTACTCCCCAGTCTCCTCATGGCTCTGGTAAGGCATCCTGACGTAGAGTTTTGACTCTTCTCTTCTCAAATTTCACTAAAAAAATTTAGGATCACGCGGGTATCTTGGAATCGTTCCGATGGTTTTATGACGAGAACATTGTCTTGGTGCCTCCTGTCAGGGGTTTTGTGGAAGTGTCCCGGGGAGTTGAGCTCTGAGGTGTTGTCATCATAATTTTATCATTGCAGTTCTGGAATACCTGAGTTTAGTACGCCGACATCGAAAATCTCTTTTATGCAGTTCGTTGGTGAGATAACCTCAACGCCACCCAGTACTGGGGCGGGAGTTCGGGAGTATCGCCATAACTTGTATAACGGATGCTTTTCGAAGGTTGAGGTAGATGGTTTCCGAAATTTTTCTCGGTTATGTGTTGAAGGATGGATACAGCTGGATGTAGGATTTGCTAGTTTGGGTGAGATATTATGCTTCCCCTGTATCCCCAACACCTGATTGCATAACCGGAAAGGTTCGGGAGTTTCATAGGTGGGAATTCTAGTAGCTCTAGTTCTTCTTCCACGGATATTGGTTTGAGATTGGGATTTCTTACCGAGTATTCGTTCTTGATCCGTACCTTGTTGATTTATTTCTCTACCTAAATTCTAAGTGGCTTCTCAATTTATGGATATGTGACCATTTCAAGAGGAATACATTCGTTCATTTTGTTCGGATGTGAAGGCTATATGTTGCAATTTTCATTCCGTTGGATTCAGCTTCAATATTTATCTATCAATGTGCTAATGGATGTCAACCTCTTCAGGATGGCTCCTCCAACGCGCACGACTCTGAATCCTGATCCACCACCACCTCCACCTCCTCCGGAGGCATGGCAAGCTGTGATGGCCGCAACCAATGCAAACACACAGTTGATCATGCAAATTCTCCAAGAGCGCAATCAAGGCAACCAAGGGAACCAAGGCAACAATCAGAATCACTCTGCTACACTCAACTAGTTCCTTGCAACGGGCCAAAGACTTTCAGCAATTGTGTTGAGGCAACCGATGCTGACGATTATCTTGTGGATCTGTGCAAGCATTTCGAGTGCAATAACGTCAGGCCTAAGGACTTTGTCAAGTTCGCTTCCTTCCAACTCAAAGATCAAGCTGCAGAATGGTTCCAGCAGTACAAGGATTCCAGAGGTGGATGTGTTATCACTTGGGATGAATTCCTTCAAGATTTCAGAGCTCATCATATCCCTCAGAGCATGGTTGAAAGCAAGCGTGAGGAATTCTGCAACCTGAAGCAAGGCTCTTTGTTTGTCTATGACTACAACAAGTTGTTTCAGAAGCTTGCCCGCTTTGCTAAGCAGGACGTCCCTGATGAGAAGAGCATGATATACCAGTTCAGGGGTGGTCTCAGAGAAGAAATTCAGCTAGCTCTTGTTCTCTTTCAGCCCTTGAGGTATGATGAGTTCTACAACATGGCATTGAAGCAAGAGGCTACTCAATTGAGGTGTTATGCTTCCAAGAAGCGAGCCAGAGATGTTACTCCTTCTTCCTCTACTCAAGTGGCCAAGCAGCAGAAGTATTGGCTTCCTCCTCCTCCGTTTCGTCAGCCGTATCAGCAGAAGAGCAAAGGTGGCAGTGGATCTTCCCACCCACCCAACCCTGGCTTTCAGAACAAGACTTCGTCTCAACCTCCAAGATCGAGTGCTCTGTACCACCGTCCGCTTTCAGAGGTCACGTGCAACAAGTGCCAACAGAAGGGTCACTATGCCAACAAGTGTTTCAACCAGAGGCGTCTTCCTCCTCCTCCTCCTGTGAGATCGGCAAGTACAGCTGTGGTCAAGCATAACCCCAAGCACGCCAAGGTCAACTTGATGAATGCAGCTCAGGCAGAGGATTCGTCAGATGTCATCATGGGTAACCTTCCAGTTAACGATATTCCTACAAAAGTTCTTTTTGACACTGGTGCATCGCATTGTTTCATTTCCAAACCTTTTGCATCAAAGTATGAGTGCGATTATCAGTATCTGCAAAGTTCCTTGCAAATTGTGTCACTGGGCAAGCAGATGACAGCTAACACCTGCGTCCCGGAGGTTACTATCACCTTGGGCGACTACAAGTTCCTTTCTTCACCAATTGTTCTTGGTAACTCGGATATTGATCTTATTCTCGGAATGGATTGGCTTTCTAAGCACAAGGCACATCTTGATTGTGCTGCCAGGCAGATTCAGTTGACTCATTCGTCTGAGGATGTAATTGTCTTTGCCGCTCGGGATAATACCATCCGTCTGTTTTCTCTCAATGAGAAGGGTGAACTCGATGCCATCTCGCAGATTCCAGTCGTTTGCAAATATCAAGACGTCTTTCCAGAAGAGCTTCCAGGAATGCCTCCGCACCGGCCAGTTGAATTCGTTATTGATCTTGAGCCCGGCACGGAACCTGTGTGCAAGCGTCCTTACAAGCTCGGACCTGAAGAGTTGAAGGAGCTGAAGAAGCAACTCGATATTCAAGAGAGAATGGGTCTCATCCGGCCTAGTTCTTCTCCGTGGGGTTGTGGTGTTCTTTTTGTGAAGAAGAAGGATGGAACGGACCGACTTTGTGTTGATTACCGTCCATTGAACAAGAAGACCATCAAGAACAAATACCCACTTCCCAACATCAACGAGCTGTTCGAACAACTCAAAGGTGCCCAAGTATTCTCCAAGCTTGATCTCCGTATGGGTTATCATCAGATTCGTATCCGTGAGCAAGATATTCCCAAGACGGCTTTCAGGACAAGCTATGGTTCATATGAATACACTGTCATGTCTTTTGGCCTCATCAACGCTCCTCCGACTTTCTCTCGCATGATGAACTTCATCTTCAACGCCTACACCAATGACTTTGTTTTGGTCTATCTCGACGACATTCTAGTTTTCTCGAAGAACAAGGAAGATCATGCCGAGCACTTGCGTTTGGTGCTTGATAAGCTAAGGGAACACCAGTTCTACGCCAAGTTCTCCAAGTGTGAATTTTGGCTCGATGAGGTTCTTTATCTTGGTCATATCATCTCTGCCAAGGGCATTGCGGTGAATCCTGAGAAGGTGTCTGCAATTGTGAATTGGGAACCTCCTCAGAACGTGAAGCAACTCCGTAGCTTCCTCGGTCTCGCAAGCTACTGTCGAAGATTCGTTGAAAACTTTTCTAAGATCGCGAAGCCTCTCTCTAACCTTCTCCAGAAGCACGTCAAGTACATTTGGTCTCTGGAGTGTGACATTGCTTTCAACACTTTGAAAGAGAAATTGATCACTGCTCCAGTTCTGACTCCGCCTGATGAATCCAAGCCGTACGAGGTCTTTTGTGATGCCTCACTCCAAGGTCTTGGCGCAGTATTGATGCAAGAGAAGAAAGTTGTTGCTTATACCTCTCGCCAGTTGAAGCCCAATGAGAAGAACTACCCCACTCATGATCTCGAGTTGGCGGCAGTTGTGCATGCTCTTTTGACTTGGAGACATCTCTTATTGGGAAGAAAAGTGGACATTTTCACTGATCACAAGAGTCTCAAGTACATCTTCACTCAGCCTAATCTCAACCTCAGGCAAACTCGATGGGTCGAAATGATTCAAGAGTATAATCCGAGTATCGAGTATACTCCAGGCAAGGCCAATGTGATTGCTGACGCATTGAGCAGGAAGGCTTATTGCAACAGTCTGATTCTCAAGCCTTATCAACCCGAGCTTTGTGAAGCTTTCCGCAAACTTAATCTGCAAGTTGTTCCTCAAGGTTTCCTCGCCAACCTTCAAGTCTCTCCTACCTTGGAAGACCAGATTCGCCAAGCCCAGCTTCTTGATGCTATGGTGAAAAAGGTGAAGATTGGGATTGCCAAGAGTCAACCCAAGTACAAGTGTTACCGCCTTGATGACAAGGATACTCTCTTCTTCGAGGATCGTATTGTTGTACCCAAAGGTGACCTCCGTAAAGTGATCATGAACGAGGCTCACAATTCTCTCCTCTCCATCCACCCTGGGAGCACGAAGATGTATCAGGACCTCAAGCAGGCTTATTGGTGGACTCGAATGAAGCGCGAGATTGCTCAATTCGTGAATGAATGTGATGTCTGCAGAAGAGTGAAGGCAGAACACCAAAGGCCAGCGGGTCTCCTCCAACCTCTTGCCATTCCAGAATGGAAGTTTGACCACATTGAGATGGACTTCGTGACTGGGTTTCCAAAGTCCAAGCGTTGCAATGATGCTATATTCGTTGTCATCGACAAACTCACTAAAGTGGCTCACTTTCTGCCTATCAAAGAGTCGATCACTGCAGCTCAATTGGCGGAACTCTATACCTCTCAGATTGTCTCTCTGCATGGTATTCCACAAGTGATCTCTTCAGACTGTGGCAGCGTCTTTACCTCCAAGTTTTGGGATTCTTTTCAGAAGGCCATGGGCACCAACATCCGCTTCAGCACAGCTTTCCATCCTCAAACTAGCGGTCAAGTCGAGTGTGTCAACCAGATTCTTGAAGATATGCTCAGGGCTTGTGTGATCTCCTTCGGCATGAAGTGGGAGGATTGTCTTCCTTATGCTGAATTCTCCTACAACAACAGTTTTCAAGCAAGTTCGGGCAAGGCCCCATTTGAAATTCTGTATGGCAGGAAGTGCGATACCCCTCTCAACTGGTCTGAAACTGGTGAAAGTCAGCTTTTGGGTAATGACTTAATCACAGAGGCAGAGGAAATGTGCAAAGTCATTCGAGATAACCTCAAAGCAGCCCAATCCCGTCAGAAGAGCTACTAGGATAGCAAGCACCGTGATTTGGCTTTCAAGATCGGAGATCATGTTTACCTCCGCGTCTTTCCTATGAAAGGTACTCGTCGCTTCGGTATCAAAGGAAATCTTGCCCCCAGATACGTGGGACCCTTCAAGATTGTCAGCAAGAGAGGCGACTCGCCTATCAACTTGAGCTTCCTTCAAACTTTGCAAATGTTCATGATGTGTTCCATGTCTCTCAGCTCCGAAAGTGCTTCAAGACTCCTGACCGCACCGTCAACTTCGAGGACATTGAGCTCCAAGAAGATCTCTCCTATCGTGAGCACCCTGATGCTATTCTCGAAGAGACTGAACGCAAGACTCGCAACAAGTCAATCAAATTTCTCAAAGTCAAGTGGTCACACCATTCTGACCGTGAAGCTACCTGGGAACGCGAGGATCACCTCCGTTCTGAGTACCCGGCGTTCTTTCAGTCCTAGATCTCGAGACGAGATCCTTCGTAGTGGTGGAGTGTTGTAACACCCCGGATATGACTTTCCCAATTTGTACTCCAACTCTTGCCGTTTCCGGCTTTAAGTTATTTTATTTTCTCGGGTTCGGGTCTTTGTCTCCGTGTGTTGTTATCGTTGTCATGCATCTCATATCATGTCATCATGTGCACTGCATTTGCATACGTGCTCATCTCTTGCATTCAAGCATTTTCCCCGTTGTCCGTTTTGCATTCCGGCGCTTCGTTCTCCTCCGGTGGTCATTTCTACTTTTCTTTCGTGTGTGGGGATTGAACATTTCCGGATTGGACCGAGACTTGCCAATCGGCCTTGGTTTACTACCGGTAGACCGCCTGTCAAGTTTCGTACCATCTGGATTTCGTTCGATGCTCCAACGGTTAATCGAGGGACCGAAAAGGCCTCGTGTGTGTTGCAGCCCAACACCCCTCCAAGTTGGCCCAAAACCCACCAAAACCCTCTCCATCATCTAGATCGTTCGATCACGATCGCGTGGCCGAAAACCGCACCTCATTTGGACTCTCCTAGCTCCCTCTATGTCTATTTAAAGAACCCCCATTCCAAATCCCGGGTCTCCTCCCCCGAAACCCTAAAAATCTCAGATCCGCCGCCGCCGGACACGTCCGGACGGTGCCGGACTCGTCCGATCCGCCTGCCGCTGCCACGTGGCGCCTCCCTATTTGCCCGGTCGCCGCGCCCACTTCGCCGCGCCTCCACCCGCGCGCCGGCCCGCTCGGCCCGCGTAGGGCCCCCGCGGCCCGAGCTCTCCCGCAACGGCGCCCGTGCCCCGCCGCCCTTCTTCTACCTCGCGCCGCCACCTTCACCTCGCCGCTCCGCCGCGCTTCGTCCGGCCGGCCGCCGTGACCTCGCCGGCCGGAGTAGGGAGCGCGCGCCCCTCGCCGCCCGGCCTCGCACCGCTCGCCGCGGGTCGCCCTCGCCCCCACGACGCCGCCCCGCGCCGGATCCATCTCCGAAGACCCCTTCCCTGCCGGCCTCGGTCTTCTCCGATGAAAACTTCCATCTCCGGCGAGTTCGTGCTACAGTACCTGGCCAGCTACAGTAACCCGCCAGATCTAGATCCGGAGACGGTTGACTTTTTGCCCGATACCCTAGCTCATATGCTTCTATTCATCGCATCATAACTTTGCATCCGTAACTCCGTTTTGGCATATAACATATCAAAATGTTCGTCTCGGAGAGTGCATCATTTCATTCCATTGCATCATTTTCATTTGAGTTCATCTTGATGCCCAAAATGCTGTTAGAAGAGCGCTACTTGAGATAATTGTCAGATCTGCTACTCCATTTAGATATTTGTCATTTTTGCCATGATTATTGTGTGCATGATATGCCCATGAGCTCTACATATGTTTTGTTAAGGATTTTGCCGTCTTTCCAGAGGTGCAACCCATGTATTTTTGTGATGTGTGTGGTGACTAGCACGAGCTTGCAAAGTGAGGCACTTGGTAATTCTGTTTTCAGGGACTTAGCATTTCCACTAAGTCCTTGACCTATTTATCTCATGATGCCATATGTTCATGTTGTTTCCTAGTGATCTGTGCCTCTTTTGAGGATGATCAGTAAGGATGTTTTGTTAATCTTGTAGTGCTATATCCATCCATGTCTTTGTTTGCATTTATGGAGCACCCTAGCTTGAGTCAATCGAGATCTACTTTTGCTACTTCGTGAATCTGGGCAGATTGTCTACTTGTTAGCGATTTTGCCGAGGATGTTGTAGTTGATCCGTGCATGCTATGCTATTGATCTTGCCATGTCTAGCTTGTATTTTGTGTATTCTTGACGGGTGTATTCTTAGATTGTCATGACTTGCTCCGTAGTGAGTGCATCGAGCTCGTAAACATGCCTACTTGATATCTGTTTTCAGCATGCTCCAGTTTTCACTAGTCTGAGAACTGATTATGTTTTTGCCATGTTCACATGCTTGCAATTGTATTTTCTGATCCCTTTTGGCTCAAGGTCACTAAGGGACTTTTGTTAAGCTTGAGTAGCTCCAGGCCATGCTTTACTTTGCCATGTTCAGGTCCTGTAGCATGTAGTTTTGTTGCTCCGAAGAGTGCTACCTGATCTGAAATTCCAGACAAGTGTTAATTTCACTAAGTCTGAAATCTGTTTGCCATATGCATTTTTGCCATGCTTGTTTGAACCTGTTAATGGATGATTTGGCCGTAGCTCAGTGCTAGACTTTTGTTAAGCATCAGGAATGCATCCCTGCCATGTATTTTGTTGCCATGTTTGGGTGCTGTAGCATGTTCATCTTGTTGCATTTAGATGGCTACTTGCTGTAAATCGCAGAACGTGGTCATATTTGATTTGCTTGCCATTTCCAAACCGTAACTCCGATTCCGGCGTTCTTTATATCATTTTCAAGCGATTTCATCTTATCTTTCCAGTGGAACACTTGGATTCCCAAGTTGAGGCCAGGTTCATGCATCCCTTGTCAAATCTTGCATATGCATCCCGCATCGCATCCCGCATAGCATACCATCCTTTGCATCATATTGTTTGAGCTTTGCACGTGGTTGATTGTGTTCCGTTTGCTTGTTTGTCTTGTTTGGGTAGAGCCGGGAGACGAGTTCGCTAATGAGGAGCCCGTTGAGTTTGCTTTCGAGGATCCAGTCAACTCTGACAACTTTGCATGCAAGATGATCATACCCTCGAAATCACTACTATCTTTGCTTTGCTAGATGCTCGCTCTTTTGCTATGCCAATGCTACAATGCCTACCACTTGCTTTCAAGCCTCCCAAATAGCCATGTCAAACCTCTAACCCACCATGTCATAGCAAACCGTTGATTGGCTATGTTACCGCTTTGCTCAGCCCCTCTTATAGCGTTGCTAGTTGCAGGTGAAGATTGGAGACCGTTCCTTATTGGAACATTACTTACTTGTTGGGATATCATTATATTGCCATGTTATCTTAATGCATCTATATACTTGGTAAAGGGTGGAAGGCTCGGCCTCTCGCCTAGTGTTTTGTTCCACTCTTGCCGCCCTAGTTTCCGTCATATCGGTGTTATGTTCTCGGATTTTGCGTTCCTTACGCGGTTGGGTTATAATGGGAACCCCTTGATAGTTCTCCTTGATTAAAGCTTTTCCAGCAATGCCCAACCTTGGTTTTACCATTTGCCACCTAGCCTCTTTTTCCCTTGGGTTTCCGGAGCCCGAGGGTCATCTTATTTTTGCCCCCCCCGGGCCAGTGCTCCTCTGAGTGTTGGTCCGAACTAGAGTCCTGTGCAGCGCCCCTCGGGGAAACTCGAGGTTTGGTTTTAGTTGTATGGAGTGCTCATCTGAGTGTGCCCTGAGAACGAGATATGTGCAGCTCCTATCGGGATTTGTCGGCACATTCAGGCGGTGTTGCTGGTCTTGTTTTAACCTGTCGAAGTGTCTTGAAGAACCAAGATACCGAGTCTGATTGGAACGTCTCGGGAGGAGGTCTATTCCTTCGTTGACCGTGAGAGCTTGTCATGGGCTAAGTTGGGACTCCCCTGCAGGGATTTGAACTTTCGAAAGCCGTGCCCGTGGTTATGGGCAGATGGGAATTTGTTAATGTCCGGTTGTAGATAACTTGAACCTTAACTTAACTAAAATGAATCAACCGTGTGAGTTACCGTGATGGCCTCTTCTCGGCGGAGTCCGGGAAGTGGACACGGTGTTGGAGTAATGTTTGCGCATGTTGCTCTCTAGTTTCTCGCTCGCGTTTTGCCTCCTCTTCTCGCTCTCTTTTGCGAACAGGATAGCCAGCATATTTGCTAGTCGCTTGCTGTAGCTCCACATATATTTTTACCTTGCCTTACCTATAAGCTTAAATAGTCTTGATCGCGAGGGTGCGAGATTGCTGAGTCCCTGTGGCTCACAAATTACTATTACACCAGATGCAGGGCCTGATGATTCCGCTCCAGGTGACGCGCTCGAGCTCAAGTGGGAGTTCGACGAGGACTCTCAACGATGCTATGTTTCCTTTCCTGATGATCAGTGGTGGAGCCCAGTTGGGGGTGATCGGGACCGTGTCGCATGTTGGGTTATCTTTTATTTTGGCGCCGTAGTCAGGCCATGAGTGTTTGGATGATGTAATGTTATTTATGTACTTGATTGATGTGGCGAGTGTAAGCTAACTATGTTATCTCCCCTTTTATTATCTATATATTACATGGGATGTTGTGAAGATTGTCTAACTTGCAACATATGCCTTCAATGCGATTATGTCTCTAAGTCGTGCCTCGACACGTGGGAGCTATAGTCGCATCGAGGGTGTTACAGACGGCGAGATCCGGCAGGCGACGGCGGGACTCTCGCGAGGTGGGGCGGCGTGCGGTGGCGGCGCACATGCGGCAGGCCGCGCGGGCGCGAGCTGGTACGGCGGCACACGGCAACAGCAGCGAGCGGCAGTGGCGGTAGTGTGGCTCGGCTGTGGTGGAGGCGGGCTGCGGCGGCGGGGTGGAGAGGTGGCCGCAGGGCGGGGCGGCATGTAAAGGGGGTCGGGGGGCTCCGACATGGGCAGGGGGCGACGCGGGTGGCGTGGCAGCGCGGGACTCCGGCGAGTCCGCCTCAGCCACGACTTGAAGGCAGCGGCGTGCGTGGGCCGGCTAGGCCGCTCGGCTGGGCCTTCGACCCAGTCGGGCAAAGTTTTTTTTTAAATAAAATCTCGCCCGAAGAAAATCCTAATAAAATCTAAAAAAGCCAAAATACAATTTTCACCGTCTAAATCTAATATTTAGAACAAAGTGAACATTTTTCTGGCCTAAAAATGCAATTTTCAAAAATGCATATTTTTCTAATTCAAATAAAATACAAATAAAATATAATTTGATTTTAATATTTTTCCTCCAATATTCCTCTCCTTTTTGAAGAAGTCATATTATCTTCTCTCTTTTAATTTAAATATAGGAAATAATTGGAGAGAAAATTATTAAAATCAAAAAATCCTCTTTTCAAATTTGAGAAAAATTCAAATATGAAAATTTATGAAATCCCCAACTCTCTCCTTGGGTCCTTGAGTTGCTTAGGATTTCTAGGATCACAACCAACAATGCAAGTAAAATATGAGATGCATATGATGACCTATGTATAATATCCAAATTGAAATTTTGGGATGTTACAAACCTACCCCCCTTAAGATGAATCTTGCCCTCGAGATTCGGGTTGGCTAGAAAATAGGTGTGTGTGGTCTTTTAGTAGGTCTTCCTCTCGCTCCCAGGTGGCTTCATCCTTGGTATGGTGGCTCCACTGAACTTTGCAAAACTTGATAACCTTACTGCGTGTAACTCGGCTGGCAAACTCGAGAATCTTGACAGGCTTCTCCTTGTAGGTTAGGTCCTATCCAACTGAATTGCTTCTAGGGGCACTGTATCTCTCAAAGGAATATCAGCCATCTCAGCATGGCACTTCTTCAACTGGGAAACGTGAAACACATCATGAACTCCTGACAATCCTTCGGGTAACTCCAACTTGTAGGCAACTTCTCCATACGTTCCAGAACTCGGTATGGTCCTACAAATCTCGGGGCTAATTTTCCCTTAACTCCAAAGCGTTTAACTCCCCACAGAGGTGACACTCGAAGATATGCTCTTTCTCCAATTTCATAGACTACCTCCTTGCATTTGCTGTCGGCATAACTCTTCTTCCTAGACTGAGCTACCTTTAGTCTATCTCGAATCAACTTAACCTTCTCTTTAGACTCCTTGATTAAATCTGGTCCAAACAACTGACAGTCTCCGACTTCATCCCACATTAACGGTGTCCTGCACCTTCTTCCATACAGAGCTTCAAAGGGTGCCATCTTCAAACTAGCCTGATAACTGTTGTTGTATGAGAACTCTGCATAAGGCAAATTGTCATCCCAACTAGATCCATAATCTAGCGCACAAGCTCTCAACATGTCCTCCAGAATCTGATTGACTCTCTCGGTCTGTCCATCTGTCTGCGGGTGAAAGGTTGTACTGAACTCTAGCCTGGTAACCAAAGTCTGGTGCAGCTGATTATCAAAACTTTGAAGTAAACTGTGTCCCTCTATCCGATACGATGGTCCTCGGGACTCCATCCAGACATACGATCCTGGTCATATATATCCTGGCCAACTTCGCACTCGTATAAGTAGTTTTCACTGGGATAAAGTGAGCTACCTTGGTCAAGCGATCAACTACTACCTAGATTGAATCATATCCCGATCAGGTCCTGGGTAATCCGGTGATGAAATTCATGCCAAGTTTGTCCCACTTCCATTCTGGTATCGGCATAGGCTGTAATAATCCTGCTGGCTTCTGATGTCCTGCCTTCACTCTCTGACATACATCACATACTGCTACATACTCGGTAATATCCTTCTTCATACCTGTCCACCAAAAATGTTCCTTCGAATCCAAATACATCTCGGTGTTTCCTGGGTGAATTGAGTATGGCGAGTCATGAGCTTCCTGAAGTATTAACTTCCTGATCTCCGCATTATTGGGCACATATATACGATCCTCAAACCATAAATTCTCGTGCTCATCCTCATGAAAACCCTTGGATTTTCCTTTGCTCATCTTCTCCTTTATCTCAGCAATTTCCTTATCATCCTTCCAATAATATAGACTGTACCTCCATTGCTGCAACAAAACCTCTTGGAACTATCTCCAAACAAAGTTCCTTTAGATCGTCTGCTAATTCCTGCGGTAATCCTCCGCTTACGAGGGTATTTACATAACTCTTGCGGATCAAAGCGTCTGCTACGACATTGGCCTTTCCTGGGTGATAGTGTAGCTTCATATCATTATCCTTTATGAGCTCCAACCATCTCCTCTACCTGAGATTCAGCTCCTTCTGCATGAAAATGTACTTCAAACTCTTGTGATCCGTGTACACATCACAACGGTTTCCAATAAGAAAATGTCTCTAGGTCTTGAGCTCATGCACTACGGTTGCTAACTCCGAATCATGGGTGGCATAATTGAACTCACAAGGTCGAAGCTGCCGTGAGGCATATGAAACAACTCTTCCATCTTGCATAAGTACACCTCCAAGTACTAAGCGAGAAGCGTCGCAATACACTTGGAAATCCTTGCATATATCCGGAAGAATCAGTACTGGGTCTGTAACCAAATGTTTCTTCAACTCCTGAAAACTGGCCTCACAATCCTTGGTCCATTTGAACTTGGTGTCCTTCTTCAACAACTCCATCATGGGTTTCGCAATCTTGGAAAAATTCTCAATGAACCTCCTGTAATATCCTGCGAGTCCCAGAAAACTGCGGATCTCTCCAACTAAGGTGGGTGCCAACCACTCAGTGACAGACTGAACCTTGGTAGGATCTACTGTTATACCTTCTCCCGATATAACATGTCCAAGAAATCCAACTTCCTTTAACCAAAACTCACATTTGCTGAACTTGGCGTATAGCTGATGTTCCCTGAGCTTCTCGAGAACTAAGTGCAAATGCTCCTTGTGTTCCTCTTCATTCTTCGAGTACACCAAAATATCATCAATGAACACCACAACAAACTTATCCAAAAACTCCATGAACACCTTGTTCATCATGCTCATAAAATAGGTAGGGGCATTAGTCAATCCAAAAGACATGACCGTGTACTCATATAGCCCGTACCTTGTGGTAAAAGCTGTCTTAGGTATATCATGTTCCCGAATCTTCAACTGGTGGTAACCTGATCGAAGATCAATCTTGGAGAATACTTTAGCTCCTTGCAACTGGTCAAACAGATCATTGATCATCGGTAGTGGGTACTTATTCTTGATCGTTACTTCATTCAACGCCCGATAGTCAACAACCATTCTCAAAGATCCATCCTTCTTCTCAACTAAGAGCATTGGGGCTCCCCACGGTGATGAACTTAGTCGGATGTAACCTTTCTCCAATAACTCCTTAATCTGCTTCTTAATTTTCTCCAGATCATTTGCGGGCATCCGATACGGTCTCTTCGATATTGGTCCGGTGCCTGGCAACAGCTCAATCAAAAACTCTATGTCTCGATCTGGCGGCATGCCTGGTAGTTCCTCTGGAAATACATCCGGGTAATCCTTCACACCAGGCACTTCTTCCTGAACAACTCCCGAGAGGGAATTTACTTGGGTCCTCCTTGGCGCATGCCTAGACACATACTTGATCCTTTTTCCTCCGGGGTGGTGAGTAGAATTGACTTACTAGCACAATTGATATTTCCTCCATACATGGATAGCCAATCCATGCCTAATATCACATCCAATCCTTGTGACTCCAAAATTATCAGGTCTGAGGGGAAAACATGACTACCTATGGTCAATGGCATATGAAAACATCCATTGCTTGCCATATTAGTCCGCTCCAGGTGAGCTTACTAACATTGGTGTCTTAAGAACTTTGGTGGGCAACTTATATTTATCCACAAATCCCCTTGATATGTATGAATGTGATGCACCAGTATCAAAAAGAACTATTGTAGCAAATGACTTAATCAAAAACTTACCTATAACCGCATCTGGCTGTTCTTCAACCTCCGCCACGTTAACATGGTTCACTTGTCCTTTGGTGAAAGGGTTGGGCTTCTTCCCAGAGTTTCCATTTTTGTTGCCATTCTTCAATTCTGAGCAATCATTGGCGTATTGTCCTGTCTTCCCGCACTTGTAACAGGTAACATGGCTCAGGTCCTTCTTGGCGGGCGTTGTTGGAGTGGAACGGTTCTGGCTGATGCTTCCCCCATTCCCGTTTCCATTCTTAGGCCCACTATGGTTATGTGAGCTTCCTCCATTGTGAGTATGGCCTCCATGGTTATGGGTCTAACCTCCAGAGTTAGGGGTAAAGCGAGGCTTCTGCTGAGCTCCAAAATTGTACTTCCCCTATCCATACTTTCATTTGCGGCTCTCTATCTACTGTTGTTTGCTTTCAATCATAAGGGCCCTGTCTACCAACTCCTGGTAGTTAGTAAAGGTTGCCACCATCAACTGCATACTCATCTCATCATTCAGCCCTTCCATAAACTTCTCCTGCTTCGCGGCATCTATGGCCACATGATCTGGGGCATAGCGATCTAACTTGCTAAACTCATCCACGTACTGCCCCACAGTACGATTTCCCCGACGTAAGTTGCGAAACTCACGCTTCTTCATATTCATTGCTCCTATAGAGACATGGGCTGTGCGGAAAGCTTGCTGAAATTGATCCCATGTGACATTGGCTATGGGAAAAGTGGCTGTGTAATTCTCCCACCATTAGGTCGCGGGTCCATCCAATTGATGTGCGGCAAAATGCACCTTCTCAGCATCTGTGCAACCTGCGGTGGTCAACTCCCTTCCAATCCCACGGAGCCAGTCATCAGCAGCAATCGGCTCGGTGGTACTGGAAAACATCGGCGGATTCAACCTCAGAAAACGGGCTATGTTGTCAACTGGAGGTGGTGGCGGTGGGTTGTTGTTGTTGTTGTTGTTGTTGTTGTTGCCTTTGTTCTGGACTAGCAACTGCATCAAGGCATTCTGCTGCTGGATCAACTGAGTAAGCTTCGGTGGGAAGACAAATCCGGGGTCACATCTCGGAGGCATCTGATAGGTTTACAGGGGAGAGATTAGAATAGAGTGGGGTCTAAGGAGAAAATCACTACCCATATGCACATGAGACAAACACACAATCCTAATCACAACACTCAATTCAAACAAGGGCATACAAGCAATCTAGCTACCGTTACAAAATACCCGGACTATTCTATATACATGGAGGAATACTACTGATAATATGGTGGTTGACTAGAAATTTTGACCGAAAGAAGACTCCATGATATCTGCTCCAGCTTCGTCTTCATAATCATCATCACTATCGGGGTCGGAGTCGGTGTCGTCGGTGATGATGCAGTCTTCGGGATGGTTGTCCTCTCCTGGCGCACGGTCTCCCATGAATACTCCTAGCTTCTTCTCCAGGTCTTCATTCTTCTCTAGTAGTACCGCAATTTCCTCTTCATATCCATCGCGTGTAGACTTGAGCTCTTCTTCTAGCTCCATGTTCCTGGTCATCACCTTCTTCAGGTCTATCATGCTGGCGCACATCTGGTTCTCCTGACGATGAATGTGTTGGTCTAACTCCTGGATGTAGGCTGCAATGGACTTGTCCCTCCTGGTGCAAATCATCTCCCGTTGCTCATCTCGACGTCCTTAAGATCCTTGTGGTATACTTTGCCGATGCATCCCATGGCGATGTGAGCTGCCATGCTCTTTCCCAGACTCCAGGTCAGTGCATCAAAGGAAAACTCTATGGACTCCGTAACTGACGTGAAAGTCCTTCATGGAACATGTACTCGAACTGTCCAGCGCTCTTCTTCCGGTAGAGTGGCAGTGTAGGTCCCGGTGAAGCTCGGTATTCCGATGTTCAGGTACCTAGTGGCCTCCTTCAAGTGTCGTCCAAAAGGTGTATCTTCATCCGGTTGAGTAAACTTGTTCCTTGGGTCTGCCATCTATAGAGTAGAAAGTGGAGAAGAGTCAGAAATGAGTAGAGAAGAGGGTCCTATGGCTTATCTTAGTGGTCGCGTCCTACAGTCAGCATGTGCTCTGATACCATCTTGTAGTGATCCGACCTCAAACGGTCAAATCTCTGTGCATAAGTGTCATCCCTGGATCGGTAATGCTGATAAACACAATACTCGAGGATTTATAACAGAGTTAAATCACACACTTATTACATCGAATGTCTCAAAAGAGAACTTATTACAATAATATGGCTGAAGGCCATCTAATGAAGATAACAACGGAAGGCTTCGGAGGTAAATGAGTCCATCAACTCCAACGGCATAGTTGAGTGCACGACAACGACCTAGTGCACCTTACTCTTCATCTGAAAAGTCTGCAACTTAATACGTTGAAGCCCGAAATGGGTCAACACATGGAATATGCTGGCAAAATAACATCGTAGAGCAATTAATATGTAATACCTATAACTATATGCATATTTGGCTGGTGGAGGCTCTATGATTATATTTTTTGCAGAAAGCTAGTTTTTCCCTACAATAAAGGAATATATTTTTATTTAACTACAAAGTTTGTTGAAAACATTGAGAATGGTAATCCCATCTCAATCCCAAATTAATAATCATTAACCCAAAAGTTAATTAAGTAAAGTGATGAGATCAACATAATAATTCAAGCACCAAATACTTAAGATGTCCATAACCGGGGACACGGCTAATCATAATTAGTTTGTACACTCTGCAGAGGTTTGCGCACTTTTCCCCACAAGACTCGATCTCCTTCGCTGTATTTCTCGCACTGCATGATGTTTGAGAAACGGATGACCGAGATACAGTCTTTCCAAAGAGGTCCCCATAACCGATAGATACGCCGGTACACCTACAATCCCCTACATCTGCTAGCCCATCATGGAAAGGATTCCCACAACTTACTCAACTATGTTAGAGCCCATAATGGCATGTGGCTGCACACAGAAGTTTCCAGCATGAATAACATAATGATCCCTTTGAGCCTGGGTGGAGAACCATAGGAAAAATCACACAGATACCCCGGGATTCTCCTTTGGACAGCACTGGATTACCCCAGGTGCTCACAAACCAATCCACCCAGATGTGTGTTAAAGTAGCCACCTTAAGTAAACCCTTAGTTCATAATAATACTCACAACTGTCATGAATCACTCAAACCAAACCACGTCTACGAGCATAGCATAGCAAAGTATAATAAGCGTAACGTAGAAGTAACTCCCAGGGTTTGAATGAAAAGGGCAATAGGTACTACCTCAACAACTACTTCCCAATACCCACATGTTTAAGAAGATCCTATTGATGCAATGTTTGAGGATTGAGATTAATGCATAAAAACTGGGTGATAAGGGATATGATCAAAGTGTTACTTGCCTTGCTGACGATCTGAAAACCCTAGTGACTCGTAGTAGCACGCTTCGCACTCCGGAAACTCTATAGTAAACAAACAATAACATACATAAGCACTCAAGCAATAGATGCAAGGGTAAAACTCAAATGAAAAGATCCAAACTGAAAGTACAAGTGAAGAGCTTCGATTTGCAAAAAGAATCAAACGAATCGAAGCTACGAAACACAAACTACGATAAAAACAAGTTCAAAATCAAATCTGCTTGCAACCAAATTTTAAATTGTCAAAACCATGTTCAAGTTGGTTAACTATAAAGAGGGGTTCGAGACGAATAATTTCGCGTTGGTTTCACTGGATTTGGACGAGCGAGCAAAAAGTAGCGGAGGTTTGAAAATTAGGGGCTAATCTACGATAAAAATAATCGCGAATAGGTCCCTGGCCGAAAAATAAAATAAAAAGAAAAACTACGGAACGAACGTTCGTTATCAGGGACAAACGAATGAATATGTTTGCTAACAGAAACGTTCGGACGAACGTTCGCTAATTGGCGAACTCGAAAAAACCGATCTAACCGATCTAAATCGAAAACCGAAAAAAACTGTAAACCTAAAAAAACCGAACGATTTATACCGCTTAGTCGGGGTTGACGACAGTGAGATCCGGCGGGCGGCGGCGGGACTCTGGTGAGGCGGGGCGGCGTGCAGTGGCGTGCGGCGGCGGCGCGCAAGCGGCGGGCGTCGCAGGCGCGAGCTGCAGCGGCGGCGCGCGACAATGGCGGCGAGCGGCAGCGGCGGCGGTGCAGCTCGACTGTGGTGGAGGCGGGCTGCGGTGACGCAGTGGACAGGTGGCGCCGGGGCGGGGCGGCATATAAAGGGGGTCGGGGGGCTCTGACTTGGGCAGGAGGCGACGCGGGTGGCGTGGCGGCGCCGGACTCCGGCGAGTCCGCCTCGGCCACGGCTCGGGGAGGCGGCGGCGCGCGTGAGCCGGCTGGGCCTTCGGCCCAGTCAAGCGAAGTTTTTTTTTAAATAAAATCTCGCCCGAAGAAAATCCTAATAAAATATAATAAAAATTGTAAAAATGCCAAAAACAATTTTCACAGTCTAAATCTAATATATAGAACAAAGTGAACATTTTTCTGGCCTAAAAATGCATATTTTTCTAATTCAAATAAAATAGCAAATAAAATATAATTTGATTTTAATATTTTTCCTACAATATTCCTCTGCTTTTTTAAGAAGTCATATTATCTTCTCTCTTTTAATTTAAATATTGGAAATAATTGGAGAGGAAATTATTAAAATAAAAAAGATCCTCTTTTCAAATTCAAGAAAAAATCGAATATGAAAATTTATGAAATCGCCAACTCTCTCCTTGGGTCCTTGAGTTGCTTAAGATTTCTAGGATCACAACGAACAATGCAAGTAAAATATGAGATGCATATGATGACCTATGTATAACATCCAAATTGAAAAATTGGGATATTACAATATCTCTCAACTCGGGCATTTGCTTGAAATATTAACTTCAACTCCTGGAACATCTCATATGCTCCATGACATTCAAAATGTCTTTGAAGTCCTGGTTCTAAGCCGTAAAGCATGGCACACTGAAGTATCGGGTAGTCATCAGCTTTAGTTTGCCAGACGTTCATAACGTCTGGAGTTGCTCCTGCAGCGGGCCTGGCGGCTAGCGGTGTTTCCAGGACGTAATTCTTCTGTGCAATAATGAGGATAATCCTCAAGTTATGGGCCCAGTCCGTGTAGTTGCTACCATAATCTTTCAACTTAGCTTTCTCTAGGAACGCATTAAAATTCAAGGGAACGGTAGCACGGTCCATTGATCTACAACAACATAGATATGCAAAAACAATCAAGACTAAGTTCATGATAAATTTAAATTCAATTAATCATATTACTTAAGAACTCCCACTTAGATAGACATCCCTCTAGTCATCTAAATGATCACGTGATCCATATCAACTGAACCATGTCCGATCATGACGTGAGATGGAGTAGTTTTCAATGGTGAACAACTCTATGTCGATCATCTCTAATATATGATTCACGTTCGACCTTTCGGTCACATTGTTCCGAGGCCATGTCTGTACATGCTAGGCTCGTCAAGTTTAACCTGAGTATACTGCATGTGCAAAACTGTCTTACACCCGTTGTATGTGAACGTAGAGCTATCACACCCGATAATCACGTGGTGCCTCGGCACAACGAACTATAGCGACGGTGCATACTCAGGGAGAACACTTATACCTTGAAATTTTAGTGAGGGGTCATCTTACAATGCTACCGGTGTACTAAGCAAAATAAGATGCATAAAAGATAAACATCACATGCAATCAAAATATGTGACATGATATGGCCATCATCATCTTGTGCCTTTGATCTCCATCTCCAAAGCACCGTCATGATGTCCATCATCACCGGCTTGACACCTTGATCTCCATCGTAGCATCGTTGTCGTCTCGCCAAGTATTGCTTCTATGACTATCACTAACACATAGTGATAAAGTAAAGCAATTACATGGAGATTGCATGTCATACAATAAAGCGACAACCATAAGGCCCCTGACAGTTGCCGATAACTTCTACAAAACATGGTCATCTCAAACAATAACTTATATCACATCATGTCTTGACCATATCCCATCACAACAAGCCCTGCAAAAACAAGTTAGACGTCCTCTACTTTGTTGTTGCAAGTTTTACGTGGCTTCTAGCAAGAACCGTTCTTACCTACGCATCAAAACCACAACGATTTTTCGTCAAGTGTGCTGTTTTAACCTTCAACAAGGACCGGCCGTAGTCAAACCCGATTCAACTAAAGTTTGAGAAACAGACACCCGGCAACCACCTTTATGCAAAACAAGTTGCATGTCTGTCGGTGGAACCGGTCTCATGAACATGGTCATGTAGGGTTGGTTCGGGCCGCTTCATCCAACAATGCCGCCGAATCAAATAAAGACGTTGGTGGTAAGCAGTATGACTATGATCGCCCATAACTCTTTGTGTTCTACTCGTGCATATCATCTACACATAGACCTGCCTCTGATACCACTGTTGGGGAACTAGCATGTAATTTCAGAAATATTCATATGATCACGCAAGATCTATCTAGGAGATGCATAGCAACGAGAGGGGGAGAGTGTGTCCACGTAACCTCGTAGACCGAAAGTGAAAGCGTTAGGTTAACACGGTTGATGTAGTCATATGTCTTCATGATCCAACTGATCTAGTACCGAACGTACGACACCTCCGAGTTCAGCACACGTTCAGCTTGATGACGTCCCTAGAACTCTTGATCTAGTAGAGGGTCAAGGGAGAGTTTCGTCAGCATGACGGCATGGTGATGGTGAAGGTGATGTGATCCGTGCAGGGCTTCGCCTAAGCACTACGGCGCTGTGACCGGAGGAGTAAACTGTGGAGCACCGCACACGTCTAAGAGAATAATTGTTGTCTTTGGGGTGCCCCTGCCCCCGTATATAAAGGAGGGGAGGAGGAGGCCAGCCACCAAGGGGGCGCGCCAAGGGGGGGGGAGTCCTACTATGTAACATCCCAAAATTCTAAATTTTGGAATGTTATATTAAATAAATATTTATGATTGTTTGTTTGATTAATTGACTGAAATTGAGTGGATTTTTTTTGAAAGTTGAATGAGAGGGAATGAAATGACTTTCCCAAACTTTCACCCTTGCAATTATGATCTCCGTGAATTCAAACTCAATTCAAACACAAAACCCTAGAGTGAAGATGACATGACTTCTTCCATTTGAAATGAAAAGGGTTTTTGAAAAAAATGGATTCCATTTGAAAATATTTCAAATTCAGCAACTTTATGCAACTCAATGATTTTCATGAGAGAAGATAAAATGACTTCTTCAAATCATATGAAATATGAGTTGGAATTTTGAAAAATCAAATTTAAAGTCCCTTTGAAGGTATTTTGAAAACCATTTTCAATTTGGAGTTATTTGAGTTTTATTCAAATTATTTTTCTCCAAAAATAAAATATATGGAAATAGGATAAAATGATTCCCTACAGTTGAAAAATGGAGAAAAATAAATTTGAAATCATTTTGGTATTTAAAAAATGTTTATTGGGTTTTATTGCAAAAGAAGCACTATTTGACTTTTATGAATTTTTGTAGATTTTATTTGACTCTGGAAAATAGTTGAAGTTTTAGGATTTCTTTTTCCAAACATTTTGGTACATAATATGTCTAGTTAGAGTTTTACTTCTTTTCTTTATTTCCTTTTTTCTTTCTGTTTCTTTATTTGAAAGAAAGTTTTTTTTGCTAAAGCCCACCAGTGCCATGGCCCATCTCCCTTGCTCCCTCTTTGCGCAGCCCAGCCACGCGCGCCCTGCCGAATCCCTTTGCGATCGACTACCCGATCCCTTCCTTCTCTCTCTCTCTCTCTCTGGCTAACAGTGGACGCCACGCGTGCTTCTTCCTCAAGCCGCGCCCAAAATCCAGCACACACACCAGAACCAGATCGAATACATCGATTAGATCGATCTCCTCAGCCCCTTGCCCACGCAAGCCCCTCTATAAATACTGACCTCCTCCTCATCCGATTTTCGCAGAAATTTGGAAGTTCCCATTCCGTTTCATCCCACTCCGATCCCGCTCGAGTTAGCCGCCGCAGGAGCCCCTCCGCTGATCGATTCCATCGCCATCGAAGGTTACCCTAGCCGTATTTCTCCTCTGTTTCTTCATCCCTCTCTACTCCACACCTACCTGACTCCTTCTCCTTCGCAGAAGCACACAGGAACAACTCCCTGACGCCTTTCGAATCTCGCCGGAGTTGGCTCGCTCCAGCCGCTCGGCTTCATCACTATCGTAAGCACTCGACGCTGCAGACGCAATCATCCCCGTCGCTGAGATGTGCCATGCCCCGTCGTGTTTCTCCCCGACCCCGAAAACCGTAAGGGACATCGCCTGCATCAAGGAGAGCCGCCACGCCGCCATCCTTTTCAACTACGACGCCGGCCACCGGCCGTGGTAAGCTTTAGCCATCTTTGACCGTCCGATCATATAAACCTTGTGAGGCCATCTTTACCTCTCGACCATTTCGAGACTCCTCGTCATGTCCATGATCGCATCCAAGACTTAAAACAACATTCGGTCACCAAATCACATAACTAATATAATAAAAAATCATCATTGAACGTTAAGCGTGCGGACCCTATGGGTTCGAGAACTATGTATACATGACCGAGACACCTCTCCGGTCAATAACCAACAGCGGAACCTGGATGCTCATATTGGTTCCCACATATTCTACGAAGATCTTTATCGGTTGTACCGTAATGACAACATATGTTATTCCCTTTGTCATCGATATGTTACTTGCCCGGGATTCGACCGTGGTATATTCATACCTAGTTCAATCTCGTTACCAACAAGTCTCTTTACTCATTCCTTAATGCATCATCCCACAACTAACGCATTAGTTACATTGCTTGCAAGGCTTATCATGATGTGCATTACTGAGAGGGCCCAGAGATACCTCTTCGATACTCGGAGTGACAAATCCTAATATCGATCTATGCCAACCCAACAAACACCTTCCGAGATACCCATAGGGCATCTTTATAATCACCCAGTTACGTTGTGATGTTTGATAGCACACAAGGTATTCCTCTGGTATTCGGGAGTTGCATAATCTCATAGTCGAAGGAATTTGTATTTGACATGAAGAAAGCAATAGCAATAAAACTTAACGATCATTATGCTAAGCTAACGGATGGATCTTGTCCATCACATCATTCTCCTAATGATGTGATCCCGTTCATCAAATGACAACACATGTCTATGGTTAGGAAACTTAACCATCTTTGATCAACGAGCTAGTCTAGTAGAGGCTTACTAGGGACACTATGTTTTGTTTATGTATCCACACATCTATCAAGTTTCCGGTTAATACAATTCTAGCATGAATAATAAACATTTATCATGATATAAGGAAGGTGTCCGCACAAAGCTTGTACATCCCCAATCGGCTCATGCGACCCTTTCGACAAGGGATTAGGCCAACCGACCACGCGTTACCCCAACGCATCTTCACTTAGCCGAAGTGTGTGGCTTGCTTAGACTTGAAGACAAGAGCATAGGTGTGTTCAGCAGTCAATTACCGACCAACTTTTTCCGAAGCATCACCACCCATGACATCATATGCATTAGTTATTGCTTATTCGAATCACGGTTCGAGGTAACCCTCTTGTTGGCACGTCGTATCTAAACAAAGATCATGGCCCGCATTTTAGGGGATATCATCAATCAATTGTTTCACCAAATGTGGCCATAATGGCATGGCCAGATGAAACGTGTCAATTTTTACAGCACAACAAAGGGGACGTTTCTTCTTTTTACTGACTTATAAAGAGTGTATCTTTCTCCATGCTCTCCTTCTGCTCCAGCGCCCAAGCCTCCCAAGCCTTCACACCCCAATCCCATTCTCAAGCCTAAAGTTTTCCCCAAGCTTCCGCTTCTCGCGCCAATGGTCGATGCGGATCTAAAGGGGAGGTGGGTGATAACCCACAAGTGTAGGGGATTGATGACCCACAAGTATAGGGGGTCTATCGTAGTCCTTTCGATAAGTAAGAGTGTTGAACCCAACGAGGAGTAGAAGGAAATGACAAGCGGTTTTCCGCAAGATATGTTTTGCAAGCACTGAAATTATCTGTAATGAGTAGTTTGATAGCAAGATAATTTGTAGCAAGTGACAAGTAGCAATAGTAACTAAAGTGCAGCAAGGTAGCCCAATCCTTTTTATTGTAAAGAACGGGCAGGAATGGTCTCTTATAATAAGCAAAGCGTTCTTGAGGACACACGGGAATTTCATCTAGTCACTTTCACCATGTTTGTTTGATTCGCGTTCGCTACTTTGATAATTTGATATGTGGGTGGACCGGTGCTTGGGTGCTATTCTTACTTGAACAAGCCTCCCACTTATGATTAACCCCTTTCACAAGCATCCACAACTACGAAAGAAGAATTAAGATAAATCTAACCATAGCATTAAACATATGGATCCAAATCAGCCCCTTACGGAATAGTGCATAAACTAGGGTTTAAGATTCTATCACTCTAGCAACCCATCATCTAGTTACTACTCCACAATGCATTCCCTTAGGCCCAAAGATGTTGAAGTGTCATGTAGTCGGCGTTCACATAACACCACTAAGGGAATCAACAAGATACATATCATCAAAATATCGAACAAATGCCACATTCACATGATTACTTATGACAAGACTTCTCCAATGTCCTCAAGAACAGAAGTAGCTACTCACACATCATGTTAATGTTTAAGATCAGAGGGGTATTGAATAGCATAATAGATCTGAACATATGTCCGTCCACCAAATAAACCAACTAGCATCAATTACAAGATGTAATCAACACTACTAGCAACCAACATGTACCAATATGAGGTTTTGATACCAAGATTGAATACAAGAGATGAACTAGGGTTTGAGATGAGATGGTGTTGGTGAATATGTTGATGAAGATTGATCCTACCACGATAAGAGGGTTGTTGGTGATGATGATGGCTTCAATTTCCCCCTCACAGAGGGAAGTATCCTTGGCGGAATTGCTCTGTCAGAGAGCAAAAGTGCTCGTGCCCAAGTTCTGCCTCGAGATGGCGGCGCTCCGTCCCGAAAGTCCTCCTCTTATTGCCTTTTCTAGGGAAAATGGGCTTTTATACCAGAATATGGGCACCAGAGGCTGGCTAGGGGCCCCACAAGCCACCAGGGCATGCCTGGGGAGGAGGGGGTGGGCGCGCCCTGGTGCCTTGTGGGCACCTGGGTGGCCCCCTCTGGTACTTCTTTGCTCCAATATTTTTTATTTATTACAAAATAAATCTCTGTAAAATTTCAACTCATTTGGAGATGTGCATAGTAGGTATCTCTGACATAGCTTTTTCTGGTCCAGAATTCCAGCTGCTGGCAATCTCCCTCTTCATGCAAATCTTGCATATTTAAGAGAGAAAAGGCATTAGAATTGCTACACAACGTGTTATATTGATTAAAACACTATAAATAACAGTAGGGAATCATGATGCAAAATGGACGTATCAACTCCCCCAAGCTTAGACTTCGCTTGTCGTCAAGCGAAAGCAGATATCGATAATCATGTCCACGTGTTTAGGGAGGGAGGTGTCAATAAAAACGAAATACGGACATAGTAGCATCATGATCATTATTACAGCACCGATATTAATTATCATAAAACTTCTCATGAGCAAGTAACAATTCATCACAACAACAAAGTATAAGGCATGAACTTTCTTGAAAACTAACAAACTACGTTCTCGGTCAACAATGTGATTGCAATTCATCATATTTTCAGGAAGGGTCTCATGTCGGAGCTTTTTAGCAAGTCCACATACTCAAACATCATTTAGTCTTCTATGATTGCTAACACTCACAACATATATATGGAGCAAAAAGCATCCAGTCACATAGAAAGATAGGGGCTTATAATTTTGCCTCCCAACTTATTCACCTCAAGGGTGATGTCAACAATAATAACTCATGATCACTCATATCCAACTGGATATATGTGCCCAGAGGGAAGTAGAGGTTGTCATGCACCTTTTGTTTTTGGATGCAAATCTCTTAGTGCAAAGCAATGTCCCTTTATATTGCCCCTTGTGATAGCAACCTTTATTATGTAGTCTGTCGCTTTTATTACTTTACCATCACAAGTTCATCCAAAGCTTGTTTTCCCTTGCACTAAAAGATCACACATATTTAATAACAATTTTTATTGCTTTATGCACCGACGACAACTTACTTGAAGGATCTTATTCAATCCATAGGCAGGTATAGTGGAATCTCATGACATGAAACTGGGTTTAAAGTTTTTGGATGCACGAGTAGTATCTCTACTTTGTGCTGATTTTTGGCTAGCAAAGATATTGGGCAAGCACCACATCATGTTGTAGGATCTATAACAACATAATTTATATGTGAATATAAGCAAACATAATTCATTATGTTGTCTTCCTTGTCCAGCGTTGACAATTTGGCATAAAATACTTAATGGGGTCTCACACTCATAAAGGATGTCCAAGATAGTATATTAGCATGTGAATCTTCTCTTCCCTATTAATTCTTTCATGAATTGCATCATTGACCAATGCTATGTTTGCCAACTTTCAATAAATTGTACCACTTATACTTTTCCTTATGTAATGTCATTACTTTCCATAAGATTAGCATATGAACTTCTTCATTATTTTCATTGCTAGGATTGAAACACAAAACTAAAGAAGCAAAAACTCAAACTACTCTTTATTATATAACTCTCAACTCGATTACATAGGTAGATAGATCACGAAACTAGCACTTGAAAATAGATCATACTAAACTTTTATTCAACTAAATCATGAAATAACTAAGGATCAAACTAAAAAAGGCAAGGATAAGAGAAGTGATGGTGATACGATATCGGGGCACCTCCCCCAAGCTTGGCACAAGCCTTGGGGAGTGCCCATACCCGTGTACTCAAGTTTCTTTCTTCGGTGATGGTGGTGGTGATGGAGTAGTGAGCTTGTCCTCAGGCTTCCATTACATAGGTTCACCATCATAAAAGGATGCACGAGTCTCCGAAGTCTTGAAACTTGCAGCTAAACTCATACCTTCGAATCTTGCCTCATACTCAAAATTTTGGTTTTGAAGATCAAAAACTTGGCCTTGGAGATAATCGATTCGTTCGTTGAGCTTGAAGACGATGTCCTTCATTGACTGGCCATCAACCTTGTGGTCATAGGTGAGTTCCGTGATCATGGAGTGGTTGGCAGTAAGTCCACATTCCACCATCCCTTGGCACTTGAAGATCTCCTACTCCACCGCTTCGAGCCTGGCCTCCATGCTTCCTGTCTTCTTGGGCCCTTGAATGACCCAGATATGGAGCACCCCCTCACGCATCCCAATATCTTGAGGGTTCTTCATCTCCTCCGGTATGTAGGGGTTGATGACTGTAGCTCCCAAGATGCGATTCTATCCCAATCACATGATGAACTCATGATTGGGGCACAACCCCATTTCGAGCGCATAGCAAGGTGGATATCATTACAACATATGATGTACAGGATAGATGAGAATATCGGATAAAGGCTTACACTCGTCACAAGCTACAACATGAATACATCAATACATCGCAATCATCATACAAATGAGTAGGATCCGACTATGGATAAAATCAAACGAAAAATAAGAATGACATCCACCCTGCTAATCCCAGGCTCCCGACCTGTAACCTATCCCTTGATTGAAGAAGAAGAAGCAGAAGAACTCCAAAACAAGAAAGCATCGCTCTCATGTCAGATCATTGAATTAACTGTACCTGCACATGATGTTGTAGAAAACTATGAGCCACGAGGACTCAGCGATCCCATTACCTTGGTGTTGGTGCAACAAACCCTAGGTCTGTTGACCAACTATGCACAGGCGCAAGATCAAGATTGAAGCACCAACTTAAGTCAGAAATTAAAGAACCAAGAGATTTGAAGAACCAACATGCAGCTCAGAGGGACCAAGATCGAGCCTAAGGAGCAAGATATTGGCAAGAGAAGGGCCTCCCTTGCTGGGCAGGCGAGCCCGACAAGGGGCGAGGCAACCACCAGAAGCAAGCAACCGAGGCTCCCCAGCAGAGCCTGCCGAGGCTCGCTGGGGCGGAACCACCCCACCAACCAGTCAGGAAAGACCCACGTCGTCAATCAGTGCGGTGTCAAGCCGCAAAATGATTAAGTGGTAGTCGTTCGCCACATGGCAGTTGTCGGTGTCAAAACCGGCGGATCTCGAGTAGGGGGTCCCGAACCGTGCGTCTAAGGAGGATGGTAACAGGAGGCAGAGGACACGATGTTTTACCCAGGTTTGGGCCCTCTTGATGGAGGTAAAACCCTACGTCATGCTTGATTATTCTTGATAATATGAGTAGTACAAGAGTTGATCTACCACGAGATCTGAGAGGCTAAACCCTAAAAGCTAGCCTATGGTATGATTGTATCTTGTCCTACGGACTAAAATCCTCCGGTTTATATAGACACCGGAGGAGGCTAGGGTTACACAAGGTCGGTTACAAAGGAGGAGATATGTATATCCGTATTGCCTAGCTTGCCTTCCATGCCAAGTAGAGTCCCATCCGGACACGGGATGAAGTCTTCAATCTCGTATCTTCATAGTCCAACAGTCCGGCCAAAGGATATAGTCCGGCTGTCCGGAGACCCCCTAATCCAGGACTGCCTCAGTAGCCCCTGAACCAGGCTTCAATGACGATGAGTCCGGCGTGCAGTGTTGTCTTCGGAATTTCAAGGCGGGTTCCTCCTCCGAATACGCCACGGAAGAGTTTGAATACAAGGATAGCGTCCAACCCTGCAAAATAAGTTCCACATACCACCGTAGAGAGAATAATATTTCCACAAATCTAATCTGCTGAAACGTTTTGGCAGCATGACATCACGCCACGGCCCGGTAATTATTTGAACCATTTTTCTTTAACCAGCCCCGCACATAACGCGAGGCGGTTTCTTGACACATCTTGTCAAAGCAGAGATCATGTTCCCCTTATCACGGGATTCTCATCAATACAAACATGGGTAACCCAACCGTGCCTATTGGTATGACTCCTAGATCTTAGGTAAGTCTCGAACGGCCACGAGGAGGACGCCTGATATTCATCCCCTTTATAAAGGGACAAGGCTTTTTCTTTTTCCCTCTCGTGCTTAATCGAATCCTTCCCCCGCCTCGAGTTCTAACACCCAAAGCCCAGGTCAGGTGCTTCGGACCTTCAATCATGTCTGGATCCAGCCTTCAAGGCTGGTGGATGCCTTCCTCCGTCACGGAGGAGGACATCAAGAAGTTGAGGGAGGCCAGATATCTGACCGCCGAAATTTCGCATAGGATGCCCGCCCAAGGGCAGGTTGTCCCTACTCCCAAACCCAACGAGAGCATTGTGTTCGTCTCCCACTTCCTCCGAGGACTAGGCCTCGCTCTGGATCCCTTTGTTAGGGGTCTTATGTTCTATTACGGGCTGGATTTTCACAATCTGTCCCCGGATTCCCTTCTTCACATCTCGTCATTTATTGTCGTTTGTGAGGCCTTCCTTCGCATTACCCCTCACTTCAGCCTTTGGCTCAATACCTTCAATGTGAAGCGAAGATGGTCGAGGGGAAGTACGCAGCGTGCGGAGGTGCTCTAATGAGAAAAATTGCTGACGCTCCATGGCCAAAGGGTTCCTTTCCAGAGGTGTCCAGATTGTGGCAACAGGAGTGGTTTTACATCATAGCTCCTCGAAGTGCCAAGTGGGTAGCTGCCCCCACCTTTCTCTCGGGCCCTCCATCACAACTGATGTCATGCATCAGCAGGGGGCTGAGCTGGGGTCCAGCCAAGGACGTGCCAATACTGCAGAGCCGTATTCGACATCTCTTCGAGGGAGATTTCAGTCTGGTTATGGTAATGCAAGTTATGCTGGTTCATCGAGTCCAGCCTTGCAAACGCCGGCCCCTCCGCATGTGGGAATTCAACCCGGAAGGACCGCGCACTATTTAGAATTTCCTCGACATGACGCACGAGGAGATGTACAAATCATTTTTCGGACCCCAAATAGAGTGTCCGGACACTACCGAGGACGTGGGCCTGAGCTGCAACTGCCCCGCTGCCCAAGTAAGTAATCCCATGGCCGAACACACTGTCCTTTTATTTATCATGACATCATTCTGAAGAATCGCTCTTTGACTAGGACTGGATAACAAAGGCGAAGATGATCCGGTGTTTGGCCCCCCCTTCCTGAAGGCTTGGACAATCCGGTGCTGGAAAGGATGCTCGAGCAAGCCCCTTGTCTAGTGCCCCCAAAGGAAGATGAAGGGGGGAATAAAGAGGCAGAAAGCGGGCGAAAGCGGGCCTCCATCGCTGCCTATTCCAATCGAGGGAATGAGCGCCTCCGCGAGGGAGGATAACCAAGGGGAAGAATCTGACATTCTCTCTCCTAGGTAAGGAAGAGGACTACCTCTGAAGATATGGAAACTAAGGTTTCCAAACGGGGGAAGAAATCTTCACCGGAGGGTCCTGCCTCGAGGGCTACCCCGGCCGCACTATGCCCTCAAGGGGATCAACCCTCCACCGAGCTGTAAGTAAAAGGGTACTTAATAATGAAAATATCTCGCTTTGCTTATGAGGAAAATAACCGAAGCATTTATCTTGCAGTTTGGATCTTAGCCCTTCTCAGCAGAGCTCGTCTTCAGGGGGTCTTCTTCCAGAGATGATGGAGAGCAAAACGCCTCCCCCTGCCATACTGCCTCACGAGATAGGCGACCCCGAGGTGTCGTCGCAGAGGGTTTCTCCTGATCCGGCAAGGCTAGAAGGTAATCCTATGGCCACCCAAAGTCCTCGGTATCTGGCTCTTGAAGAGAGCAATCAAAAGAGTCCAACACCGTCTGGTGTGCGGTCGGACGTACTGAGGGATCTGCTAGAGTGAGCGACTATCTCATAAGAGCACCGTACATTGATGGGTACGGTGATTGAAAGGATTTCGTCCGCCAAAAGCGGGTTGCATGAAGCCTTTATGAGTCTATTGACGGGTTTTGAGGTACGTGAAATGATGTACATTTTTGACAGTACCACATATTTTTAGATGTGCCCTGTGTAGATAGTAGCCCCCGAGACTCTGGTTGTCGTCGAAAACAGCGGCAAACAGAGGATCATAGTCCCAGGTAATAACCAGACCGCCTATATGAGCAGGTGGTTGAAGCTCCGGTGGCTAGCCGGACTGAAGGGTTTGCCGAACTAAAGCGGCAGCTAGATGCGGCAGATGCCGACATCGTGCTTGTCAACAAGCGGCTTGACGAGGCACAGGGTAGGTGATTTTTCTGGTGATTGTCACGTAATAAGAGCAGCATGATGCCAATATCTTTAATGTGTTGTGACTGCAGATGGAGCTGCCACCGTGGAGACCCTTCGGGCGGAGCTTGCCCGAGCCAAGGAGCAAGCAAGGAATAGCAATGCAGCCGCTTTAAGGCGGCCGTAGAATTAAGGGCCAAACAAGCCGCGGATTGCGAGAGCAAGGAAAAAATAGCCAAGATGGCTGTAGAGTTAAAAGCTGCTGCTAACCGTTACCAGTTTCTTGAAGAAGAAAACCGGGTGAAGGCGACGAACCTGGAAAAGGCCCGGGTGGCTGCCAAGGAAGCCCGCTCCCAAATTAGAGCGACGAAGGAGGAGCTGCATCAAGCTGCGGATATTGTATCCGGGAAGCCCTTCTTGTTGCAGACTAAGTTCGGGGATCCGAAGTATGCACTCTAGACCGGCTATGGAGTTCTACGGACGCATACGTGGATTTGGCTGCAAGTGCTGCTGATGCGGCCGAGTACTTCAAGGATCAGAAAGATTACGAAGTGGAAAAACTATTTTGGTCACAGTTTCATGCTCCAGCCCGCCCGCTGCTGTTGAATGAGCAAATGGCCGAGTGGGCCGAGCTCCATAGATTATCCGGACTTGCCATGAGGTCCGTTGTGGATCATATGTGGCTGAGAGGGCCAAGGCCGAATAGCTAATTTGGCTTAGTGCAACAATTCCTTGGTGTTGTGCCACACATCGATGCTGTAAAGAGGTCGGCGTGCATAGAAGGCTCGCGGATGGCCCTTGCCCATGTCAAAACATACTGGGAGGAGATGGATGCCACCACTGTTGTGGCACAGGGTTCGGCCATAGGCCGAGTGGCTGCCAAGCACTACTTTGAAGAAGTTCTTGAAGGCGCTCGTTCGATAGAGGCTCAGTGCTCGAAGAATATTATGTTTGAGTGACATGTATTCCCATTGTAAAAACAATGTTTTATTGAGTTCATCAAGGCTGTATTTATACTTTTGCCCGAAAGTACTATGATGCCTCCTGTGCGGCCATTTATGTATATATGAGCGCCCTTTACCATAACTTCTGCTCGTTGCAAACCTACTGTACGAATAGCATCTACTGCTGTTCTTTGACCAGCATAGGGTGATGCTTTTCTTGAGCTTTTGAATCCACAAGTACCGGCCGAGGACCAAAAAACCACCCGACCTTGTGGGTCTGTAACAGTTATAATGGTATTGTTGAAATAGAATTGGATCCATTCCAAATAGCGAGAATTAGGATTCTTGATCCCTCTCAATCTCTCTTTCAATTCGAGGATCCAGAGAGGTGTTTTCATAGTCATCTCTGAATATTTGCCATCTCGGAATATTTTCGATTTCATTTTTCTATGATATGTCTTTCTATATGAAAATTGGTTATTTACGATGTACGATGATCCCTGTTAAGCATCCATGGCTGAATGGTTAAAGCGCCCAACTCATAATTGGTAAATTTGCGGGTTCAATTCCCGCTGGATGCACACGAACGGGAACATTCCATAAGTCTATTGGAACTGGCTCTCTATCCATGTATGAAGAGCTATCTCTCGAGCACAGGTTGAGGTTCGTCATCAATGGGAAAATGGAGCACCTAACAACGCATCTTCACAGACCAAGAACTCCGAGATCACCCCTTTCATTCTGGGTGCTGAAAGTATCCCTGATCCCACTGATAACGAGTAGGCCCAAATAATTCGATTTGGGTCGTTGCTGACCCATACCACATAGTTCCAGCAACTACGAAAGCTGCAAAAAACACAGCAGCGATACTACTGGAAAGTACAGTTTCAATATTGCCCATACGTAATCCTTTATATAGACGTTGAGGCGGACGGACACTAAGATGGAATAAGCCCGCTAATATACCTCCTATGGTAGGTCGCAAATTGGGGGAATTCGTGCCTACTCGGCATTTCACGAGTTATGAAAATGCAAGAAAGGATACTAAATCTCGTCGTTAACTGAATTTTGAATAGAAATATTAAGAAGAAAAAAAGATTGTCAAAAAGGTAGAGGAGGTAGGATGGGCAGTTGGTCAGATCTAGTATGGATCGTACATGGATGATAGTTGGAGTCGGCGGCTCTCCGTGTTTTATTTGAGAACCCCTTGAACGCCTTATCAAAGGGTTCTCAAAAATTCGAGATAGATCTAATTATACTTTTTTACTTATTTCTGCATTATATACTTTTTTACTTATTTCTGCATTAATAGAGAAGACGAGTAAAAAAAGCAAACCTATTTAGGATAATAATTGGATAAGAGAGCCTCTACCCTGTCAACGGATAGGGAGAGAACAAAATCTGGATATAAGAGAATGGTTCGAAAATCGCTATTCCACCTTTTAGGTATCGTGAAAAGTAATACCTATGAAGATCGTGCATTTCAGTCAAATTACTGCATTGCTGATATTGATCCCAAGAAAAAAACAGTAGGTACAGCTAGTCCGTGAATAGCCAACCATCGCACTGTAAAAATAGGATAGGTTCGATCTATGGTCATTGAGGGCCTCCTAAAAGTATATAACCTGAAAGATGGCAGTCGTTGGCTTCAGCCCCCACGCATATAATATGGGGGTGTTCGCAGAAGGCGCATGTTCACACTTGATCCAACGTCTTGGTCCATTTAAGGAGGTGATAGCGCAGCGAACTAGGCAATCAGACTATAATGCTTTAACACTTTCACTTAGCCAGAGGAGTTTGACAGTGGGGCTACTATATAGCCCCTGGTGGCTCCGCACTCATCCGAATTCGGGGTGCGTACATGCCTGGCCGGGAAATGGCCCTTCGTTAAGGCGGAGGAATCCCGAAGATTCCGCTAGGTCATAGAGTGGTTGACCAGTCTCACGCTATATCATGACAGTCAGTTTTCGGCTTTCTCTACTGAGGTGCTTGTCCGGATGAACCAGGGCACAATCGCAGTAGTTCTCCTGGTGCCGCCTTAACCGATAGAGCGGAACGTAAGGCAGCAAAACACAGGAGCCGGGCAAACCCAACATTTGACCAAAGACATGGTTCGGAGCTGATGCATATAAGGCCAAACTCACGACGCCAAACACTCCCTAAGGTATTCGGTCTTTATGGTGGAAACCGGGCTTAAGCAGTGCCCTTTGTAATAAGCCCCTGGTGTCCAAGTACGTACAATATTCTGACGTGGCCACATGCCAATACGTCAGCATCCTTCTCAATTGTACTGACAATCCGGGGGATGTATATCAACAAGAGACAGTAAAAAAGGTTTACGCAGGGTCTTAATCTAAAAAGAATCCTTGGAACGGGTCCCTGCTGCATGTCTGCGCCTGTGTCTCCGTTGTGCCGTATCCTGGACGGGTGTAGCATGATGGTCATCTGTAAAAGAGAGGAACTTAGTTGAAAAGTTGTCGTGCAAAAAGGTAGGTTATACTAAAGAAACCATGTATAGTTCAAGATGAGTAAAGTTGAGCTTAATTGCCACTTGTTTGCGCGTGTTGAGCCCCTTGTATTGTAATAGGGGTATAGCCATCAAACCTGTATCAATTACATATAGCTGCGCCGGACTTGTCTAACCGCGTCCATGGTCTTAACGACCTGTCAGATGCTTAGTTGGTGAGGCCGTTTAGTGTGCGGCTGCCAAGGCAGCCGCACGGTCTTCCGTGCGCAAGGTGCGCTCAATATTTCCATTTATTGTAATGATGCTGTGTGGACCGGGCATCTTAAGCATGCGAGAAGCGTAATGCGTATTGCATTAAAGCGAGCGAAAGCTTCGCGGCCAAGTAGTGCTTGATAGCCACTTTGGAACGGAGCGATGTGGAAGGTTAACTTTTCGCGGCGGAAGTTATCGGGAAAACCGAATATAACCTCTAGTAGCAGGGAGCCCGTGCAATGGGCTTCTGGGCCTGGCGTTACTCCTTTAAAGGTAGTATTGCCATGGCTGATTCTTGTTGGGTCTATCCCCATTTTGCGGACTGTGTCCTGATATATTAGGTTTAGACTGCTGCCGCCGTCCATCAGGACTCGTCTGAAGTGGTATCCGTCAATTATTGGGTCTAATACCAAGGCAACCCATCCTCCACGCTGGATACTTGCCGAGTAATCCCGATGGTCGAAGGTGATCGGTTGGGACGACCAGTGGCAGAACTCCGCGGTGATAGGCCCTGGGGCATGTGTCTCTAGGAGTGCCGCTTTGTTTCTCCCCTTTGTCGCGTGTAACACGTTTACTGTTTTGACTTCTGGTGCGAATTTGTTCTGCTCCCCAGTGCTTTGCTTGCGAGGCTCATCCTCGTCTTCGCTTGGTGTATCCTGCCCCTTATGTTCGGTGTTGAGCTTGCCGGACTGCTTGAAGACCGAACATTCTCTATGGGTATGATTTGCAGGTTTATCGGGGGTGCTATGGATCTGACATATTTGGTCCAGAATCTTGTTTAGGCTGGACAGTTCGTCTCTGTTGCCTTTGGAGGGCAGCTTTTGCTGACCTGGCCGAGAGCTTCTGAATCTGACGTTTACCGCCGTGCTCTTCAGGCTGTCTTCTTTATTTCGGCGCTTGTTTTTGCTGCGTCATGATTTCCCGTTTCCGTCCCTGACTTCGGATGTACTTTGGTCGCTGGTGCTGCATCGAGATAACCAGTTGTCCTCACCCACGCAAAAGCGGGTCATGAGGCTTGTTAATGTTGCCATTGTTCTCGGCTTTTCTTGGCCGAGGTGTCTGGCAAGCCATTCGTCTCGAATGCTGTGCTTGAAAGCTGCTAATGCTTCGGCGTCCAGACAGTCGACTATTTGGTTCTTTTTAGTGAGGAACTTGTTCCAAAGCTTTCGGGCTGACTCTCTGGGCTGTTGAGTTATATGACTTAAACTGTCTGCATCCGGTGGTCGGACATAGGTCCCTTGAAAATTTGCCCGAAAGGCGTCTTCGAACTCTTCCCAGCTTCCAATGGAGTTTTCGGGGAGGCTTTTAAGCCAGTGCCGAGCTGGCCCTTTGAGCTTGAGGGGTAAGTACTTGATGGCATGGAGATCGTCTCCTCGAGCCATATGGATATGGAGGATGTAGTCCTCAATCCAGACCCTAGGGTCTGCCGTTCCGTCGTACGCCTCTATGTTTACGGGTTTGAATCCCTCTGGATATTCATGGTTCAGCACCTCATCGGTGAAACATAGGGGGTGTGCAGCACCCCTATATTTGGGTGTACCGTGGTGTTGGGATGTTTGTTGTGTTGCATTGCATGCTGGAGCGCGCTTGCGTGGCCCGTAGATGGATCTGGTTGCGCCGTCCTTTTAATGCGAGCCCTCACGTGGATCGCGTACTGGCTTATGTGCGGTGTTGTTTGTCACTCTATGTTGGCCACGAGGTCGTCTATCCGTCCGGATGGCTGTTTTGTTTTTGGTTGCGGGGGATCTAAGGCCTCCTCATTGAATTCAGGTAGCAACTTTCGCTTCGGGTAGCTCTTGGTGTGGCGATTACCGCCGTACTTCGCTGCAGTGTTGAGTACTTCACTCCATCTGATTCTGAGTGTGTCTTGTGCAGCCCTGAGCCTTTGCTTCTGCTTTTTCAGACTCCTCGCAGTGGAAACAAGCCTTTGATGGGCATTCTGTTGCTCCGGGTGCCTGTCTGGTGTGATGTCGTCCGGACTGTTATCTTCGACGGAGTCGGGTTGTTCGATTTGATTCTCCGTGTTGCCGTGGTCAGGCGATGGTTCACCCTGCTCTATCGCTGGTCTATATGATCGCTGTTTCTGCCGAGGCGGGATTTGGAGCGGCGCTTACGCCGCCGCTTTGACTGCTTCTCGAGGGAACAACCCTTTGCTGCGTCCTTCCGTTCCTCGTCGTCGTTTTCTTTGGGTGTGTCCACCATGTAAACATCATATGATGAAGTGGGCGCCCAGTGCCCTGTGGGCAGTGGTTCCTGTTCATCTCCTACATCGTCGTCCATACTGTCGATGTCTTCGGAGTCGAAGTCGAGCATGTCGGTCAAATCGTCGACAGTGGATACTAAGTGGGTGGTGGGTGGGCAGCAAATTTCTTCATCATCCGCATCCCAATCCCGCCGAACATAGTTCGGCAAGGACTCTCCTGACAGGGAGAGAGACCTTAATGAGCTCAGTATGTCACTGAAGGGCGAGTGCTGAAAGATATCCGCAGAGGTGAACTCCATGATCGGCGCCTAGCCAGATCTGATAGGCACGGGCGTAGGCGGTTCGGAGTCCGTGGCCGGGGAAGAATCCAGCAGTTTGGCGCCACGACTCTCGTGAAGGGTAAGGTCGATACTCGGCTCGATCGCCGATGAAAATGTGGCCTCTGTGGAGGGGTCTATCCACCCGTCCCTGGATGGTGCAATTGGCTCCGAATTGAAGGTCGGAGCGGTCGCCGGTGCGATCTCCCGAACACTGTCCGATGGTAGAGCTAAATCATGCTCATCATGACCGTGCGGCGCACTCGGCAAGGGCTCGAATCCGTCGAAGATCAAGTCTCCGTGGATGTCGGTTGTGTAGTTTAAGTTTCCAAATCTGACCTCATAGCCAGGGGCGTAGCTCTCGATCTGCTCCAGATGGCCAAGCGAGTTGGCCCGCAGCGCGGAGCCGCCGAATATAGAGATCTGTCCGGGGAGAAAAGTCTCACCCTGGACTGCATCATTATCGATGATTGAAGGAGCCATCAAGCCTAATGATGACGACACAGAGGAACTCTCAATGAAAGCACCAATGTTGGTGTCAAAACCGATGGATCTCGGGTAGGGGGTCCCGAACTGTGCGTCTAAGGCGGATGGTAACAGGAGGCAGAGGACACAATGTTTTACCCAGGTTCGGGCCCTCTTGATGGAGGTAAAACCCTACGTCCTGCTTGATTATTCTTGATAATATGAGTAGTACAAGAGTTGATCTACCACGAGATCCGAGAGGCTAAACCGTAAAAGCTAGCCTATGGTATGATTGTATCTTGTCCTACGGACTAAAACCCTCCGGTTTATATAGACATCGGAGGAGGCTAGGGTTACACAAGGTCAGTTACAAAGGAGGAGATATGTATATCCGTATTGCCTAGCTTGCCTTCCATGCCAAGTAGAGTCCCATTCGGACACGGGACGAAGTCTTCAATCTCGTATCTTCATAGTCCAATAGTACGGCCAAAGGATATAGTCCGGCTGTCCGGAGACCCCCTAATCCAGGACACCCTCAGCAGCCATTTCCTACAAGAGAAGCCTACAGATGACACCTATCCTGCGACGTGTCAGGAGAACAGGTGCGGAGCTGGCGAGATAGCCCGGCTGGCCTTGCCGGACGACCAGCGATGTGACACTTAGTGGTGCATTTAATGCACCCTGTCAGCCCACAGAGTTAGGTATGATAGCACTGTTCGCTATCATATGAGTGGATAATGACCACTTTGCCACTGTGGTAACCCCTTAATCTATAAAAGGAGGCCCATGGCACTCGTAGGAGGGGTTAGAAGGTTTGATAGTTGACAACCCCAAGTCACCACACTCACGTAGTCGCTACGCCCATGAGGCAAACCTTGCCGGGAAAGTGTACTATGCACCACCGCATTCATTCTTCCATCAATCCACTAAAGCAGAAGTAGGGTCTTAAGAATCACAGCGGCCCGAACCTGGGTAAATTGCTTGTGTGCTCCCCGACGCACTACCGTGCGTTGGTCTGCTCTTTGTGCAACGCACGGTCCCTCTGCCGAACCAACAAGGGGCCACCCGGTCCCATAGGTGGCTGCGAAAATCCCGCGACATCTTTGGCGCGCCAGGTAGGGGGAGCGCTTGCGCGAACCTGAAAGCATACACCGCGCGTCATCTTCATCCTCGACAGCGCCATCGACCATCGCGCCCAAGAAGAAATCTGGCACCTCAGCCTATCCATCCACCTCGACGGCTCCACCGCCCGCGGCCTCTAACGCCGCAGAGGACACGGGGGCGTGCGAGGACGTGGACGCTACTGGGGGCATGGTTGGCGCAGGTGGCGCCATTACCACCTCCCCCGTGGCCGACATGGGGGCCGAAGCTACCGGAGGAGGACAACATCAACAACGTCTCAATGGTCGAGCTCTGCAGGGTGCAGGCGAGGGGGTCACTCCGTCCGTGCCCCCTCCTCTCATCGACGAGCACAGCCACGGCAACGGCACTCAGTCTGGGGCAAGCCATCGCCCGTCAGTCACCCCCATCACGGGAGCAGCCGCGGCGCATGCGCCTCCTCTCGGGCGAGCCAACCAGGCCGTTGCGCTCAACGGAGCCGCTGATCTTCGAGCACCACCGCCACGCCACCCCGCTGCCCTGATGGTTGTCCCACAACAGCATGGGCGCGGCGCCACCGCCGCTGGCACCATCCTGAGCCAGGCGATGGTGCGGTCGACGTCGTCGATATCCATGCCAAGCACGGCCATGGAAGCCATGGCTCGAGCTCAGCTATTACTGAGGTTTCCGCCAGCAGCCGAGCAGATGGATGAGTGGCGTGCCACCATCCAAAGCCTGCTTGGTTTCGCCGATGCTGGGGGCTCGCGACGAGCTTTCCCGCCGCAACCTCCCCAAGCAACAGCCACCGCCCGCTCCGCTAGCCGTACGAAGGTGGCCGTCCCCACAGTTCAGTCCCCACCACGGACGGCAGCGAGGGCGCGGCAGAATCAAGACCCCGACGACGTCTCGATGGCCTCCTCTAACCCTCGAGCACGTCCAGGCCAACGTTGAACCCCGGAAGACAGGCAGCAGGGAGACGCGCGCGTCATCGCCGAACGGCGCCGCAACGACCCCCGCCAGACCGACGGGTGCGACAGCCTCAACGTCGACGAGCCTGCGCTCGGTGTTGGTGGGTGCCTACCTTTCGAGGTCGGCTGCCCTGCCTTTACACGTGAGCTGTGGCAAGTCCATTGGCTGTCTGTTCGCACGTTCAAGCCAGAGATACCTGAGAAGTACGACGGGAGGCTGAACCCGGCAGAGTTCCTGAGCATCTACACCATCGTTGTTCCGGCTGCCGGGGGAAGAGATGAGAAGGTGTTCGCCAACTACTTCCCTTTGGCCCTCAAGTCCAATGTGAGGTCTTGGCTGATACACCTGCCGGAGAACTCCATTTCGTCATGGGCAGACCTGTGCCACGAGTTCATCGGTGCCTTCACCGGTGGCCACCAAGAGTCCGGCAGGCCCACCGACCTGCAGCTTCTCCAGCAGAAGAAAGGAGAAACCCTCCGTAAGTAATTGTAGAGATTTAGTAAAGTTCGTAGGAATATTCCAAATATCCATCCGACAGCCGTTATAGCAGCTTTCTAGTCCAATGTGCGCAACCGCCACATTCATTCTAAAATGAACGTGCAGTTTCCCAAGACTATGAAAGAACTATATACGCTGGTGGACAAGTGTTCCCGGATGGAAGAAGGAAGGAAGTTGCTCGGATAGGAGGATTGCATTAATGTTGATTCAGTGGATGAAGATGAATCAACCAGTCAGAGGAAGGGCAAGAAGCGCAGTAAGAAGCCAAGAGACAAGGCAATGATGATTGTAGAAGGTTCGGGCACACCTAGTACCGACAAGAAGGCCAAGGTTGAGGCCCTCGGCAAGGAAGCTGTCGTGTGCACTGCCTGCCAGGAAGCCGCTGCCGCGGAAAAAGTTGGGAAAGGTGATGGGCCGTACTACAAGATCCACCAGACCAAAGGCCACGACCTTCAGGAGTGTTATCAGGTTGAGTAGCTTGTCAAGAGACAGAGGGTAGAGTATGATAGGCGTGACAAGGAGGAAGGTCAGAATGCTGCTAGCAGTAAGGGCCGGGGTGGTGAAGCAAATCGCCCCGACAAACCCTTTTGGAACCAAGGAAAACCCGCTAGGGGCCAAGAGAAGGAAACCTATGATGATGCCAGTGATGGAGGGGGTGAGGAGGAAATCAGTGAGCATGAATTACAGAAGGCCACTGGTGCCCTATGCATTGATGGGGGTGCATCTTTTCACTCCTCTCATCGCCAACTCAAGCGATGTGCAGGAGAGGTCAATGTTGTCGAACCAGTGCCAGAGGCCCGGAAGCCGCTCGAGTGGTCCCGTACACCCATCATTTTTGACAAAGAGGATCACCCTGATCGCACCACTGCTATGGGGTGCTTGCTGTTGTTGGTCTCCCCAACAATTCGCAACCTCAAGGTCACAAAGATGCTAGTGGAGGGTGGGGCCAGATTGAATCTGATTTCCCCAGTAGTTATCAGCAAGCTTCAGATAAGAGAAGAGGAACTAGAGACCACCGGCACGTTTCAAGGAGTTAATCTCGACAGGAGTCATCCTAAGGGGAAGATTACGTTGCCGGTGACGTTTGGGGGAGAGCTGAACTATCGGACTGAGAAGATTGTGTTTGATGTGGTTGATCTCGCCCTAACATACAATGGGATTCTTGGACGACCAGCCCCGGCCAAGTTCATGGCAACATCCCACTATGCTTACAACACCCTGAAAATGTCTGGGCCATTGGGAGTCCTCACTATCCCGTCAGATGAGAAGGATGCAATTATCTGTGTGGATAAGATGGATCGAGATGCAGTCACAGCAAAGGCTGCGGCAGCAGCAGCTCCCGCCAAGGAAAACAAAGGAAAGAAGAGGGATTGTAGGACCTCCGGCAAGGAGTCCGGGAAGCGTGCCCCCTCCGAGTGCACGACACCCGTTGACGATGTGCCGGAGTGTTCCAACAACAAGAGAACCAAGGTTACTGCACCCCAAGTGAAGAAAGTCCCGGCAGGGCTGGCTGGCGTTGATGGTACTTTCACTATTAGCGCCACCCTTGATGACAAATAGGAAAGCACACTCATTGCCTTCCCGTGGGCGAATATTGATGTGTTTGTTTGGCAACCATCTGATATCCCCAGTGTTCCCAAGGAGGTAATTGAGCACCACCTTGTTGTTTGCCCACATGCCCGACCCGTCAAGGCAGAAAGTACGGAAGCATGCCTTGGAGAGGCAGCAGTTCATTGACGAAGAGATCAAGAAGTTAGAGGCAGCTGGTTTGGTCAAAGGAGTATTGCATCCTACATGGTTGGCAAATCCAGTAGTGGTCCGGAAGGCTAACGGGAAGTGGAGGCTCAGCATTGATTTCGCAGACCTCAACAAAGCTTGCCCGAAGGAACCATTTCCCTTGCCGCGCATCGACCAGATCATGGATTCTACCTCGGGATGTGATTTGCTCTCCTTTCTGGATGCATACTCAGGATATCATCAAATCTTCATGTTCAAGGAAGATGAAGAGAAGACATCATTCATCACTCCATGTGGTACGTACTGCTTTGTCCGCATGCTGTTCAGATTAAAGAGTATTGGGTCCACTTTTGCAAGGGCAGTCCAGATCGGTTTTGAGCCACAGTTGCACAGAAATATAGAAGCCTATATGGATGATATCGTGGTCAAAACCAAGGATAAGGCCACCCTTATCCAGGATTTGGAAGAGACATTTGCCAATCTACGCAAGATCAATCCAAAGCTTAACCCAGAGAAGTGTGTATTTGGTGTTCCCTCCGGCAAGCTACTTGGGTTCTTCGTGTCCCATCGAGGGATCGAAGCCAACCCCGACAAGATCAAGGCCATTGAGCAGATCCAAGCGCCAACGATAGTTAAAGATGTGAGGTGCATGACGAGATGCATTGCCACACTGAGCAGATTCATCTCCAAGTTTGCTGAGTGTGCCCTGCCGTTCTTCAAGGTTTTGAAGAAGGCGGGGCCTATGAAGTGGACCCCGGAAGCAGATACAACTTTGTAGGAATTGAAAGCCTACCTATCGTTTGTGCCTACCTTGGTTGCACCTAAACCCTAAGAGCCGTTATTGCTTTACTTGGTGGCATCCAACCAGGTAGTCAGTGCGGCCTTGGTAGCACATCGAGAGGTGGATGAGGCAGAAAGTGTCCAGATCACGGCAGAGTCAGAAAAGGATCAGGACAACAATGAGCACGACAACGAGAGAAACCCCAAGGATGCAGCAAGGAAGAAAGTGGTGCAACGCCCAGTGTACTTTGTCAGCTCCTTGTTACAGGGGGCTAGATCGAGGTACTCTGGCGTAGAAAAGTTGATCTTTGGTCTCATTATGGCCTCAAGGAAACTGCACCACTACTTCCAAGCCCATGAGATCACGGTTGTCACTCGTTTCCCGCCGCAAAGGATACTCCGAAACCCTGAGACAACTGGCAGAATAGGGGAATGGGCTTTGGAGTTATCCAGCTTTGGTTTGAAGTTTGAGAGCACTACAACTATTTAGGGCAGGGCTTTGGCAGAGTTTATTGCAGAATGGACGCTGATGTCTACTACACAACCTTCTTCTTGTAGACGTTGTTGGGCCTCCAAGTGCAGTGGTTTGTAGGACAGTAGCAAATTTCCCTCAAGTGGATGACCTAAGGTTTATCAATCCGTGGGAGGCATAGGATGAATATGGTATCTCTCAAACAACCCTGCAACCAAATAACAAAGAGTCTCTTATGTCCCCAACACAACCAATACAATGGTAAATTGTATAGGTGCAATAGTTCGGCGAAGAGATGGTGATACACGTGCAATATGGATGGTAGATATAGGTTTTTGTAATCTGAAAATATAAAAACAGCAAGGTAACTAATGATAAAAGTGGGCGAAAATGGTATTGCAATGCGTTGAAACAAGGCCTAGGGTTCATACTTTCACTAGTGCAAGTTCTCTCAACAATAATAACATAATTGGATCATATAACAACCCCTCAACATGCAACAAAGAGTCACTCCAAAGTCACTAATAGGGGAGAACAAACGAAGAGATTATTGTAGGGTACGAAACCACCTTAAAGTTATTCTTTCCGAGCAATCCATTGGGCTATTCCTATAAGTGTCACAAACAGCCCTAGAGTTTGTAGTAAAATAACACCTTAAGACACAAATCAACCAAAACCCTAATGTCACCTAGATACTCCAATGTCACCTCAAGTATTCGTGGGTATGATTATATGATATGCATCACACAATCTCGGATTCAGCTATTCAACCAGCACAAAGAACTTCAAAGAGTGCCCCAAAGTTTCTACCGGAGAATCAAGACGAAAACGTGTGCCAACCCCTATGCATAAGTTCACAAGGTCACATAACTCGCAAGTTGATCACCAAAACATACATCAAGTGGATCACGTGAATATCCCATTGTCACCACAGATAAGCACATGCAAGACATACATAGAGTTTTCTCAAATCCTTCAAGACTCAATCTGATAAGATAACTTCAAAGGGAAAACTCAATTCATCACAAGGAGATAGAGGGGGATAAATATCATAAGATCCAACTATAATAGCAAAGCACACGGTACATCAAGATCATGCCATATCAAGAACATGAGAGAGAGAGAGATCAAACACATAGCTACTGGTACATACCCTCAGCCCCGAGGGTGAAGTACTCCCTCCTCGTCATGGAGAGCGCCGGGATGATGAAGATGGCCACCAGTGATGGATCCCCCCTCCGGCAGGGTGCCAAAACAGGGCCCCGATTGGTTTTTGGTGGCTATAGAGGCTTGCGGCGGTGGAACTCCCAATCTAGGTTTCTTTTCGGGGGTTTCTATATTTATAGGAATTTTTGGCGTCGGTCTCACTCTAGGGGCGGGGGGGGGGGGGTCTCCGAGTCGTCCACGAGATAGGGGGACGCGCCTAGGGGGGTAGGGCGTGCCCTCCACCCTCATGGATGGCTCGGGACTCTTCTGGCCCAACTCTTTTACTCTCGGGGCTTCTTTTGGTCCATAAAAAATCATCAAAAATTGGCACGTCAATTGGACTCCACTTTTCTGTAAAACTCAAAAACAAGGAAAACAACAGAAACTGACACTGTGCTCTAGGTTAATAGGTTAGTTCCAAAAATCATATAAAAATAGCATATAAATGCATATAAAACATCCAAGATGGATAATATAATAGTATGGAACAATCAAAAATTATAGATACATTGGAGACGTATCAGACGCCAACCCCTGATGAGGAAAGGACAGAGACAGCTCTCCCCGGCAAGGAATCACCCCAAGATGGATTATGTATTTTGATGATGCTTTTTCCCTACAAGGTGCAGCGGCTGGTGTGCTTCTTGTTCCCCCTTCTAGGGAGCACTTGAAGTATGTTGTCCAGATGCACTTTGCCCGAGAAGAAGCCACCAAAAATACAACCGAGTATGAAGGGCTCCTTGCCGGGCTCAGGAGTGCAGCAGAATTGGGAATTAAGAAGCTGATCATTCGAGGAGATTCACAATTCGTGGTGAGACAAGTCAACAAGGATTACCAAATCCCATTGACGGAAGCATATGTTGAGGAAGTAAGGAGATTGGAGGAGCACTTTGACGGGTTGCAAACAGAGCACATACCCCGTGCGGAAAACAACATAGCTGATCACTTGTCAAAGTGTGCTGCATAGAAGCTTCCTGTGGAACCAGGAACTTTTGTTCTCCATCTCTCTCAACCCTCTGTATCACCAGCCACAATGGCCCGAAAGAGGAGAAAGTTAGACTACGGTAAGCCTATCCCGGCAGAGCCATCCACTCCCGGCAGAGACCCTGCCAGAAACAACTCTTCACAGCCTGCCGGACCCCCCTCCAGCCGGGCCTATGGACCCCGCGTACGAGGCTGATGCTCCCGCAGCAGAGGAGGTGCCGCTAGTCCTTGTTGTCGAGCCTCAGGCTCCAACTTGAGCAAGGCACATTGTCCACTTCCTCCAAACCGGAGAACTCCATGGCAATCAGGATGAAGCTGAAAGAGTAGCCCGGAGGGCCAGTATGTATCAGTTTGTCAATGACACTCTGTACAGAAGGAGGCCCAATGGTGTGAAATTGAAGTGTGTTTGTCAGGAGGATGGAAAGGAACTGCTGGCTGAGATTCACAGAGGAATGTGTGGCTCACGCATTGGATCAAGGGCATTAGTTGGGAAAGCACTCCGGCAAGGATTCTATTGGCCCACAGCCCTCCAAGATGCAGTTGAGCTCGTCAAGAAATGTGAAGCCTGCCAGTTCCATTCCAAGAAAACACACCTGCCTACCCAAGCCCTCCAGACAATCCCACTATCATGGCCATTTTTAGTCTGGGGGGTCGATATCCTCGGCCCCTCCCCCCAAGCGATCGGGGGCTTTGAATTCTTGTTCATTGCCATCGACAAGTTTACAAAGTGGCCGAAAGTGACTGCCGTGAGAAAGGTGACTGCTCAGTCAGCTATCAAGTTCTTGAAAGAATTGGTGTGCCGTTTCGGATTTCCGACAAGGATCATCACAGACAACGACACCCAGTTCACGAGCCAAGCCTTCATGCAATATGTTCATACCCTCGGATGCAAAATCTCATTTGCTTCTGTGGCACCCCCCCGAAGCAATGGACAAGCTGAGAGGGCGAATGCTGAAGTGCTTTGTGGGCTCAAGACAAGAACTTTCGATACGCTGTAGAAGCACGGCATGTGGTGGATTGAGGAGCTGCCAGTAGTTCTCTGGTCCCTTAGAACGACACCTAACCGAGCTACCGGGCAGACTCCCTTCTCCCTGGTCTATGGTGCAGAAGCAATTATCCCCATGGAACTCATTTACGGGTCCCCTCGAGTGCTTGCCTACGATGAAGTAGCGCAAGATCAGCACCGGCCTGACGACGCTATGCTACTTGAGGAGAACCGTCTCCGGGCTGCTACGCGTGCTGCACGCTACCATCAAGCCCTGCGTCGCTATCATAGCCGCAGGGTTCATGCCCGGTGTTTTGAGGAAGGTGACCTTGTCCTTAGGCGCGTTCAGTCCACCAAAGGTACAAACAAGTTATCACCGAAGTGGGAAGGCCCTTTCGGGTGGTATGAGTCACCAGACCTGGCGCAGTCCGTCTAGAGACCGGGGATGGCACACAGTTGCAGAACTCATGGAATATTGAACATCTCTGTAAGTACTACCCGTAAGGTGCGAGGCTGACGGGCACTTCCCGATAGCCACCCTTTTGTATAGGCCTTGCCTCAGTTGCATGTAACCCCTTGTACAAAGCCGGGGCAATGACCCCGTGCAAGATAAAATAAAGAAGCGTTGTGGGGGGCCCTCGATCGAGATTGCATGCATGCACGAGCACACCCAGATCGCTGCAGAAGCATTTCATGAGCATTTGCATATGCATATAGATAGGATTGCATCCTGCATTCATTCTCATCTACATGGAGTTGCATGTTCCTACCGTGAACTTGACTCTGACAAGGGACAAGAAGATTGCACGATAGTGATCCCGGGCAAGCCAAACAGATAAGTTTACCTCTTGTCCATTGGTGTTCTGTAAGCTATAACTTGTGCATAGAGAAACCTCGCCGCTCTCTTGGAACTAGGGTGCTCCCATCCTTGGCTCGAACGCTGCTTCAGCCTGGATGGTCGTAGGGGCCCTTGGTGAAAAGGGAGTGGGCGGGGGGCTGGTGCCTCAGTCTGTTCCCCGACAGACATGGTTCTACGGCATATAAAATGGGTGCCGGCAGGATATCCTGCCGGGGAAAACTCGTTTAATTACAATAAAGAGGCACTCCACCTCTGCATGGACATATACATGCGTGAGGAGCGCGGGGGACGAGACGACGCCATCTGGTCGCCACCTCCAGAGCCAGCAAGAAGCCCTGGCTTGAGCGCCGCTGGAGTGATCTACCAAAGCTCAGCCAGAAGACTATTGGAGGTGAGGAGAAGGCACCAAGAGAACATCCCTCCCCGACTATCGCCCGAAGACGCTGGTGATGACGGTGCCGGAGAGGGAGGGGAAGAGAGGAAAGATGAGGCGGCAGGTCGACGGTCAGAGATGAAGGCATCTACGCCATCGTACTCCAACCTGACCCCCTGCCACCCGCCTTCTTCGTCTTCCCTCGCTTTCTCCTCACCATTGCTGCTCCCGGGAAGTGCCAAGACTCCGGTCCGGCGCCTCCAGCAAAGAAACAACAAGCAACCGGAACGGCCAGGAGGCACAAGCTGCGCCGCGCCCCACCTTGGCGGGCAGGAAGGCGCGCCTTTCGTCGATGACAAATCCATGACCTCCGGGAGGGGCGATGCTGGGATTACCAATGATCTCCAGCCCCACCTCCCGGACAAGCATCAAAGAGACCAGAATATTCCCCGCGCCAAGGACCAGGCTCACTCCCCAAGCGTCAGCAGTGGCGTGAGGCGACGAATGCTCCGAGCAATAGCCCGGGGGCTGGCCCCAGGCTTCCTTCTCAAGCATGACCAGCGGAAACAGAAGATGAGGAGAGGAGAACCATAGAGATGGATGACTCTGCCCTCCTCCGCTCCTCCCTTTTATAGGCCAAGCGAGGAGGGGCAGCTGCTCCATCCATGGATGACCACCGCCCTCCTCCACCAATTCAAGATGGGTGGGCCCTTACCAAAGGTACTCTCTCACGCCACGTGCCTCCGTTACCTACGCTGCACGATGCATGCTGCATACGTGGCTAAGGATAAGGGCACGCTGTGGGAAGAGTAAATTGGTAGTTTCTACCCCATGTGTTAAAGTCATCCACGGGCCATTACTAGAGCGGCCCTACCACTATTGGCCTTATGCCGCGCATAGGGAAACCGGAAACTGGCCCAGAATCAAGGCTGATGAAGCAGCAACAGAAAACTTAAGGGGCCAACCCCTTCAACAACCTTGCCTGTGCACTTATTCGGCCCTACCTCGACGACGCTCAACAGCATGTTCGGGGCAGGCCCGTGGGCTTCTGTCGGTGCAACAAACCCTGGGTCTGTTGACCAACTATGCACATGCGCAAGATCAAGATTGAAGCACCAGCTTAAGTCAGAGATTGAAGAACCAAGAGATTTGAATAACCAACATGCAGCTCAGAGGGACCAAGATCGAGCCTAAGGAGCAAGATATTGGCAATAGAAGGGCCTCCCTTGCCGGGAAGGCGAGCCCGACAAGGGGCAAGGCCACCACCAGAAGCAAGCAACCGAGGCTCCCCAGCAGAGCCTGCCGGGGCTCACGGGGGCGGAACCACCCCACCAACCACTTAGGCACGACCCACGTCGTCAATCAGTGTGGTGTCAAGCCGCAAGATGATTAAGTGGCAGCCATTCACCACATGGCAGCCATTTCCTACGAGAGAAGCCTACAGATGACACTCGTCCTTCGACGTGTCAGGAGAACAGGTGCGAAGCTTGCGAGATAGCCCGGCAGGCCTTGCCAGAAAACCAGTGATGTGACACTTAGCGGTGCATTCAATGCACCCTATCAGCCCACAGAGTTAGGTATGATAGCACTGTTCGCTATCATATCAGTGGATAATGACCACTTTGCCAGTGTGGTAACCAATTAATCTATAAAAGGAGTGAGGGAGTCCTGGATTAGGGGGTCTCTGGACAGCCGGACTATATCCTTTGGCCGGACTATATCCTTTGGCTGGACTGTTGGACTATGAAGATACAAGATTGAAGACTTCGTCTCGTGTCCGGATGGGACTCTAATTGGCATGGAAGGCAAGCTAGGAAGTACGGATATGGATATCTCCTCCTCTGTAACCGACCTTGTGTAACCCTAACCCTCTCTGGTGTCTATATAAACCGGAGGGTTTTAGTCCGTAGGATAACATACAATCATACCATAGGCTAGCTTCTAGGGTTTAGCCTCTCCGATCTCGTGGTAGATCAACTCTTGTAATACACATATCATCAAGAATAAATCAAGCAGGACGTAGGTTTTACCTCCATCAAGAGGGCCCGAACCTGTGTAAAACATCATGTCCCATGCCTCCTGTTACCACCCGCATTTGACGCACAGTTCGGGACCCCCTACCCGAGATCCGCCGGTTTTGACACCGACATTAGTGCTTTCATTGAGAGTTCCTCTGTGTCGTCGCCGTTAGGCTTGATGGCTCGTACGATCATCGATAGCGATGCAGTCCAGGGTGAGACTTTTCTCCCCGGACAGATCTTTGTGTTCGGTGGCTTCGCACTACGGGCCAACTCGCTTGGCCATCTGGAGCAGATCGAAAGTTACGCCCCTAGCCACCAGGTCAGGTTTGGAAGCTTAAACTACACGGCCGATATCCGCGGAGACTTGATCTTCGACGAATTCGAGCCTTTGCCTTGCGCGTCACACGGTCACGATGAGTACGATTTAGCTCTACCGTCAGACAGTGTTCAGGAGATCGCACCGGCAGCCGCTCCGACCTTCAATTTGGAGCCAGTTGCGCCGTCCATGGACTGGTGGATGGACCCCGCCACGGAGGCCTTACCCTCAGCGGCGATCGAGCCGAACATCAACCTTACCCTGCATGAGAGCCGTGTTGTCAGACTGCCAGATCCTTCTCCGGCCACGGACTCCGAACCTCCTGCGCCCGTTCCTAGCGAATCCGATTGGGCGCCGATCATGGAGTTTACCTCCGCAGATATTTTTCAGCACTCGCCCTTTGGCGACATACTGAAATCATTAAGGTCTCTCTCCTTGTCAGGAGGATCCTGGCCGAACTATGTCCGGCAGGATTGGGATGCGGATGACGAAGAAATTCACTGCCCACCCACCACCCACTTAGTAGCCACTGTCGACGACTTAACCGACATGCTCTACTTCGACTCCGAAGACATCGACGGTATGGACGATGATGCGGGAGACGAAGAGGAACCACTGCCCACAGGGCACTGGACAGCCACCTCATCATACGATATATACATGGTGGACACACCCAAAGAAGGCAATGGTGATGAGACAGCGGAGGATGACCCCTCCAAGAAGCAACCCAAGCGCTGACGTTAGCGGCACCGCTCTAAGTCCCGCCAAAGCAAAAGTGGTGATACCGACACAGAAGATAATAACACTCCGGATAGTGCCGAAGATGGCAACAATCCCCTCCAGCACGATCTAGGACAGGAGGATGGAGAGGCCAGCCCTCCAGAGAGAGCGGCAGATGGAGAGGCGGAGGATGATAATTACATGCCCCCTCCGAAGACGAGGCAAGCCTCGACGATGACGAATTCGTCGTGCCAGAGGATCCCGTCGAACAAGAGCGCTTCAAGCGCCGGCTTATAGCCACGACAAATAGCCTTAAGAAAAAGCAGCAGCAGCTTCAAGCTGGTCAAGATCTGCTAGCTGAAAGATGGACTGAAGTCCTCGCGGCCGAGGAATACAAACTCAAATGCCCCTCCAAGAGTTACACAAAATGCAGGTTGCTACCCCGACTGGAGGAAGAAGCGTATGACGTGGCTGACCGGTTACCTCGTGGATGCGACAGAGAGGCCTCTCGGCCCACAACTCAAGCCGCACCCCGGTGCCACTCAAAAAATACCAAGGCTCAGGGAAACACGCTAGACCTACGAGATATATTGGAGGACAAAGCAAGGAAAACAAGATCGATCTACGGGTCGCGTGGGTGCCCCATGACACGAGACGATAACCGTCACGCCGGATACAGCAAAAGTAAATCCGGCCGGGCCGAACACAACAGATAAAACTCATTCGAGCTGCGTCATGATATAGCCTAGTACAGAGGCGCCACACACCCGTTATGCTTCACAGATGAAGTAATGGATCATCAAATCCCAGAGGGTTTCAAACCCATGAATATCGAATCATATGATGGTACGACAGATCCCGCGGTATGGATCGAGGACTATCTCCTTCATATCCACATGGCCCGTGGTGACGATCTACACGCCATCAAATACCTCCCACTCAAGCTTAAAGGACCAGCCCGGCATTGGCTCAACAGCTTGCCAGCAGAATCCATAGGTTGTTGGGAGGACCTGGAAGCCGCATTCCTCGACAACTTCCAGGGCACCTATGTGCGACCACCAGATGACGATGACTTGAGCCACATAATTCAACAGCCAGAGGAATCGGCCAGGTAATTCTGGACACGGTTCCTAACTAAGAAAAATCAAATCATCGACTGTCTGGATGCAAAGGCCCTAGCAGCTTTTAAATACAACATCCGCGACGAGTGGCTAGCCCAACACCTTGGTCAGGAAAAGCCGAAATCTATGGCAGCCCTCACGACACTCATGACCCACTTTTGTGCGGGAGAAGACAGCTGGCTGGCTCGCAGTAATAACATATCAAAGAACCGTGGTACTTCGGATACCAAGGATGGCAATGGCAGGTCACGTCGCAACAAACATAAGCGCCGCATTAACAGCGACAATGCCGAGGATACGGCAGTCAATGCCGGATTCAAAGTCTCTAAACCTGGTCAGCGGAAAAAGCCATTTAAAAGAAGCACTCCGGGCCCGTCCAGTTTAGACCGCATACTCGATCACTGTGTCAAATACACAGCACCCCCAACAAGCCAGCCAACCACACCAATAGGGATTGTTGGGTATTCAAGCAGGCCAGCAAGTTAATTGCCGAATACAAAGATAAGGGGCCACATAGCGATGACGAGGAAGAGCCCCGGCAGCCGAACACCGAAGGATAGAAGAGGTTCCCCCCACAAGTGCGGACGGTGAACATGATATACGCAACCCACATCCCCAAGAGGGAGCGGAAGCGTGCGCTCAGGGACGTATATGCGTTGGAGCCAGTCGCCCCAAAGTTCAACCCATGGTCCTCCTGTCCGATCACCTTCCATCACAGGGACCACCCCACTAGTATCCGTCATGGCGGATTCGCTGCACTGGTCCTAGACCCAATCATTGACAGATTTCACCTCACTCGAGTCCTTATGGATGGCGGCAGCAGCCTGAACCTGCTTTATCAGGACACAGTGCGCAAAATGGGTATAGACCCCTCAAGGATCAAACCCACAAAAACGCCCTTTAAAGGCGTCATACCAGGTGTAGAGGCCCATTGCACAGGCTCAGTCACACTGGAAGTGGTCTTCGGATCCCCGGATAACTTCCTAAGCGAAGAGTTAATCTTCGATATAGTCCCGTTCCGCAGTGGTTATCATGCACTGCTCGGGCGAACCGCATTTGCGAGATTCAATGCGGTACCGCATTATGCATACCTCAAGCTCAAGATGCCAGGACCTCAGGGGGTCATTATAGTTAACGGACACACAGAGCGCTCTCTCCGAACGGAGGAGCACACTGCGGCCCTCGCAGCGGAAGCGCAAAGCAGCCTCTTAAGGCAATCCACTAGTTCAGCGTTTAAGGACCCAAACACCTTCAAGCACGCCCGGAGTAATCAGCAACAGGACCGCCTGGCACGTTCCGAGCTCGCATAGCAATGCGGCCCCTACCCCGGACCAAGCCAAACGGCGAAATTCGTGCCACGCGTACATAATTACGCATTAAAAATACCATGGGCACAGGCGGGGAGGGGGCATGACTACGGCATGCCCCAAGACGCGGCTTAAACCGCACTAGGGGCTTCCCATTTTGTTATTTTTTTCTTTTCAGGACTTTAATCTCTGGAAACCCAGTCCGGCAGCATGATTGCCGAACATATGATGCAGCAACCAAGAAGGCAGAAAGCTACGTCACACCACGGAACTCCCAGGTGGATTACGATAATGAGTGTAATACTTGCCTTAATACTATTCTTCAGCTCGCCCTTGGAGGGGACATAGTCCTACTTTTTGCTTATTGCACTGCATGTATCATTCTGCTTTAACGCACCTTTTTGAAAAAACAATGCATAGCATTAAGACTATTATTGCATTCTTCTTTATATATATATATATATATATATATGTTCATTCATGACATCCAGCACCCGTACACTTTGGTACGGCCAATACGCTAGGGGCTTAAGATACCCCACAATACGGCGTGAGAAGTCCGGACACTTTCAACAGTGCGGCACCCCAAACTTATAGCATTATATGCATCAGCTCCGAATCATGTCTTGGGTCAATAGTTGGGTTTGCCTGGCTCCCATGTTTTGGTACCTTACGTTCCGCTATATCGGCTAAGGTAGCACTGGGAGAAATACTGCGATTGTGCCGCAGTTCCGCTGGGCTAAGCACCTCAGTAGAGAAAGCTAAAACTGACTGTCATGATAAGGCGAGAGACTGGTCGCTGTTCAAGAGGTTTTCGAGTCCTTAAAGACTTATGCCGCTTAGAGCGAGGAGTCGGCCCTGTCCGGCTTAAAGCGTGTATCGCGCCCCGAGTTCGGCCTTCCAAACATTAGGGCTTCACCGAAATTTAAAATTATAGAATTCTATGGCTAAGTGAGAGTGATAATGCATTATAGTCCGATTGCCTTGTTCGTTGTGCTGAGCACCTCCCTCGAAGGACCCAAAAATGGGAACAAGAGTGCTCAGGTTTATCCCGAACACCCCAGCACTCGTGGCGTGGGGGCAGAAGCCGACGACTAGCCATCTCTCAGATTTGATAAACAACCGAACAGAAGGTAATATTTTAAATTCAAACAAGCGTTGCATAGCGCATATGAACAAGTTTTCATAACTACAGGATTACACGAGCGAGTTCACTCGAATATTATATCTTTCACACACTCGTCCGCTACGAGACGAGCACCCTCCAGGATACCCTCACAGTACATCTCAGGGTGGCGATGCTCCTTGCCCTCCGGCGGCCCTTCCTTAATCAGCTTCACGGCGTCCAGCTTGGCCCATTGCACCTTCACACGGGCGAAAGCCCGGCGTGCACCTTCGATGCAGACAGACCGCTTGATGACTTCCAGCCATGGGCAGGCATCCACAAGCCGCCTCACTAGGCCGAAGTAGCTGCTGGGAAGGGCATCGCCAGGCCACATCCGGACTATAAAGCCCTGCATGGCCTGTTCGGCTGCCTTGTGCAGCTCGACCAGTTGCTTCAGCTGGTCGCTCAGAGGCATCGGGTGTTCGGTCCCAGTATACTAAGACCAGAACAGCTTCTCCTTTGAGCTTCCCTCCTCGACCTGGTAAAACTATGCGGCATCCGACACACTGTGGGGCAAATCTGCGAATGCTCCTTGAGAGCTCCGGATTCGGGTAAGTAACAGGTAATTTACTTTCACATGCTTGCTTTGCATATAGAATGCCTTACCCGCTGCTATCTTCTTCAGCGCATCAATCTCCTGGAGGGCCTTTTGGGCTTCGGCCTTGGCATTCTTTGCGCTCTCGAGGGCCGCGGCAAGCTCGGACTCTCGCGTCTTTGAGTCAAGCTCCAACGCCTCGTCCTTTGTCACGAGAGCGTGGAGCTCTTGCTGCACCTCGCCCACCCGAGCCTCCTGCCTTTCCCGCTTGGTGCGCTCCTTGGCTGCTTTGTTTTCGTCCTTGGATAGCGCTTGCTTCAGGGTCGCCACCTTGGTCGTGGCCCCTGGCAAATTCATGATGATCCTGTCGTTTTGCAATCGCGTTCCTTTCATATATATGTCCATAGACTAGGTACTACTTACCTTTGTTCTCCTCGAGCCACCTCTTGGCAAGGCCGAGCTCTTCCGTGGACCCTTTGAGGTCCTGCTTCAGTGCGGCAACCTTTGCAGTCAGTGCGGCAGAGGCCATCAGCGAAGCCTACATACGCATATAGACATACTTATATTAGACTCCTACGATAGTGTTTGATCCTCTGTTTGGCTTTTCTTTGTGAACACCGAACAGAGCATCAGGGGCTACTGTCTATGCAGTAATATTTTTCCCATATTTCAAACACTGAACCTTCTGGACCACCGCACTCATAATAGTGCGGTGCTCCTCGTCGATGGAAGCGCTGCGAAGCGCTCCCAGCAGATTGTCCGGTGCCTCTGGATGGACAGAGGTCACCGGCACAGGCGTCTTGCCCCTCTTGGAAGGAGGCCGCCTGCCCGAGTCCGGAACCACTGGAGGTTCCGGCGCGGTGTTCGGCTGAGGGCCGAACTCGGAGCCCTCGGGGGCCTTGTTCCCTCTACTCCCGGAGTCCGGAAGGTCGCCTTGAGGCGCCTCCGGGACTGTCTCCCCTCGACCCGGTGCCTCTTGAGACAACACCTCGGCGTTGTCCGTAGGGCAAGGGGAGGTGGCGGTCGGAAGTGGGTCGCTATCCATATCCGACGAGTCCAGGGAGCCGTCCGATGAGGATACGTCGATACGGGCTCGGGGCGGTCTGCATAATCACGATTCGGTGTTAGGAGAAGCAGTGCGACAAAGGAATGATGAGCTACTCTGGTATCCAAATACTTACGACTTCGCCAGGGGCTTGGCTCTGGGCAGCCACTCGTCTTCGCCTTCAGCGGCGGTGGTGGAACTGTCCGGAAGGAGAGTCCTTCCCTTCTTGGACCCTTCGCCCCCCCCCCCCCCCCGGTTGGGGCGGCCTTACTTTTCTTGTCTCCCCCGACTGGAGGGGGAGCATATTCATCTTCCTCCTCATCTTCGGGGGAGGAGTGCGTCGCAGAGTTATCGGATGATAAGTCCGATAACGCCTGGCGTCGAGAACTCTTTCGGGTTCCCTTGGCCTTCTTGGTCTTCTCCGGTACCTTGTAAGGAGCCAGAGTCAGCATCTCCGTCAGGAGAGCGTCCGCAGTGTCTTCGGGCAGAGGGGCCGGACAATTAATCTACCCCGACGTCTCCACCCAGTCCTGTCAAAGGCATGGAGCTCAGACCCCGCACATGATTAAGCTAGGGGAAATAAATATCCTACCAGATGTATAGAACTCACCGAATGTGCTTGGCGCTTCGCGCTTAGCCCGTGGTCCTCGGTGAGGGAGGGAGGGACCTCGGCGCCCTTGAACAACACCTTCCAGACGTCCTTGTGCATCGTGTCGGAGAGCTCGCTCAGAGTCTGGTGCTGGGCGGGGTCGAACTCCCACAAGTTGAAGTCCCGTTGTTGGCACGGGAGGATCCGACGGATGGGCATGACCTGGACTATATTGAGAAGCTTGAGCTTCTTGCCAGCCATATTCCAGATACATTTCTGGAGTCCGTCCAGCTCTACCGATGAACCCTAGGACAGGCCCTTCTCTTTCCAGGAGGTGAGCCGCGTGGGGATTCCGGATCGAAACTTGGGGGCAGCCACCCATTTGCGTCGCGTGGCTCGGTGATGTAGAACCACGCCGATTGCCACCCCTTTATGGTCTCCACGAAGGAGCCTTCAAGCCATATAACATTGGGCATCTTGCCCACCATGGCTCCGCCACATCCTGCTTGTTGGCCGCCCATCACCTTTGGCTTGATATTGAAGGTCTTTAACCACAGGCCGAAGTGGGGCCGGATGCAGAGGAAAGCCTCACACACGACGATGAACGCCGAATGTTGAGGACGAAGTTCAGGGCCAGATCATGGAAGTCCAGCCCATAGTAGAACATGAGACCACGGACGAATGGATGGAGGGGAAACCCCAGTTTGCGGAGGAAGTGGTGGAGGAAGACTACCCTCTCATGAGGTCTGCCTCGCAACGGGCAGCCGATGCGCGATATTCGTGGCCAAGTATCCGGCTCCGCGCAGCTTCTTGATGTGTCCCTCCGTAACGGAGGAAGCCATCCATTTGCCTCCCGCTCCGGACATGATTGGAGAAGGTTGAGGGGAAGGATGTGGACTTGGGCATTGGAGCTTGAGTGCGCAAGAACGGATAGGCAAGGAGGAAGAAGGCGTGGGTAGAAAAAGGTTAAACCTTATCCCTTTATAAGGGCGGCCAAAGCCATGCACCCCCACTAGCCTGGTAAAACTTGCTTATTCCCCAAGTGCCGTAATCAATGGCGCGGTTGGGTTACCCATGCCCGTATTGATGTGAATCTCGTAATAGGACACGATCCCTGCTTTGACAAGACGTGTCAGGAAACTGCCTCGCGTTATGTGCGGAGTTAGTTAAAGGAAACACTTCGAATAATCACCGGGCCATGACATAACGTCATGTTGCCGAAATGTGTCAGCAGATTAGATTTGTGGAAATATTATTCTCTCTACGGTGGTATGTGGAACTTATTTTGCAGAGTCGGACACTATCCTTGTATTGAAATTCTTCCGGGGTGTATTCGGAGGAGGAACCCGCCTTGCAATGCCGAAGACAATACTGCGTGCCGGACTCGACGTCATTGAAGCCTGGTTCAGGGGCTACTGAGGGAGCCCTAGATTAGGGGGTCTCCGGACAGCCGGACTATATCCTTTGGCCGGACTGTTGGACTATGAAGATACAAGATTGAAGACTTCGTCTCGTGTCCGGATGGGACTCTACTTGGCGTGGAAGGCAAGCTAGGAAGTACGGATATGGATATCTCCTCCTTTGTAACCGACCTTGTGTAACCCTAACCCTCTCTGGTTTCTAGATAAACCGGAGGGTTTTAGTCTGTAGGATAACATACAATCATACCATAGGCTAGCTTCTAGGGTTTAGCCTCTCTGATCTCGTGGTAGATTAACTCTTGTAATACCTATATCATCAAGAATAAATCAAGCAGGATGTAGGGTTTTACCTCCATCAAGAGGGCCCGAACCTGGGTAAAACATCGTGTCCCCTGCCTCCTGTTACCATCCGCCTTTGACGCACAGTTCGGGACCCCCTACCCAAGATCCACCGGTTTTGACACCGACAAGGAGGCCCATGGCACTCGTAGGAGGGGTTAGAAGGTTGGATAGTTGACAACCCCAAGCCACCACACGCACATAGGCGCTGCGCCCACGAGGCAAACCTTGCCGGGACCGTGTACTATGCACCACCGAATTCATTCTTCCATTAATCCACTAAAGCAGGAGTAGGTTCTTACGCCTCGCGATGGCCCGAACCTAGGTAAATCGCTTGTGTGCTCCCCGACGCACTGCCGTGCGCTGGTCTGCTCTTTGTGCAACGCGCCGTCCCCCTGCCGAACCAACAAGGGGCCACACGGTGCCATAGGTGGCCACGGAAATCCCGCGGCACATGGGTATCAAGACTAGCAAAGCTTAATGGGTATGGAATGGATAAGTGGCGAGGTTGCAGCAAGCACTAAGCATTGTATGGTGGGTAACATACGAGTATGAGAATAAGAAGAGAAACTACTCATAACGGTCGCAAACTAGTAATGATCAAGAAGTGATCCTGAACTACTTACGAGTCTAACATAACCCCACCGTGTTCGCTTCTTGAACTCCATCGAAAAGAGACGGTCCCGGTGACGCACACGGTTGGTGTATTTTATTTCGGGTATAGTGTCAAGTTCTCTACAACCGGATATTATAAATTTCCTATGTGCCACATAACCGCGAGCACAACTTCCAAAAATATTTAACCCTTCAGGGGTGTCCCAACTTAGTCCATCAAAAACTCTCACGATCCGCAGAGGTAAATCTCCATCTCAGGATAACCCGATCGGGATCGAAATCCTAGTGCACGAGACATTTCGACAATCATAAAACAAACCTAGCAAGACCTCCTGATGTGCCGACACCCTAATAGGAGCCGCGCGTATCTCGTCTCAGGCCATGATCGGATGAGCTAAGCTTATGGTCACTAAGACCCAAGTTGCCAAGGGGGCGCCGCAAGGTGCTCTATTTTGGACCAACACTCATGAGGAGCAATGGCTCAGGTTGTTGATTAATTATCCTCGGGGTCCGAAAAGTCCATATGCAAGTTTTAATTGTTATTAGGCAAATGGTAAAACCAAATTTGGGCCTTGCGGGAAGAGTTTTATTCTAAGCAAACTGTCAAGGGGGACCCATAATACCTGACTGTGTTAGGAATGCAAATCAATGAACATATCACCGGTATGACGGAAACTAGGGCAGCAAGAGGGGAGCAAAACACCAGGCAAAAGACCGAGCCTTCCACCCAGTACCAAGTATATAGATGCATTAATTAAATAAGAGATATTGTGATATCCCATGATGTCCATGTCCCAACAGGGAACAACCTGCACTGCACTTGCAACTAGCAACGCTATAAGAGGGGCTGAGCAAAGCAGTATCTTAACCAAACAACGGTTTGCTGGGATGGTGCAATGGTTAGAGGCTTATCATGGAAATTTGGGAGGCTTGATAAACAAGTGGTAGGTAGCACGACATGGCGATAACATCGAGACAACTAGCAAGCAAATATAGTAGTGGTATCAAAGGTAATGATCATCTTGCCTGAAATCCTGCTAGGAAGAAGACCGAGTCCATGAATTAGACGAACGGGCGTAGCTGAACGAATCCTCACAATCACAACATTACCGGAACTATCAAGAAGAAGCAACACCGGAAAGAAGCAAATGACATGGTAAACTAACAAGAATAATCATGTCCTGATGCAGAATCAAGTATGATGCATGTTCAGTTTAATGAGTGATGACATGGCAAAGTGCAACAAACAATACTACAACTAAAGTGGAGCTCAATATGCAACGAGTTGCATATCGATGAAACCCCACATTTCAATTATGTAGTTCACTCTAGTTTATGCTACTCATCAACTTTAAATGTTGATTAACATGGTAGGAGGTGAAGCATAAGTAAACTACACATTTAGGCAATTTAAATCAGGTCAAAAACAACAAACAACAATTTTGGAAAATCCCCATATGCATATTTCGAATTTGCTAGTGTTCTCCCTATACACAATTTTAGAGTTGTTAAACATGCAAAGTAATGCCACCATGGTAAATTATACATTTTTCACCCCATTTACATATAAAGTTCATTTAATTCGGAGCTACGGTTATTTAGTTATGAAATAAACCATTTTAGCATGTCATTTATGCAAATAAATGCAAACAACAATTTTAAACATTTTTAACATGGATGAAAGTTGTATATTGTGAAACTAGATGAAATTCTATGCATTTTAAATATATAGTTTGTTTTAATCTGATGCACGGTTGTGAAGTATTTATATGCATGAACAGTGAGGGTTATTCTGTAAAACTGACATTCTATGGATAATGCTAAATTTGCAGACCAGGAAAAAACATGTTGGGCCGAATCTGGGACACAACAGTGGCACAGGACAATATGCAACGCTCAGGGGTGCGGGATAGTAGTGGGTGCTCACCACGGCCAGAGGCTGGATCTGGAGTTGAGCCGGTGAGGAGCTGGAGCAGGCCAGGCCATGGGGCGCTGGAGGAGAGGCACCCTAGCAAGGCAGCGACCCAGGTTGCGGGAGGCACCGCCAACAATCAGGACGAGCGAGCCGCTGGTGCTCGTTACCAACAGAGGCAACAGCAGGCCATGGCAATGCAGAAGGCGGAAAGGGGGCGGCCGATGGGGTCCTCGACGATGACATGGATACTTGACGCGGATGCAGGAGATGGCAGCTTGGCGCGGTTCCGACGACGAGCAACGGGGGGCGCAGGTCTCCAAGGGGACAGCCGCGCGCACTGAAGCAGAGGCAAGGCGCTGCTAGAGACGAACAGGGGCCGCACCTACGGGGAAGCAGGGCTCGATGCATGTCAGCTTGGCGGTCAATCTGGAACAGGGAAGCAGAGGGCGAGATCATGCTTGTTCCCGAGCAGAACGAGGAGTGGGGTGTTGGCGTCCTGGGAATGGGGGTCCCCAGACTTGCCTCCCTGCGGCCCACAACGTGGCTCCACCAGCGGCCCTGTACGGCCCATCTTCACCAGCAAACACTCAAGACCCTCGCGAGGGGCCAAGCCTCGCGAGGCGAACGATGCAAGACCTCCTCAGGGGCGACCTCACCAGGCCGGCTCGTGAGGGGCAGAGGGATCAAGGAAAGGGACACCTCGCGAGGTTTGTGTGATGCAAGCCATGACGACTAGAGCCAGACGGGCGCCTGGCGGGCGCCAGGGCGCAGTGTCCTCGTTTCCTCTTTGGTTCTAAAGGGGCAAGCGCAGGCAAGGAGTCCCAAGGCGTCAGGCAAAGGTTTCCATATCGGTGCAACAAGACCAAGACCAGCAGGACAGCAGGATGGAGGTCACCGTGGAGCCCAAGACGGCGTCACCACCAGAGCCTTTGGCAGGCGAAGACTACTTTTGTCAGGATAGCTTGTACTAGCTGCCCCCTTCAAATTGGCCATTGTGGGATCCCTTCCTGCCTGATATTTGGGAAGAGGACCCGGGCCTCTATATATAGGACTAGCCACTACAGTAGGGAGGCATTCTGATCTGAGATACCATCAACTCACCAAGCACAAGAACACCTCACCTCAGGAGGCTGTTCTTCCCTTGTAACTATTCATCCTCATCCCAAGAGGTAATCCACCACACCACACTGGAGTAGGGTATTACACCACATCGGTGGCCCGAACCAGTATAAACTCTTGTGTCTCATGTTCTTTGGGTTCGTCGAGCTAGGCCATGAGATCATGATGTGTGCGAGCTAGAGAGGGGGAGAGATCTTTGTGCGCACCCTAGTGTTCGAACCTCAATGGTTTTGCCAGAACCCGAAATCCGACATTTGGCACGCCAGGTAGGGGTGCGCCGAAGCTCTGCCCCCTCGACGGCCTCGCTGCTCCAACCGGCTCTCATGGACGCTGCCGCTTATCCAACTGGATCGACGGGCGACCTCCATAGCGCTGTGGGTCTCCAAGACTTCACCCCCGCCTTGCGGCGGGTACAGTGGCCCGCACAAGTTCAAACCGGAGATGCCGCCCTGTTATGATGGTGCGGCGGATCCGGCAGCCTTCCTGCTGGCGTACGAGGAGGCCGTCCTGGAGGCAGGGGTGATGGTAAAGTCATGGCCAACTGGCTCCCGATGGCCCTCGCTGGCGTGCCGCGCGCCTGGCTCATCCATCTGCCGAAATCTTCTGTGGCCTCCTGGGAGGAGCTCCGCGACCTCTTCATCACGCGCTTCGAGGGACCAGCACCACCCGTCGTCGCAGCTCTCCTCGGTGGCTTGTAGGCGCCGCCCTCGTACCGTCACACCAAGATGTTCTTTCGCCAGATCAGCGCCGTCTCCATGCGACAAGGGGCTCCCCAGGGTTGGGCGGCGCCCAAGGCCGACCTGACCTTTGACTCAGGGGATCACCCAGTCACCACCGTCGGTTCAGGCATGCTCCAGATGCATTACACGCCCACCATCTGCAGCGTAGCCATCACCAAGACCCTCATCGACGGTGGCGCCGGCCTCAGCGTACTCTCCGTGGAGGCTTTTAGTCTCCTTCACGTACCGCTGGAGCGGCTCCGCGCCAGCAAGCCCTTCTCCGGAGTCGGCAGCGGCTCCTCCAACCCCCTGGAGCAGATCCGTCTCCCCGTGACCTTCGGCACGCGCGACAACTACCGCACCGAGCTAATCGACTTCGACATCGCACGCATCGGCTTACCGTACAACACCATCCTCGGGTACCCGGCGCTGGCCCAGTTCATGGCAGCTACCCATCCTGCCTACAACCTCATGAAGATGCCAAGAAGCGAAGGCGTCCTCACCGTGGCCAGAGACACCAAGGAAGGCTTGGCGGCCCTCAAACTCGCCTTCAGGACCACGGTGGCAGCTTGCCCAGCCGACAAGGCCGTGCCCAGGACCAAGGGCGCTGCGCTGACCAAGAAGAAGCAACTATTCACTCAAGGTCAAGCCAAGACGAAGCAGATACAGGTCGACACGGACGGGGTCTTTGGCGCCACCTTTACTATAGGTGCCGACCTCGCCCCATATCAAGAAAGGAAGTTGGTGGACTTTTTGCGGGCGAACAAGAAAGTATTTGCCTAGGAACCCAAGCAGCTGGCTCGGGTTCCGAGAAGAGTGATGAGCATCATCTGAGGGTATGCCCCAACGTGTGCCCTATCAAGCAGAGGGCAAGGCGGCAGTCCATGGAGAAGTAGTCCTTCATCATTCAGGAAACCTGCAAGCTGGAGGCAGCGGGTGTCATTCGCGAAGTCCGGTACCCAGAGTGGCTGGCGAACCCGGTCGTCGTGCCGAAGAAAGGAGGGAAGGAGCGCATGTGTGTTGACTTCACCAACCTTAACAAGGCTTGCCCTCAAGACCCATTCCCGTTGCCGCGCATCGACCAGATTGTCGACTCCATCACTGAGTGTGATCTGCTATGTTTCCTGGATGCGTTCTCAGGCTACCACCAGATCAAGATGGCGGTGGAAGATGAGGATAAAACAACTTTCCTGATCCCATGCGGGGTATACTGCTACACTTGCATGCCGTTCGGACCGCGCAACGCAGGAGCGACCTTTCAGCGGCTGACGCACATTGCCTTGGGGTGGCAGCTCGGGAGAAATGTTGAGGCCTACATCAACGACATTGTGGTGAAGTCTCGGGAGGCAAGAACTTTGATTCAGGACCTCAAGGAAATTTTTGCGAGCCTGCGCTAGGTGGACCTGCGGCTCAACCCGGAGAAGTGCGTGTTTGGTGTTTCTTCCGGCAAGCTGCTGGGCTTCCTCGTGTCCCACAAGGGGATCGAGGCCAATCCGGAGAAGGTCAAAGCAATTGAACACATGAGCCCACCACAAAACCTCAAGGAGATGCAAAAGCTTGTAGGCTACGTGACTTCGCTGGGACGCTTCATCTCCAAGTTGGGGGAGCGCACCTTGCCATTCTTCAAGCTGATGAAGAGGAAGGGCCCGTTCGAGTGGACCCCCGAGACCGACCTGGCATTTCAATACCTCAAGAGATACCTGACCAGCCCGCCGGTGATGGTGGCGCCTCGTCCTCGCGAGCCCTTGGTACTCTACCTGTCTGCCACGCCCCACTCCGCCAGCGCGGCGCTGGTGGCCCTCAGGGAGGAGCCCGAGGTCAAGGACTTGACAAGTGGAGTCACCAAGCCGGATGAGGTAGCTCAGCACCGAGGCGATGCGCCTGAGATAGCGGCTGCCCTGGCTAGCCATCAAGCCCCAAAAGCCGGGGACCCGTAGGGAACACCTCAGCCCTCGGGAGACAAAAACTCCATCAGCTCTCCCACCCTCGTCGAGCACCCAGTGTACTTCGTCAGCACAGTGCTACGTGATGCGAGAGCACGATACCCCATGCCTCAAAAGCTCTTGCTCGTGCTCCTGGTGGCCTCGCATAAGCTGCGCCACTACTTCCAGGGACACCCCATCAAGGTCGTCTCAGCTTACCCATTGGAGAGAGTGCTCAGGAGCCCCAGTGCAGCGGGAAGGGTCACCGAATGGAACATCGATTTGCAAGCCTTCGACCTGGAGTTCAGCACAACCAGGGTCATCAAGGGGGCCGCACTGGCCGACTTTGTGGCAGAATGGACTGACACCCCGTAGCTTGAAGCAGGCGAGAACAGATCCCTCTCGCTAGGGAGTGAAGCGCCGGATGGCTGGGTCATGTACTCCGATGGCGCGTTTGCATGCCAGGGCGCGAGGGCTGGAGCCGTGCTCATCTCGCCCACTCAGGACAAACTTTACTACGCCGTGCAGCTCTACTTCTAGCGGGGCGAGAAGGTCTCCAACAACATCGCAGAGTACGAGGGTCTCATCACTAGCCTCAAGGCTGTGGTGGCCCTCAGGGTGAAACGCCTCCCCATCAAGGGAGAATCGCACCTCCTCGTCAACTTCTCCAACAAGGTGTACGAGCCAAAGGATGAGCACATGGAGGCATACCTCGCGAAGGTACGCAAGATGAAGAAGCAGTTCCTGGGCTTGGAGCTACAACATGTGCCCCGTGGCACCAACCAAGAGGGCGACGACATCACCAAAAGAGCATCCAAGTGGCTACCCTAAGAGCCCGGCGTCTTCGAGGAGCGGCTCTTCAAGCCATCGGCAGCACCTCCGCCTGCGGAGCCGGCGCCATCTCAGGAGGAGCTCCCCCAGCCACCAGCCTCGGGAGCCCCCGCCTGCGGCTCGACCTTAGGAGCGTGCTTCCTCTTAGCGCTCGAGCCTCAGGAGGGGTGATGGATCGAAGAGTTCAGGGCATACCTGACGCAAGGCACGTTGTCGGAGAAGGAGGAAGACGCAGAGCGTGTGGCCCGGCAGGCTACGGCGTACTGCATCCAGGACGGTGAGCTATATAGGAAGCGGTCAAATGATGTTTCTCTGTGATGCATTTCCAGGGAATAGGGGAAAGAGTTGCTGGCCGACATACATGGCAGGGACTGCGGGCACCACTCATCGTCGCGCACCCCGGTCGGCAAGGCTTTCCTCAGCGGGTTCTACTGGCCCACAACACTCAATGACGCGGCCGAGCTGGTGGAATTCTGCGAGGCCTGCCAATTCCACGCCAAGCAGATCCACCAGCCAACTCAGGGCCTCCAGACTATCCTGCTTTCATGGCCGTTCATGGTCTGGGGGCTGGATATCCTGGTCCCATTCCTTCGAGCGTCTGGAGGTTACCGCTACCTCTACGTCTCCATCGACAAATTCACCAAGTGGGCGGAAGTGGAAGCAGTCAGCACCATCCCAGCTGGGTCAGCAGTCAAGTTCATCAAGGTCCTTGTAAGCCGGTTTGGGGTCCCTAATCGCATCATCACCGACAACGGCTCACAGTTCACTAGGAATCTCTTCAAAACATATTGTGCTAACCTTGGAACGCAGATATGCTACGCCTCCATGGCGCACCCCAGGAGCAATGGCCAGGCCGAACGCGCCAACGTGGAGGTCGTGAGGGGTCTCAAGACAAGAACCTTCAAGAAGAATGCCGGTGTCAAAACCGAGGGATCTCGGGTAGGGGGTCCCAAACTGTGCGTCTAAGGAGGATGGTAACAGGAGGCAGGGAACATGATGTTTTACCCAGGTTCGGGCCCTCTTGATGGAGGTAAAACCCTACGTCCTGCTTGATTAATATTGATGATATGGGTAGTACAAGAGTAGATCTACCACGAGATCAGAGAGGCTAAACCCTAGAAGCTAGCCTATGGTATGATTGTATGTTGTCCTACGGACTAAAACCCTCCGGTTTATATAGACACCGGAGGGTGCTAGGGTTACACAAGGTCGGTTACAAGGGAGAAGATATACATATCCGTATTGCCTAGCTTGCCTTCCACGCCAAGGAGAGTCCCATCCGGACACGGTACGAAGTCTTCAATCTCGTATCTTCATAGTCCAACAGTCCGGCCAAAGGATATAGTCCGGCTGTCCGGAGACCCCCTAATCCAGGACTCCCTCAGTAGCCCCTGAACCAGGCTTCAATTACGATGAGTCCGGTGCACATTGTTGTCTTCGGCATTGCAAGGCGGGTTCCTCCTCCGAACACATCACAGAAGAATTGGAATACAAGGATAGTGTCCGACCCTGCAAAATAAGTTCCACATACCACCGTAGAGAGAATAATATTTCCACAAACCTAATTTGCTGACTTGTTTTGGCAACACGACATTATGTCATGGCCTGGTGATTATTCGAACCGTTTCCTTTAACTAGCCCCGCTCATAATGCGAGGCAGTTTTTTGACACGTCTTGTCAAAGCAGAGATCGTGTCCCCTTATCACGGGATTCTCATCAATACGGGCGTGGGTAACCCAACCACGCCATCGATTACGGTGCTTGGGGGATAAGCAAGTTTTACCAAGCTAGTGGGGACGCATAGTTTCGTCCGCCCATATAAAGGGATAAGGATTCACCTTCCCATCCACGCCTTCTTCCTCCTTTGCTCATCCATTTTCGCACACTCGAGCTCCAGCGCCCAAGTCCGCATTTCCCACGTCAACCTTCTCCAACCATGTCTGGAGCGGGAGGCAGGTGGATGGTCTCCTCCGTCACGGAGGGACAAATCAAGAAGCTGAGGAGAGCCGGATACCTGCCCGACGACATCGCGCACCGGCTCCCAGATGAGGGGAAGCTCATCCCCACCCCCAGGCCCCATGAGAGGGTAGTGTTCCTTACCCATTTCCTCCATGGACTGGTATTCCCTCTCCACCCATTCGTCCGGGGGCTCATGTTCTACTACGGCCTGGATTTCCATGATCTGGCCCCGAACTTCATCCTCAACATCTCGGCGTTTATCATCGTGTGCGAGGCCTTCCTCCGCATCAAGCCCCACTTTGGCTTATGGCTGAAGACCTTCAATGTCAAGCCGAAGATAGTGAGCGGCCGCTAGGAGGAGTGCGGAGGCGCCATAGTGGGCAAGCTGCGCAATGTCACATGGCTCGAGGGCTCCTTCGTGGAGACCGTAAAGGGGTGGCAATCGGGGTGGTTCTACATATCTGAGCCACATGACCCTAAATGAGCAGCGGCCCCCGAGTTCTGATCTGGCATCCCCATGCGGCTCACCTCCTGGCAAGAGAAGGGCCTGTCCTGGGGTAGTTCGGGAGAGCTGGCCGGACTCCAAACATGTATTCAAAACATGGTGAACAAGAAGCTCAAACTCGTCAATGTAGTCCAGGTCATGCTCATCCGCTGGATCCTTCCGTGCCAACAACGGGCTTTCAACTTGTGGGAGTTCGACCCGGCCCAACACCGAACTCTAAACAGGCTCTTCGACACAACTCACGAGGATGCTTGGAAGGTGCTATTCAAGGGTGCCGAGGTTCCCCCTCCTACTACCGAGGATCGCGGATTCTGCGTGAAGCGCCAAGCCAGCGCGGTAAGCTATTTTACCTTTCACAAGATACTTGTTTTTTCATAGTTTGACTCTATGCGGGATCTAAGCTCCCGTACCTTTGACAGGACTGGCAGGAGACGACCGGACAAATCGACTGTCCGTCTCCTTTGCCCGAAGGCCCAGCAGACGCTCTCCTGATGAAGATGTTGACTCCGGCTCCTCACAAGGTGCCCGAGAAGACCAAGAAGGCCAAGGGAACCCGAAAGAGTTCCCGACGCCAGGCGTCATCAGACTCATTGTCCGATAACTCCGTGACACACTCCTCCCCCAAAGAGGAGGAGGAAGAAGAAGATGCTCCCCCTTCAGATGGGGGAGACAAGAAAAGGAAGGCCGCCCCAACTGGGGAGGCCGAAGGGTCCAAGAAGGGAAGGACTCTCCTTCCGGACAGTTCCACCACCGCCGCCGAAGGCGAAGACGACTGGCTGCTCAGGGCCAAGCCCCTGGCGAAGTCGTAAGTATTCGGATACTAGAGTAACTCATAGTATTCCTTTGTCGCACTGCTTCCCCTAATGCCGAATATGATTATGCAGGCCGCCACGAGCCCGTATCGATGTGTCGTCGGACAGCTCCCTGGGCTCATCGGATATGAATAGTGATCCACTTCCGACCGCCACCTCCCCTTGCCCTGCGGACGACGGCGAGGTATTATCTCAAGAGGCACCGGGTCGAGGGGAGACAGTCCTGGAGGCGCCTCAAGGCGACCTTCCGGACTCCAGGAGCAGAGGGAACAAGGCCCCTGAGGGCTTCGAGTTCGGCCCTCAGCCGAACACTGCGCCGGAACCTCCAGTGGTTCCGGACTCGGGCAGGCGGACTCCTTCCAAGAGGGGCAAGACGCCTGCACCGGTGACCTCTGTCCATCCAGAGGCGCCGGACAATCTGCTGGGAGCGCTTCGCAGCACTTCCATCGACAAGGAGCACCGCACTATTATGAGTGCGGTGGTCAGAAGGTTCAGTCCACCAAAAGCGGATGGACTGAAGCCTGTGCCAACCTTCTAACAGGCTTTGAGGTAAGTGTTTTAAAATATAGGAAAAATATTACCGCATAGACAGTAGCCCCTGATGCTCTATTCGGTGTTCACAAAGAAAAGCCGAACAAAGGATCAAACAATATCGCATGAGTCTAATATAAGTATGTCAATTATGCGTATGCAGGCTTCGCTGCTGGCATCTGCCGCAGTGATTGCGGAGGTCGCCGCACTGAAGCAGGACCATAAAGGGTCCAAGGACGAGCTCGGCCTTGCCAAGAGGCAGCTCGAGGAGAACAAAGGTAAGTAGTACCTAGTCTATGGATATGTATAAAAAGAATGCAATTGCAAAATGATAGGATCATCATGAATTTGCCAGGGGCCACGACCGAAATGGAGACCCTAAAGCAAGCGCTGTCCGATGCCGAAGATAAAGCGGCCAAGGAGCGCACCAAGCGGGAAAGGCAAGAGGCTCGGGTGGGCGAGGTGCACCAAGAGCTCCAAGCTCTTGTGACGAAGCACGAGGCGTTGGAGCTTGACTTGAAGACGCGAGAGTCTGAGCTTGCCGCGGCCCTCGAGAGCGCAAAGAGTGCCAAGGCCGAAGCCCATAAGGCCCTTCAGAAGATTGACGCGATGAAGAAAATAGCGGTGGGTAAGGCATTCTATATGGAAAGCAAGCATGTGAAAGTAAATTACCTATTACTTACCCGAATCCGGAGCTCTCCAGGAGCATTCTCAGATTTGCCCCACAGCGTGTCGGATTCCGCACAGTTTTACCAAGCCGAGGAGGGAAGCTCAACGGAGAAGCTGTTCTGGTCTCAGTATACTGGGACCGAACACCCGGTGCCTATGAGCGACCAGCTGAAGTAGCTGGTCGAGCTACACAAGGCGGTCGAACAGGCCATGAAGGGCTTTATAGTCCGGCTGTGTCCTGGCGACGCCCTTCCGAACAGCTACTTTGGCCTGGTGAGGTGGCTTGTAGATGCCTGCCCACGGCTGGAAGTCGTCAAGCGGTCCGTTTGCATCGAAGGTGCACGCCGGGCTTTCGCCCGTGTGAAGGTGCAATGGGCCAAGCTAGACGCTGTGAAGCTGATCAAGGAAGGACCGCTGCAGGGCAAGGAGCATCGCACCCCCGAAATTTATTATGAGGGTGTCCTGAAGGGTGCCCGTCTTGTAGCGGACGAATGTTCAAAGGATGTAATATTTGAGTAGACTTGCTTGTGTGATCCTGTATTATGAAAACTTGTTTCATATGCGCTATCCAACGCTTGTTTGAATTTAAAATATTACCTTCTGTTTGGCTGTTTATCCAATCTGAGAGATGGCTAGTCCTCGGCTTCTGCCCCCATGCCACGAGTGCTGGGGTGTTCGGGATAAACTTGAGCACTCTTGTTCACATTTTTGGGTCCTTCGAGGGAGGTGCTCAGCACAGCGAACAAGGCAACCGGACTAATAATGCTTTATCACTCTCACTTAGCCATAGAATTCTATAATTTTAAATTTCGGTGAAGCCCCTGGTATTCGGAAGGCCGAATTCGGGGCGCGATACACGCCTTTAAGCCGGACAGGACCGGCTCCTCGCTCTAAGCGGCATAAGTCTTTAGGAACTCGAAACCTCGCCGAACAGCGACCAGTCTCTCGCCTTATCATGACAGTCAATTTTAGCTTTCTCTACTGAGGGGCTTAGCCTAGCAGAACCGGGGCACAATCGCAGTAGTTCTCCTAGTGCTACCTTAGCCGATAGAGCGGAACGTAAGGTACCAAAACATAGGAGCCGGGTAAACCCAACATTTGAGCAAAGACATGATTCGGAGCTGATGCATATAATGCTATAAGTTCGGGGTGCCGCACTTGTGAAAGTGTTTGGAGTTCTCACACCATATTGTGGGGTACTTAAGCCCTTGGTGTATTGGCCGTACCAAAGTGTACGGTTGCAAGGCGTCATTAATGAACACATGTATATAAAAAATAAGAATGCAATAATAGTCGTAATGCTATGCATTGTTTATTCCAAAAGGTGCGTTAAAGCAGAATGATGCAGATAGTGCGAGAAGCAAAAAGTATGACTATGTCCCTTACAAGGGCAAGCTGAGGAATACTATCAAAGAAAATATTTCACTTGTTATCGTAATCCACCTGGGAGTTCCGTGGTGTGACGTAGCTTTCTGCCTCCTTGGTTGCTGCATCATGTGTTCGGCAATCATGCTGCCGGACAGGGTTTCTAGAGATTAAAGTCCTGAAAGAGAAAAATAACAAAGCGGGAAGCCCCTAGTGCGGTTTAAGCCGCGTATTGGGGCGTGCCGTAGTTGTGCCCCCCTCCCCGCCTGTGCCCATGGTATTTTTAATGCGTAATTATGTACGCGTGGCACAGATTTCGCCATTTGGCTGGGACTAGGATGGGGGCCGCATTGCTACGCGAGCTCAGGTCGTGCCAGGCGGTCTAGTTGCCTATTACTCCGAGCGCGCTTGAAGGTGTCCGGGTCTTGAAACGCCGAAATGGTGGATTGCCTTGAGAGGCTGCTTTGCGCTTCTGTGTGCTCCTCCGTGCGGAGAGAGCGCTCTGTGTTTCCATTAACTGTGATGACCCCCCGAGGTTCTGGCATCTTGAGCTTGAGGTATGCATAATGCGGTACCGCATTGAATCTCGCAAATGCGGTTCGCCTGAGCAGTGCATGATAGCCACTGCGGAATGGGACTATATCGAAGATTAATTCTTCGCTTCGGAAGTTATCCGGGGATCCAAAGACCACTTCCAGTGTAATTGAGCCTGTGGAATGGGCCTCTACACCTAGAATGACGCCTTTAAAGGTCGTTTTTGTGGGTTTGATCCTTGAGGGGTCTATACCCATTTTGCGCACTGTGTCCTGATAAAGCAGGTTCAGGCTGCTGCCTCCATCCAAAAGGACTCGAGTGAGGTGAAATCCATCAATGATTGGGTCTAGGACTAGTGCGGCAAATCCGCCATGACGGATACTAATGGTATGGTCCCTGCGATCGAAGGTGATCAGACAGGAGGACCATGGGTTGAACTTTGGGGCGACTGGCTCCAACGCATATACGTCCCTGAGCGCACGCTTCCGCTCCCTCTTGGGGATGTGGGTTGCGTATATCATGTTCACCGTCCGCACTTGTGGGGGGAACCTCTTCTATCCTTCGGTGTTCGGCTGCCGGGGCTCTTCCTCGTCATCGCTATGTGGCCCCTTATCTTTGTATTCGGCAATTAACTTGCTGGCCTGCTTGAATACCCAACAATCCCTATTGGTGTGGTTGGCTGGCTTGTTGGGGGTGCTGTGTATTTGACACAGTGATCGAGTATGCGGTCTAAACTGGACGGGCCCGGAGTGCTTCTTTTAAATGGCTTTTTCTGCTGACCGGGTTTAGAGCCTTTGAATCCGGCAATTGACTGTCGTATCCTCAATATTGTTGCTGTTAATGCGGCGCTTATGTTTATTTTGACGTGGCCTGCCATTGTCGTCCTTGGTATCCGAAGTACCATGGTTCTTTGATATGTTATTACTGCGAGCTAGCCAGCTGTCTTCTCCCGCACAAAAGCAGGTCATGAGTGTCGTGAGGGCTGCCATAGATTTCGGCTTTTCCTGACCAAGGTGCCGGGCTAGCCACTCATCGTGGATGTTGTGTTTGAAAGCTGCTAGGGCCTCTGCATCCGGACAGTCGACGATTTGATTTTTCTTTGTTAGGAACCGAGTCCAGAATTGCCTGGCCGATTCTTCTGGCTGCTGAATTATGTGGCTCAAGTCATCGGCATCTGGTGGTCGCACATAAGTGCCCTGAAAGTTGTCGAGGAATGCGGCCTCTAGATCTTCCCAACAGCTAATGGACTCTGCTGGCAAGCTGTTAAGCCAATGCCGCTGGTCCTTTGAGCTTTAGTGGGAGGTATTTGATGGCGTGTAAGTCATCACCGCGGGCCATGTGGATGTGGAGGAGGAAATCCTCGATCAGTACCGCAGGATCTATTGTGCCGTCGTATGATTCAATATTTACGGGTTTGAAACCCTCTGGGATTTGATGATCCATTACTTCATCTGTGAAGCATAGGGGGTGTGCGGCGCCTCTGTATTGGGCTATATCATGACGCAGCTCGAATGGGTCTTGCTCGCTGTGTTCGGCCTGCCCGGATTTACTTTTACTGTATCCGGCGTGACGTTTATCGTCTCGCATAGTGGCGCGCCCTCGTGATTCGTAGATCGATCTTGCATGCTTTGCTTTGTCCTCCAATACGTCTCGCAGGTCTGGCGTATTTCCCCATGCCTTTTTATTTGAATGATGTCGGGGTGCGGGCTGAGTTTTTGGCTGGAATGCCTCTCTATCACGGCCACGAGGTGGACGATCAGCCACATCATACGCTTCTTCCTCTAGTCGGGGTAGCAACCTGCGTTTTGGGTAACTCTTGGAGGGGCGTTCGAGTTTATATTCCTCGGCCGCGAGGACTTTGGTCCATCTGTCAGCTAGCAGACCTTGATCAGCTTGAAGTTGCTGCTACTTTTTCTTAAGGCTATTTGCCGTGGCCATAAGCCGGCGCTTGAAGCGCTCTTGTTCGATGGGATCCTATGGCACATCAAATTCGTCATCGCCGAGGCTTGCCTCGTCTTTGGAGGGGGGCATGTAATTATCATCCTCCGCCTCTCCATCTGCCGCTCTCTTAGGAGGGCTGGCTCCTCCATCCTCCTGCTCTAAATCTTGCTGGAGGGGATTGTTGTTGTCTTCGGCACTATCCGGAGTGTTATTATCTCTTGTGCCGGTATCACCACTTTTGCTTTGGCGGGACTTAGAGCGGCGCCGCTGACGTCGGCGCTTGGGTTGCTTCTTGGAGGGGTCATCCTCCGCTGTCTCATCGCCATTGCCTTCTTTGGGTGTGTCTACCATGTATATATCGTATGATGAGGTGGCTGTCCAGTGCCCTGTGGGCAGTGGTTCCTCTTCGTCTCCCGCATCGTCGTCCATACCATCGATGTCTTCGGAGTCGAAGTCGAGCATGTCGGTTAAGTCATCGATAGTGGCTACTAAGTGGGTGGTGGGTGGGGTGAGAATTTCTTCGTCGTTCGCATCCCAATCCTGTCGGACATAGTTTGGCCAGGATCCTACTAACAAGGAGAGAGACCTTAATGAGTTCAGTATGTCGCCAAAGGGCGAGTGCTGAAAAATATCCGCGGAGGTAAACTCCATGATCGGCGCCCAATCGGATTCGCTAGGAACGGGCGCAGGCGGTCCGGAGTCCGGGGCCGGAGAAGGATCCGGCAGTTTGACAACACGGCTCTCGTGCAGGGTAAGGTCGATGTTCGGCTCGATCACCAATAAGGATAAGGCCTCCGTGGCGGGGTCCATCCACCCATCCATGGACGGCGCAAATGTGTCCGAATTGAGGGTTGGAGCGACTGCCGGTGCGATCTCCTGAACACTATATGATGGTAGAGCTAAATCATACTCATCGTGACCGCGTGACGCACAAGGCAGAGGCTCGAATCCGTCGAAGATCAAGTCTCCACGGATATCGGCCATGTAGTTTAAGCTTCCAAACCTGACCTGGTGGCCAGGGGCGTAACTTTCGATCTGCTCCAGATGGCCAAGCGAGTTGGCCCGCAGTGCGAAGCTGCCAAACACAAAGATCTGTCCGGGGAGGAAAGTCTCACCCTGGACTGCATCGCTATCGATGATAGAAGGAGCCATCAAGCCTAACGGCGATGACACAGAGGAACTCTCAATGAAAGCACCAATGTTGGTGTCAAAACCGGCGGATCTCGAGTAGGGGGTCCCGAACTGTGCGTCTAAGGTGGATGGTAACAGGAGGCAGGGAACACGATGTTTTACCCAGGTTCGGGCCCTCTTGATGGAGGTAAAACCCTACGTCCTGCTTGATTAATATTGATGATATGGGTAGTACAAGAGTAGATCTACCATGAGATCAGAGAGGCTAAACCCTAGAAGCTAGCCTATGGTATGATTTTATGTTGTCCTACGGACTAAAACCCTCCGGTTTATATAGACACCGGAGGGGGCTAGGGTTACACAAGGTCGGTTACAAGGGAGGAGATATACATATCCGTATTGCCTAGCTTGCCTTCCACGCCAAGGAGAGTCCCATCCGAACACGGGACGAAGTCTTCAATCTCGTATCTTCATAGTCCAACAGTCCGGCCAAAGAATATAGTCCGACTGTCCGGAGACCCCCTAATCCAGGACTTCCTCAAAGAAGCTCGAGGCCTGTGGCAGGGGCTAGCACAACAAGCTCCAATCCGTGATGTGGTCCATCCGCACCACCACCAGTAGGCCGATAGGCGAGACCCTGTTCTTCCTCGCCTATGGAGCTAGAGCGGTTCTCCCACACGAGGTCAGTCATCGCTCCACGCGGGTCCTGGCGTTCGATGAAACGCAGCAGGACGCCATGCGGGGGATGGACCTTGTGCTTGGGGAGGAACGCCGCTGTGAAGCCTCGCTCCGAGATGCGAGGTACCAGCAGGCGCTGCGGCGGTACCACTGCTGCAGCGTCCTCTCCAGGATGCTCAAGGTGGGTGATCTTGTCCTAAGGCGGGTGCTCTCACGGGAAGGGTTGCACAAGCTCTCACCCATGTGGGAGGGCCTGTTTCAGGTCGCCCACATCTCCAGGCCTGGCGCTTCGCGCCTGGAGACGCAGGACGGGATCCCCATCCAGAACGCCTGGAACATCCAGCACCTCCGGAGGTTCTACCCATGAAGCAAGGTCTAGTGCCTGTGAAGATCTCCGCTCATGACACTCTCACGTAATAATGAGTGGGGCTGTACACGCTCCAGAGTCTCAGGAGTGCCGCCCTTGGGCCTTGGAGGCTCCCTCCCACGTCTTAGTGGCACCACTTAGCTCCGCGCTGGTGAGAAGACAAGAAGACTAGACTAGGTGCCGGACACGGCTTTTCATTTGCTTTCCGCAATTGGCTTGGCCCTTTTTAGTGAGAATTTGCTTTTTGGCGTTCCTTGCTGGCCCGGTTCCATTGGCCTTGTTGCCTCCTTTTCTGCCCTCGGTTCCTCGTTTTTGACCCCTACTCTCCCTCGCATGCCTCACCAGGGGGTTGGACAGGTGTCCTCGTGAGCATTTTTGTTTTCCTGTTTTTCGCATGGCACCCTCGCTCGAGTTCGCAAGCTGGCGCATCCCTCTCAATCCGTGCCCCCGGGTACCATGATACGAAGCACTGGGTCATGACCGGCAGTGCCTGCGACCAGGATTCAGAAGGATAAGAATTTCCTAGCGAATTTTTACAGTTCCTAGATGCCTTCCGAGCATAGGAGGCCTCGCCAGGCATTGGGGAACGCACGTCTCGCGAGGTGGAAACTACTTCAGGCGCATCAAGCTAAGTTATTCGTACACGCATACATAAAACGTGACATTGCGACACAACACAAGAATGATAAACATAGCACAACCACTTAGAAATCATAATTGTTGCATGCCCCAGCGGGGCCCCATACTTGTCTCTCTCTTAATGCAGGAAGGAAAGGAAGAAATAAACAAAAGCGGAACATGCTCCCACGGCAAGTCGCAAGGACGGACCCGAGGCGCTCTCCTGAGCTCAGCCAGATCCCTCCTCGCGCTTCACTGAAGCGCGGCGACGAGACGACCCGCCGCCACCTTCGAAGCAGGCGCAGCAGCGTGGCGGCTGGTCGTAGCCGCCATTGCTGGAGCTGTCGCTGGAAGAAGAGTCACCATAGCTGGATGAGCCATGGCCGGCGCCGAGGCTGCACCCGCCTTCACTCTCATCACGGCCGTCGTCGGGGCCGAGCACCTCATCGTCGTCGTTGTCCTCGGGGCAGCACCCGATGCGGCGGCCATCTTCCCCGAACACCCTCACAAAGAGGGTCGCGTTGCCGTCGTACTTGAAGTGGAGGGAGCACCGCCGGCCTAGGTCGCGTGCGTGGGCAAACGTCTGCCAGCCGCGAGCCAGGACTGTGTTGCCTGCGGTGGAGACCTCGACTGCGACCCACGAAGCCTTGCTGCAGCAGCCGTCCGCCTGCAGCCAGAGACCGCCTAGACCAGTGGCTGGCAGCTCGGCGACAAAGAAGTGCGGGAGCCGAAGCCAAGTGCCGGCCGGGTTCTCCGACCACACGATGAACTCCGGCAGCACTTCCGCAGAGTGGAAGCATGGCCGCCCTATCGCACCTCCCTTCATCGACGGGGCTCCCACGACTCGGGCGACTACCACCACACGAAGAGGCACCACCGCGGCCACGAAGGGCCACGGCGGGGGTCACAGTGTGCTTGCGGGGACGGCCGCACCCCTCTTGGGCGGCGGTGAGCTGGGCCCCTCCTGGCGAGCCTTCCCCTTCTCCATAGCCGAGAGCCTCTTCACAGGCGCCATGGGTATCACTACTGAAGTGAAGCGAGGAAGAAGAAGGAGCGGGAGAAGCAAAGGAAGAGATGGGCGACAGGGGCTCCGCCCCCCTACCCATTTATAGCCATGGGGAGGCCAACTGCTGGCCTCCATGATCTAAGGTAATAATGATCTTTTTCTGCATGCAGCAGGGACTCGTCATGTCAAGCAGTTGCCGAGGCGGTGTGGGGAAGCGGAGACGCCCATGTCCAATCAATTGCCATGCATCAAGTGGGGCCGCAGGCTGTTGGGGCCCGCGACCCTCCGCACTTGCCCTTTGGCTTTGCCTCGAAGCCAAGTCCGAGCACGCCTTGGGCCAGGGGCTACTGTCGGCGTCCTAGGAACGGGGGTCCCCAGACTTGCCTGCCTGCGGCCCACGGCGTGGCTCCACCAGCGGCCCTGTACGGCCCATCTTCACCAGAAAACACTCAAGACCCTCGCGAGGGGCCAAGCCTCGCGAGGTGGATGAGGCAAGACCTCCTCACGGGCGGTCTCACTAGGCCAGATCGCGAGGGGAGGAGAGATCAAGGCAAGGGACACCTCGCGAGGTTTGTGTGACGCAAGCCATGACGACTGGAGCCAGGCGGGCGCCAGTGCGCAGTGTCCTCGTTTCCTCTTTGGTGCTAAAGGGGCAAGCGCAGGCAAGGAGTCCCGAGGTGTTAGGCAAATGTTTCCATATCGGTGCAACAAGATCAAGACCAGCAAGACAGTAGGACGGAGGTCATCGTGGAGCCCAAGATGGCGTCACTAACAGAGCCTTTGGCAAGCGAAGACTACTTTTGTCAGGATAGCTTGTACTAGCTGCCCCCCTTCAAATTGGCCGTTGTGGGATCCCTTCCCGCCTGATATTTGGGAAGAGGACACGGGCCTCTATATATAGGACTAGCCACCACAGTAGGGAGGCATTCTGATCCGAGATAGCATCAACTCACCAAGCACAAGAACACCTCACCTCAGGAGGCTGTTCTTCCCTTGTAACTGTTCATCCTTAGCCCAAGAGGCAATCCACCACACCACACTGGAGTAGGGTATTATACCACATCGGTGGCCCGAACCAGTATAAACTCTTGTGTCTCGTGTTATTTGGGTTCATCGAGCTAGGTCGTGAGATCATGATGTGTGCGAGCTAGAGTGGGGGAGAGATCTTTGTGCGCACCCTAGTGTTCAAACCTCAAGGGTTTTGCCAGAACCCAAAATCCGACAAGGGGCATCGGTGCGGCTTGAAGCAGGAGTCGGCCACGAGGTGTGGGTGAGGAAGACAAGGCAACGCAGGGCAACCGAGGATATGGTCGACGGCGGGGTCGAGGAAGCTCCGTGCAGTGGCGGTTCCCTGCCGCGGCAAGTCATAAAGAGAGATGTGAGGGAGAGAGACAGAAGAGACCAGAGAGAAGAGAGGTAGGCTACAGGGACAGCCTGGTGGTGCCTGCTCCGGCGAGCTCCATCGCAGAGGCGATGGGGTCCAGCAGGTCCAGCGAGGTGAGGTTGTTGTGGAAGAGGAGGAGGCTGCGGCCTCGGACGCTCGCGGGCGCAGGGGATCATGAAGCAGGTGGCTGGAGGTCCTGGGCATGCTTACGGACTCCTTCCTTGAGCTGCTGCCTGGGCACGAGCGGCTATGGGGCTCGAGCACGGGGAAGCATGGAGGAGGTGGCAATTGGTGTGTAGCTATGAGTTGAGGAGAGTATTTTTTGTGAGAGGTGGAAGTGCGACGGGATTGGGTGGAGTAGGAAAACAAGGAGAAGGGGGATCCCGAGGTGGATGGAGACCGGGTGGCGGCGGTGATGGGGACAAACCTCCTAGAAATTAGGTGGTGGTCTTATATAGGGAGGTAACTAGGTTTGGATTCTCCGATCATCACAGGATGGTCCGAGATAAATAGGTTAGGCAGTCCAAATAAGAAACCAAAGATGTTTTAGAGATGTTTGGGGAATTTGGACCCATCGGTCACGACTGCCCAGGTTGGGTTCAGGACAGCTTTCGGACACGCGCAGGGGTTTGACGAAAGGCCATGGAGATAAGGGGTTTGATGGGCTCAAATAAGAGAGCGATCCGGTTCATCTGAGAGGAGGTCAAAAGAGACAAGGAAGAAGCGCCAATTATGAGCGGATGCAAGTTTTAAGAAAAATGTGCGGATGCAATGCGCATGATGCGATGATGAATGCAACAAACAATGAAAATAAATGGAAGGCATCTGGAGCGTCGATCTCGAGTCATTACAACTCTCCCCCACTTACAAGAGATCTCGCCCCGAGATCTAGGGATGACATCAAAAAGAAGAGGTATAACAAAGTTGCTTCTTTGACAAATGAGTGAAACCAAAGAACCTTGGAGGTCGAAAAACTTGAAAGAAGGAGCACAACGAAGTTGAAACCATTTTTTTGGTTGAAAAGAGAATGAAGGAACACAAGGAGAACCTTGGATGTTCGAAGATGAATAAAAACACAAGTGACAAGAGAATTAAAAACCACTCTGGTTGAAATGAGATATACAAGGAGTGCGACAGAACAAATTTGGGCACCACTCCGGCTGAAAGAGGAGCAAAACTTGATAAGACGAAAAGAACTTGAAGAGATGAAATAACACTCCGGTTAAATGGATAAGCATGGAAAAGAACATGATCTTGACAAAACGAGATGATGGGTGAAGAGAGCAACATCACAATGCGTTCGAAATGAAAGAGTGGAATGAAAAGAATGGAGAAGAGAACGACAACTTCTACCACAGAGAATTTTAAAAAACATCCTTACGAAGAAGGGTTGAACGGAGTTGTTGAAAAATCAACAACAAAAGGTATGTTTCCCATGGACTTTTGGAAAACATCTCAAAATTGTGAGGTCACGACCGGCCACTAAAGGAAACAATTGATTGGTTGAGATCAAGAAAAGATGAAAAAATTCTTTCATTGAGAGGATAGGAGAAAACTTGGATCATTGATAGGCACCACCATTAGCATAATCCTTAGGGAAGGCATTAGGTGAAATTTGTACCAAGATAACATCAACAAAGGAATTGTTGGGTTGAAAGAACTAATGAAAGAAGAGAAACTGATGGTTTTAATATATCTCAGCCCTAACAACTTGTGAATCATGAAACACGAATATAAATTTCCAAGGATGACATAACACCACCTCAAAACATAAGGTAGAAAGAATTGCAGTTTGGAATGCAAGAAGAAGAATATTTGAGCTCATCCAACAAAATCTTGAAGAACACTTCAAGAAGGAATTAAATCTTGATGAACCACCACATAGAACCTCTTGGAAGAACTCCATACTGAAAGGATACTAGAAATGAAATGAAGGTGGAAAAGAATAATATTGGAGTCTTTCAATGAATTAGAGCTTCGAGACGAGACAACCGAGAAAACTTTAAACTCCGGAAAAGAAAAGATGAAAAACTTAGAACCAAGAAATTGATATCATGAATGAACTCCGGAAGAAAAGAATTGAATCACCTCGAGGAAACAAGAATAAGATTTACTGTATGTTTATCCTTCATCAACTTAAATTGATGAAAATCAACAGATTTGGCATACTACTTATTCTCGTTGGGAAGGATTAAGGAGAGATATAGCGCAAACTTGGGAAAATCTTCAATGAACCATTGGTATGATTTCGGAAAGAACGAATGAATTGATATGGTAACAAAGGAAAAGTAATCTTGAATGAACCAACGAAAGAATTGAAAATGACTGAAGAAAAGTGAATGAATCTCCAAGAAAAAAATTAGAAAACGAACGAAGATACTTGATGATACTTGAACGATTCATTGAAAGAATTAGAGAACGCGAGCTGAAATCTGAGAATGAATAATTATTCTGAAAAAAGGATGGCCTCCGGAGAATAAAAACGAAAAGACTCCTAAAATGCTTCAGATGGGTATGAAAGGAACTATCATAATAAAAAATAATTATGAGGATGGACTGAAGCTGGAACCATGAATCTTCAAGAGAACGGATATGATTTGGAGGAAAAACTCTTCTTCAGTCTTGAACGCTGAGAATGACGATGAGAAACACCACCAAAAATTGTCGAGAGACTCCGGGATAATGAAAAGAGAAAAAGGTTGAGCCAAAGATGAAAATATTTTGAAAGCAATCTTGGAGAAGGCATCTGACTGATGAAAATTCATTCTTACGTCAAACTTTCATATGAATTTGAGAATAACTTGGGGAAAATTAGAAGAGCCAGGTAAGATCTTGGGAAAGACCTATGGGTTCGGGCCCACTCAAAAGAAAACACTGTTGAACGATTTTATAGAGAGATTGCACCGGTGTAATTAAATGGCTTAAATGAGGTAACCACCTCAAAATAGTTTGAACGGAGCTAGAGGGGAAACACAAATCTTCTCAAGTATCTTCAGCACTCCGGAACAATTGAATAGCGAGAGGTGAATGATTAAGAGGTGCACCGACAATGAGAAAGAATTTTAAACGAGGAAATGGATATGATCAACACTGAAAGCTTGAATTTAGTCTACCAGAGAAGAAAAGAGAATGAAGAATGATAAACTTGAAGCTTCCTTATCATCTTCATGAGAATCACCATGATGAAACTTGGAAGAAAAGGATGATGAAACTTCACATAAATAAAAGGATACTTGATTTGAGAATTTTGACTTCTTGAAGAAGAAGGGTGGGATGGTGGGAAAACAAAGGCAACTTGGGATAGATGAAATAGATGAATCCTCAGGCTTCTTGACGGCGCCCGTATGGAATAACTTGAAGAAAGTGCATAGGTCGAAAAAGATTGACATGACGATCTCAATGATCCAGAAGGATTAGCATTCACATTGAAATATGAGAACACCGCTTAAAAAAGGTATGGATTGATACGTCTCCAACGTATCTATAATTTTTGATTGTTCCATGCTATTATATTATCTGTTTTGGATGTTTTATATGGATCAATATGCAATTTTATATGATTTTTGGGACTAACCTATTAACCTAGAGCCTAGTACCAGTGCCAGTTCCTGTTTTTCCTTGTTTCAGAGTTTCGCAAAAAGGAATACCAGATGGATTCCAAATGGAATGAAACTTTCGCGATGATTTTCTTGGACCAGAAGACATTCAGAGGGCTTGGAGTGCATGTCAGTAAATATTCTAGTAAGGGTGAATATTCTAGTAAGGATAATGAAGATATCAAAACAATAAGTGTTCATCCCAATTTTTTCGATATTATTAAGGAACTGATGTAGGGTGGAACCCTAGATGGCCGATCTTTCATGAAAGGAGCGAATTCCGCGATGAACACAAAGAACACGAGGAGAAAACATGAGGGGAAACGCAAGGGGAAACACAAGAGAATCACTCCAACCAACAAGAACGATCACACACATTCTAGATCCTCAAACACATAAGAGATACATGATCCACGATCAACTAAGGACAATACAAGTAGCATGATATTCTCCGTGAGGAGGTCTTGAGGTTCTTCCCGTGATGGGGTCTTGAATTCGTTTGGGGGATCTTCTCCGAGGAGGCGCGATCTCCGAGGAGAAGGTAACCAAGTGGATGAGCAAAGCTCTCACACAAATATGAGCTAATCCTTTGCTAACCCTAGAAAAGTGGTGGAGGAGTCATTTATATAGGCAAAGGGGGCGAAGGGGTACATGGGCTTCGGCCCAACACGCACACGCAGGTGGTGGTCCAGATGATCCGGATGGGCAACCGGATGATCCGGGCTTCAGGGACCCGGATGATCCGGGAGGGTGTCCGAACGAGGCGAGTAGGCGGGCGGCGACATCGGCGACCCGAATGTCCGGAGGGGGGTCCGGACGTCTGGCTGGGGTCCGAATGATCCGGGGTTCGTCCGGATGATCCGGCCTCGGGGTGCAGCTTCGGGTGCTCTCGGGTCTCCACTAATCCGGATCGTTCAGGCTGGGATTCGGATCGTCGGGCTATGTCTGGATCATCCAGGACTTCGTCCGGATCATCCGGCCAGCCTAGGACTTGGCTAAATTCTTCTTCGTCTTCACGCATGTCTTCCGCTTCCGATCCTTCTTGCTCCTTAGCTTCTCCATGGCTAACTCCTTGGTACCTGAGTATGCATAATGTGTTCATTTGAGATAGTAGCCATGTCTCATGTGCATCGATGTGGAATTGTGAGAGGAGAGATGTCACCTTGGATTCGAGAGCTCTTGCATGTGCTCGTGTCATGGGTCTTCTAGGCACTTGGTGAGATGATGATAGGACCTTGGGATGCTCCACATCATCTTCCCTCCCTTGGGAAAGATCCGACCTCAGATCGAATTCTTCATCACCATGGTAGGGAGATAGATCATGCATGGACGTTGAAGATGTCGTTCATGGAGTACTTGTCGCGTGGAATGTCGATCTTGTTGGCGTTTTTGTTGTAGCGTGCAAGCACCTTGAATGGTCCATCGGCTCATGGTAGATGCTTGGACTTGCGCTCGTTGGGGAAGCGGCCTTGCGAAGGTGTGGCCACACAAGATCTCCGACATTGAATATCATGGGTTGCTTGTTGACATTGAGCTTGGTCGCGAGGCGTTGTACTTGTCGCTCGATGGTGTTCCGTGTATCTTCATGCATCGTCTTGAGATGTTTCTCCCGTTCACTTGCGTCCATATTGATGCACTCTTGTAGTGGTAGCGGAAGAATGTCCAATGGGGACCACGGGTTGAATCCGTAGACGACCTCAAAGGGGGACTTGCTGGTAGCCGAGTATCTTGCTCGGTTGTAGGCGTACTGGTAGACACTCCTCCCACTCCTTGATGTTCTTCTTGATGAGCACGTGAAGTACATCAGAGAGTGTGTGGTTGGTGACCTCCGTTTGGCCGTCAGTTTGTGGATGGTAAGCCGTGGAGAAGAGCAGCTTGATTTCAAGCTTGGCGCATAGGGTCTTCTGAAAGTAACTCAAGAACTTGATGTCGCGGTCCGAGACAATCGTCTTTGGCACTCCATGTAGTCATAAGATTTCCCTACAAAAGCGATTGGCAACATGTGAAGCATCGTCTATCTTGTTGCAAGGAATGAAATAAGCCACTTTGGAGAATCGGTCCACAACAACAAACATGGAATCCTTTCCATTTCTAGTTCTAGGCAAACCAAGCACAAAATCCATGCTAATATCTTCCCATGGTTGATATGGAATTGGGAGAGGCATGTAAAGGCCATGAGATTGAGCTTTAGACTTAGCTTTGCGACATGTTGAGCATTGGTTGGTGAAGCGGTTGACGTCGTGGAACATCTTAGGCCAAAAGTAGTTCTTGGAGAGCGTACCAAATGTCTTGTCGCGTCCAAAATGTCCCATTAGTCCTCCTCCTTGAGATTCTTGCAAAAGCAACAAATGAAGAGAAGACTCGGGGATGCATAGTTTGTTAGCTCTCATAAGATAACCATCTTTGATGTAATAGTGTTCCAAATATGTATGCGTCAAACATTTAGCATAAGGAATTGCAAAAGTAGGATCATGCGCATACAAGTCTTTTATGTGCTCAAAGCTAGTGACATTCAATTCAAGTTGAGTAACAAGCATGCATATAAGGGAAAGCACATCCGCCACAACATTGTCTTTGCCTTTGATATACTTGATGATATAAGGAAAAGACTCAATAAACTCACTCCACTTAGCATGATGCTTGTTCAACTTGGTTTGACCCTTAAGGTACTTGAGCGTTTCATGGTCGGTATGGATGACAAATTCGGGGGGTCGAAGGCAATATTCCCATTCACGCAAAACGCGGACTACATATAGCTCTTTGTCATAGATGGGGTAATTGAGTTGCGCTCCGGAGAGTTTCTCACTAAAGTAAGCTATGGGGCGCTTCTCTTGCATTAACACACCTCCTATGCCATTACCACTAGCATCGCAATGAATTTCAAAAGGTTTTTCAAAGTTTGGTAATGCAAGCGTGGGAGCATGAGTAAGAAAATTCTTAAGCTCACTGAAAGCATTATCTTGGGATGGTCCCCAAACAAAAGGTGCATTTTTCTTACTCAAAGCATGCAGTGGTGAAGCAATAGTGCCAAAGTCCTTTACAAAACGACGGTAGAAACCGGCTACACCAAGGAAGTTATGCACTTATTGCAAGTTGGTTGGTTGGGGCCAAGTTTTAATAGCATTGATCTTAGAGTCGTCAACATGAACACCCTTAGAGGACACAACAAAACCCAAGAAAACGAGTTTATCAACGCCAAAAAGGCATTTTTCCATGTTAGCATAGAGACGCTTTTTTCGAAGAGTTTGCAAAACGGTTCGAACATGGGTGACATGATCTTTGAGAGATTTGCTATAAACAAGGATATTGTCGAAGTAGACCACAACAAACTCACCAATGTAAGGGCGAAACACATAATTCATAATACACATTAAAGTACCCGGTGCTTCCGATAAACCCATAGGCATGACTAACCACTCATACAAACCAAACTTTGTTTTGAAAGCGGTCTTCCATTCATCACCCTCTTGTATCCGGATTTGATAGTAACCACTTTTAAGATCAATTTTGGAAAAAATAGTGGCACCGCTAAGTTCATCTAGCATATCATCAAGGCATGGAATGGGGTACCTATAGTGAACGGTGATAGCATTGATAGGTCTACAACCGGAACACATGCGAAAGCTACCGTCTCTTTTTGGCACAAGAATGACCGGAACGACACAAGGACTCAAACTTCCGCGCACATGTCCATGGTCTATGAGATGTTTTACTTGCCTTTGTATTTCTTTGGTTTCTTCGGGGTTGATGCGGTAGGGGGCCTTGTTAGGAATAGGAGCTCGGGGATGAGGTCGATTTGGTGCTCAATTGTAACGCCCATGATGCGGCCATATCTCCCACGTGTCGAAGCACGACTTAGAGACATAATCGCATTGTAAGCAATGTCGCAAGAGAGGTAATCTTCACACAACCCATGTAATGAATAAGGAAAGGGATACATAGTTGACTTACAATCGCCACTTCACACAATACATGAATAAAGCATTACATCAACCAGATACAATCAAGGTCCGACTACGGAACCGAAATAAAATAAGACTACCCCTAATGCTACAGATCCCCGATCGTCCCAACTGGGCTCCACTACTGATCAACTGAAACGAAACAACACAATGACCGAGATCTTCATCGAGCTCCTCCTTGAGCTCGGTTGCGTCACATGCACGGTATCATCAGCACCTGCAAACTGGTTTTGGAAGCATCTGTGAGTCACGGGGACTCAGCAATCTCACACCCTCGCGATCAAGACTATTTAAGCTTATAGCTAGGATAAAAGGTATGTGAGGTGGAGTTGCAGCAAGCACTAGCATATATGGTGGCTAACATACGCAAATGGGAGCGAGAAGAGAAGGCAAGCACGGTCGTGAACTAGAAGTGATTAAGAAGTGATCCTCAAACTACTTACGTTCAAGCATAACTCCAACACCGTGTTCACTTCCCGGACCCCGCCGAGAAGAGACCATCATGGCTACACACACGGTTGATGCATTTTAATTAAGATAAGTTTCAGGTTTTCTACAACCGGACATTAGCAAATTCCCATCTGCCCATAACCGCGGGCATGGCTTTCGAAAGTTCAAAAACACTGCAGGGGTGTCCCAACTTAGCCCATCACAAGCTCTCACGGTCAACGAAGGATATTCCTTCTCCCAAGACAATCCGATCAGACTCGGAATCCTGGTTACAAGACATCTCGACAATGGTAAAACAATACCAGCAAAGCCACCCGAATGTGCCGACAAATCCCGATAGGGGCTGCACATATCTCGTTCTCAGGGCACACCGGATTGTCCAAGGTTCTGGTAGGCCAGCCCAGAGTTGCCCCTGGTGGCCATCGGCAGCTGACAGGTTGGACCAACACTCAGAGGAGCACTGGCCCGGGGGTTTAAAATAAAGATGACCCTTGAGTCTGCAGAACCCAAGGGAAAAAGGCTTAGTTGGCAAATGGTAAAACCAATGTTGGGCCTTGCTGGAGGAGTTTTATTCAAGGCGAACTGTCAAGGGGTTCCCATTATAACCCAACCGCGTAAGGAACGCAAAATCAAGGAGGTTGGACCAACACTCAGAGGAGCACTGGCCCGGGGGTTTAAAATAAAGATGACCCTTGAGTCTGCAGAACCCAAGGGAAAAAGGCTTAGTTGGCAAATGGTAAAACCAATGTTGGGCCTTGCTGGAGGAGTTTTATTCAAGGCGAACTGTCAAGGGGTTCCCATTATAACCCAACCGCGTAAGGAACGCAAAATCAAGGAACATAACACCGGTATGACGGAAACTAGGGCGGTAAGAGTGGAACAAAACACCAGGCATAAGGCCGAGCCTTCCACCCTTTACCAAGTATATAGATGCATTAAGTAAATAAGATATATTGTGATATCCCAACAATAATCCATGTTTCAACAAGGAACAAACTCCAATCTTCACCTGCAACTAACAACGCTATAAGAGGGGCTGAGCAGAGCGGTAACATAGCCAAACAATGGTTTGCTAGGACAAGGTGGATTAGAGGCTTGACATGGAAATATGGGAGGCATGATATAGCAAGTGGTAGGTATCGCGGCATAAGCATAGCAAGAGAGCGAGCAACTAGCAAGCAAAGATAGAAGTGATTTCGATGGTATGGTCATCTTGCCTAAGATTCTACAAGGAAGAATAACTAGTCCATGAAGAAGACAAACGGACGTAGTCGAACGAATCCTCACAACACAACGTTATTGGAACCAACCCGAGGAAGCAACCCCAGAAAGGAGCAAACAACATAGTAAACAACCAACACATAATCATGGCATGATGCACAACCAATCATGATGCATGTCCGGTTTAATGAAGCATGGCATGGTAAAGTGCAACAAACAACACTACAAATTAAGTGGAGCTCAATATGCCACTCCGTTGCATATTGACGGAACACCACGTGACTTATTTAGTTCGAACTTGTTTACGTACCCAACAATATTAAATGTTGTTAAACATGGCAAGAGGGTGAAGCAAATGAAAACTACCTATCTAGGCAAGTTTAAATGAGGCCAGAACAACCAAACAACAAGTCCGGAAACTCCTGATGTGCATATTTTAAGGTTTGGTACTGTTCTACCCTAAACCATATTTTAGATTTTTAAACATGCAAGACAAGTACACCATGTTAAACTAGGCATGTTTCTAACCCATTTACATATAAAGTTTTTGAAGTTCGGAGCTACGGTTAATTAGTTATGAATTAAAGCATTTTAACATGGCATAGGAGCAAATTTAACCAAACAACATTTTAAACAGTTCAAACATGCATGAAAGTTGCATATTATTAAACTAGACAAAATTCTAAGCAACTTTCATATATAATTTATTTAGATCCGATGCATGGTTGTGAAGTTATTAAATCCATGAAGTTTAGGGACTTTTCTGCAAAACTGCCAGACTCTGGAATAATAACTAAATTGCAGAACTAAAAAACGAGATATTGGGCCGAAACTGAATGGCCCAACAGTGCGCAGGGGCAATCGGGTAGATGGGCTGGGGTTTCTCACCATGGGCCATAGCCCAGATCTGGAGAGGTAGTTCGGCCTTCGTGGTGCTGGGCTTGGATCTAGCAGCGGCTTTGCTAGACCTTGGCTCACACGGCCCACGATGGCGCTGGAGGCGGGCCTTGCTGGAAAAGAAACAGTGGGACGGCTCGGTCAAAACAGAGGGAGTCAACGCAGGCACCGCTAGCTCGTCTTCAGTGCAGAGAAACAGGGGCGCGGCGACTGCAGAGGTTCGTCTCTGCTCGAAGTAGAGCGATCGGAGACCAGCGACGGTGGACTTGGCTAAGGGCGGCGCGCCGGCGTGGGTAGAAGAAGTAGACGCGGAAGCTGGCGGCATGGGTGACACGGATCCGGGCGGTGGAGGTCGTCGGGGTCCTATTCCCTGCTGAATCGAAGCAGAGGCGGCTCCATGTACTTGGCGGGGCGGCAGGGAACCGAGCCGATCCGGCCGGAGTTGAGGTGGAGGTGCGGGGCAAAGGAGAGGTTTAGGATGACGAACGTGGGCGGCTGCTAGCTGGTCTTGGCGCAGACGACGAGGCCAAGGCTGGCTCCTTCCGGTTCCTGCGAGAAGACGCAGAGGAAGAGAGAGATGAGATTAGAACAGAGGAGGGAGAGAGACGAAGCAGGAGGGTAGAAGAAAGGAGCAGGGGCGCGGCAGATGCTCATCTTGTAGGTTGCTGGTGGCAGTTGACAGCGGCGAGGGCGCCATGGAAAGAGGAGAAAGCGGGAGGCGCTTGGTCGGATGTGGCTGGTGGATGGATCAGACAAATCCCGAGGGAGAAGGTAGGTAGGTTGCGGCGAGCAGGGGATGGATGGTACAAACTCCCTAGAAGTTAGGGTTGGACCTATATATATAGCAGGGGATTTTTGGGTAGGGGCTAATCCGCCCCTCCGATTGTAATCGGACGGTCGAGAAAAATAGGCTAGGGAGCCCAAATAAGAAAACGTGCTCTTGGTGAACTTGGGGTTCTTGTAGAGCTTGTGGAGGGGCTTGTCGAGCTTGCAGACGAACTTGAGGAACTTGACGATGCGCACGTGATTGGTAAGCCCTCTCTTGAACTTCATCGTGGAGCGCTTCTTCTTGTTCACGCCGATGGCGGTTGCGTGTGGCGACGGCGTGACTTGAATCTCGAAGGGCACGTTGCGCCTCAATTGCTTGAGCTTCACGTAGTTGTTATTCTTTGCGTTGTGCCTCGGCATCTTGTGCATCTTGGTGTAGGCGTGCTCGCTCTTCCTCTTCTCGTTGGTGTTATCATTGCCATTCTTGTGCTTGCTCGAGAGTAGCTTGGTTTTGACGATGTCGATGTTCTTGCGCATGAGCTTGCTCTTGAGAGTCGATGTCATGTAGAGGGTTGCGGTTTGCGCGACGATCTTGACGCGCGGCACGATGAAGAGTGTTCGATCTCGGTGTAGTTGAGCCGAAGATGGTGTAGTCAGAGTGTCGACTTGAGCGGCTCCGTCTTGAAGAGGACGAAGTGGAAGAAGAGCGGTTTAGCAACAAAGCACAAATCTCCTCCATTCTTGCATCATTCTCTTGCTTGTGGTCGTCGAGCTTGTGGTTGAAGTAGTCTCTTGTACGTTGCTCGGATAGTCGCAAGTCGGTGGCGAGATGATTGATGCGGTCGCTCATTGCTTGTTGCTCTTGATGCAAAGCACGTTGTGCACCAAAGAGGTGGCTCTTTGTGACGAAGGAAGTCATGTCGTCGTCTTGCTCAAGGAAGAGTGGGTTGGTAGAAGTACTTGGCCTATCCATCATTCCAAGGAAAATATGTGAGTGGGAGAAAGAGAAGAACGTATACCAAATGTACCTTGATCGAAGTTGAAGGTGGATCAATGATCACTCAATAGTGTCGCAAGGAAATATCACAATTGGTACCAATTCTTGTTGGTTCTCACACCTACACAAATAAGAGCTTATGGTGGAGCTTGGTTAGAATGGTGGCACAAAATTTGATGTGAAAGTAATCAACACTCAATAATGTTGGAAAAGATTCACAAATTCGCAAATGCAACAAGTAGACCAATATCACTATATGGCACACGGAAACATAACACACAAAAAGATAAATGGGGTCGCGCAACCAAGGAATGAGCCAAAATGTGGAAGCCATGAAAATGATCTTGTTGCACAACACTAGAGAGACACTAGCACGATTGCACAATAGGCGGATACGAGATTTGTGCACAACCTACTAAGCAAAAAAGCAACGACTTCTATCCCAAGTATGCTATATGTACGATGTTCCGATGATATGATCCAAGATGATCGGATATGACAATCTTAATGTTGTATGATGCTATGGTTATTGCTTATAAGCTCTTTGCTTATCTTTCCTCTTTTTGCTTAAAAGCTTGGTTAGCTCTTTCTCTTTGAGCTCTTTTCTCATGCAATGCTTCACAAACCAAGATAGCAATTGTGTATGCGATGACAACTTTGTGACACAACAGAAGATACCAAGATATGCACCAATGATATGTATGTATGCTATGGGAAGTATGATCACTAATGTGCACAAGTCGCGTTGCCGGCAATACTCAAAGGCTAGTCTCGATGGGTAAGGTACACGAAAGTAAGGCTATGGTGGTTATCAATGTAATGGCAAGGAGTGGACAAAGATGTCATCGAATTTACAGTCCTTGCTTACGGTTGAGGGTGTCACGAAACCAAGATGAGGTTACCGAGAAGGTCGTTGTTGATGACACGTCCATGGCGAAGATGTGCGACAGAGATGTCGATGTCGAACCATTCCTAGTTAGCCTAAACACCCTAGGAAATGATGAACCACAACTCAAATTCTCAAAACCAAATGCGTCAAAATTTGTCGGGGTTTGCGGTCAAGTGGTGGTAGGGTTTGGTGTATCGAAAGGGTTTGAGGAAGTTAGGTGGTGGAGGTGTAAGAGGGTATGCGGAGGCGTAGGCGGTGGTGGTCAAAAACTGCAGAAAAAATGCAGTTTTGGCAGAGATAACCGGATGATCCGGGCCGGGAGCCGGATGATCCGGGACAACGGCCGGATGATCCAGGGGGGTCAACTACGCTCGGGGATGGCTTGGGATGAACTCGAAAACGGGGAGAAATTCGAGTATTTTGTGGATTTTGGATGGATTTCGAGGTGGTGATGGTGGGGAAAGGTAAGACCCACTTACAACACAACAAATTCGCGGATCAAAACCAGCAAAACTTCATCAAGACTCACAAATCACAAAAAAATGGGGCTATTTTTGTGGGGATTTTTGAATTAGGACGAAAAACAACAAAATCAAGCTAGAAAACACAACGAGGAGGCTCCGAAATCGTGATCAACGTGGCTCTAGATACCTAGATGATGTAGGGTGGAACCCTAGATGGCCGATCTTTCACGAAAGGAGTGGATCCCGTGATGAACACGAAGAACACCAGGAGAAAACATGATGGGAAATGCGAGGGGAAACATGAGAGAATCACTCCAACCAACAAGAATGATCACACATATGCTAGATCCTCAAACACATAAGAGATACATGATCCACGGTCAACTAAGGACGATACAAGTTGCACGATCTTCTCCGTGAGGAGGTCTTGAGGTTCTTCCCCTGATGGGGTCTTGAATCCGCTTGGAGGATCTTCTCCAAGGAGGCGTGATCTCCAATGAGAAGATAATTAACCAAGTGGATGAGCAAAGTTCTCACACAAATATGAGCTAATCCTTTGCTAACCCTAGAAAAGTGGTGGTGGAGTCATTTATATAGGCAAAGGGGTCGAAGGGGTACATGGGCTTCGGCCCAACACGCACACGTAGGTGGTGGTCCGGATGATCCAGGCTTCAGGGACCCGGATGATCCGGGAGGGGGTCCGGACGAGGCGAGTAGACGGGCGGCGACGTCGGCGACCCGAATGTCCGGAGGGGGGTCCGGACGTCCGGTCGGGGTTCGGATGATCCGGCCTCGGGGTGCAGCTTCGGGTGCTCTCGGGTCTCCACTTATCCGGATCGTCCGGGGTTGGGGTCCGGATCGTCCGGGTTGTGTCCGGATCGTCCGGGGCTGTGGTCCGGATCGTCCGGGACCTCGTCCGGATCATCCGGCCAGCCTGGGACTTAATTGAATTCTTCTCCGTCTTCACGCATGTCTTCCGCTTCCGATCCTTCTTGCTGCTTAGCTTCTCCTTGGCTAACTCCTTGGTACCTGAGTATGCATAATGTGTCTGTTTGAGGTAGTAGCCATGTCTCATGTGCATCGAAGTGGAATGGTGAGAGGAGAGATGTCACCTCGGTTTTGAGAGCTCTTGCACGTGCTCGTGTCATGAGTCTTCTAGGCACTTGGTGAGACGATGATAGGTCCATGGGGATGACCTTGGGATGCTCCGCATCAGGAACCAATTGCTACAAGTGAATTGTCTTGATTTCTTGCCTAGGATTTTGACCATTAACAAAATTAAAGAACCTCCTAAGGGTTATAGGTGTGAGATTGAAGAATTGCATTCCAAAGACGATAATGCTTAGATCTATTCGTGCTTTATGCCTAGCTAAGGAAAACAATTCTCATTTTTAGCAGAAGCATGATAAAATACTGATTCTTTTTGCAGAAGATTAATAAAAAAAATTCTTAGGTCATACTAATTTTTCAGGATTTTTGGAGTTAAAGAAGGATTCGAAATATCCAGATTGCTACACACTGTTCTGTTTTTGACAGATTCTGTTTTTCGCATGTTGTTTTCTTATTTTGATGCATCTATGGCTAGTATCGGGGGGTATGAACCATGGAAAATTTGGAATATAGTAGATATTACACCAATATAAATAAATAATGAGCTCATAATAGTACCGAAAGTGGTGATTTATTTTCTTATACTAACGGAGCTTATGAGATTTTCTGTTGAGTTTTGTGTTGTGAAATTTTCATGTTTTGGGTAAGGATTTGATGGACTATGGAATATGGAGTGCCAAGATCCTAAGCTTGGGGATGCCCAAGGCACCCCAAGGTAATATTAAAGGACAACCAAGATCCTAAGCTTGGGGATGCCCCAGAAGGCGTCCCCTCTTTCGTCTTTATCTACCGGTAACTATACTTGAGGCTATATTTTTATTCACCACATGATATGTGTTTTGCTTGGAGCATCATGCATGATTTGAGTCTTTGCTTTTTAGTTTGTCAAAATCATCCTTGCTGTACACACCTTTTGAGAGAGACACACATGAATCGCGGTTTATTAGAATACTCTATGTGCTTCACTTATATCTTTTGAGCTAGGCAAATTTGCTCTAGTGCTTCACTTATATCTTTTTAGAGCACAACGGTGGTTTTATTTTATAGAAATTGATGAAATCTCGCACTTCACTTATATTATTTTGAGAGTCTTTAAAACAGCATGGTAATGTGCTTTGGTTATAAATTTAGTCCTAATATGATAGGCATCCAAGAAGGATATAATAAAAACTTTCGTATAAAGTGCATTGAATACTATGAGAAGTTTGATTCCTTATGATTGTTTTGAGATATGAAGATGATGATATTAAATTCATGCTAGTGAGTAGTTGTGAATTGGAGAAATACTTGTCTTGAAGTTTGTGAATCCCGTAGCATGCACGTATGGTGAACCTGTATGTGATGAAGTTGGAGCATGATCTATTTATTGATTGTCTTCCTTATGAGTGGCGGTCGGGGACAAGCGATGGTCTTTTCCTACCAATCTATCCCCGTAGGAGCATGCGCACAATACTTTGTTTTGATGACTAATAGATTTTTGCAATAAGTATGTGAGTTCTTTATGACTAATGTTGAGTCCATGGATTATACACACTCTCACCTTTCCTCCATTGCTAGCCTCTCTAGTACCGCACAACTTTCGCCATTACCATAAACCCACCATATACCTTCCTAAAAACAGCCACCATACCTACCTATTATGGGATTTCCATAACCATTCCGAGATATATTGCCATGCAACTTTCCACCGTTCCATTTATATGACACGCTCCATTACTGTCATATTGCTTTGCATGATCATGTAGTTGACATCGTATTTGTGGCAAAGCCACCATTCATAATTCTTTCATACATGTTACTCTTGATTCATTGCACATCCCGGTGCACCGCCGGAGGCATTCATATAGAGTCATATTTTGCTAAGTATCGAGTTGTAATTCTTGAGTTGTAAGTAAATAAAAGTGCGATGAGCTTCATTGTTAGAGCATTGTCCCATGTGAGGAAAGGATGATGGAGACTATGATTCCCCCACAAGTCCGGATGAGACTCCGGACAAAAAAAGGGCAAAAAAAAGAGAGAAGGCCCAAATAAAAAAAATATGAGAGAAAAGCGAGAAGGGGCAATGTTACTATCCTTTTACCACACTTGTGCTTCAAAGTAGCACCATGATCTTCGTGATAGAGAGTCTCCTATGATATCATTTTCATATACTAGTGGGAATTTTCATTATAGAACTTGGCTTGTATATTCCAATGATGGGCTTCATAAAATTTCCCTAGGTCTTTGTGAGCAAGAGAGTTGGATGCACACCCACTTAGTTGTCGTTTTGAGCATTCATAAACTTATAGCTCTAGTGCATCCGTTGCATGGCAATCCCTACTCACTCACATTGATATCTATTGATGGGCATCTCCATAGCCCATTGATATGCCCAGTTGATGTGAGACTATCTCCTTTTTTTTGTCTTCTCCACAACTACCGTCCATACCACCTATAGTGCTATGTACATGGCTCACGCTCATGTACTGCGTGGAAGTTGAAAAAGTTTGAGAACGTTAAAAGTATGAAACAATTGCTTGGCTTGTCATCAGGGTTGTGCATGATTTAAATATTTTCTGTGATGAAGATGGAGCATACACTGGTGCACGTCGGTCCTAAACAACCGGTTTTTAACCCCTTTCCACGGTGGCATATGGAACCGTCTCAAAGTGAGTGTGGGCGATAGGGGGGGTCCTTCCCACACGACCAGGAAACCGCCAGGGATAGGGAGCCTTGATGCATACAGTTGTCCCTGTATAACCGTTTCTGATATCTTGAATATCCCAAATGCTTCATCCTTGCTACTCGTTTGTGCTTGCATTGCCATCGCAGTTGGAGTTTTGTGGTTCTGCCTAAAACCAGGCAGATTCTAGGCACGGGAGCTTTCCAGGCAGATTTTAGGCAGATTCCGGGCACGGGAGATTTACGATACCTGGCACATCACAAACAGTTCATGATTATAAACCGTGTATGATAGGTAGACAATCACACACATTTAGTTTTCTAGCACCATATGTGATAGTGTCTGACATCACACACGCTTTGCGAACGGCAACTGTGTGCATGCTTGCACATGTTTCCTCTCTGTGAACCGTCTCGGATTATGGTGTATATTGCAAATGTTTGTGTTTTACCAACCGTGTGTGCCTTAATGACCTGCACAACGTAATTTCTTCCTAATTTAATTGCTGCTATTTAAAATTGTACCTAATTTAAACTTGAAAGTAGGCTATAGCTTTATTCATATCCTCAGGTTCAAACAACCAATGCATTATTCGATTCACAGGTACATATGTTTAAGAATTACAGAAGCACCAAATAAAGAATGATGTACCAGGGTTCTATACTTGTACTATTACAAATGGTAAAGAAAGAGGCGACAGACATTCCAGTTGCTGAATAAGGTGAACAACAATTGGAATAAAGCTATAGGGTTCTTACTTACCATCCTATAGTTCACTATTGTCTTGCATAAAGTGTAAACAAAAAGTTCGATTGACATCTTTTGACCCATTTTAGTAACAATCTTTATCAGTTTCCTCACTTGATGCTGGTTCATGAATATCTCATTGCCCCATGCGCAGAAAGGGTCGAAGTGTGGATCTTTGGCAATGATATATAATTACCTAAAAGCACCAAGTTAATATTAGAAGCTAAACAACAATTGAAAAATGATCTAGTACAACATTCCATCCATCCCATTATATAAGATTTCATTATATGTATATCTAGACATCATCAGAACATTAAGGTAACACTCTTCCTTGTTGCTATGTAGCCTGGGATTGCATATTTAGTCATTCAGTACAATGCATGTTGCTAAACAACAACTGAAAAACGAAAAGGCATGTTAACTGCAATATCCTTAACAGCAACCAAATATCGTAATTTAGAGTGGTATTGTTGAAACTGTTATTGATGAAATTGAACTGCACAAAAAATAGTTGCACATATAGAGCATCACATTGTGAAGAACTGAAATAAACAAGTCATAAGGACATCTCTAGGCGATACTTAAAAAGTTAAAGGACTAAAACCCTTAGTGGATATATATACTCCAGCAATTTTTGGCCTTTTCTAGTCGATCCCCTAAACTTAAGGTTGTAAACTTCAATTTGATCAAGTTCAAAGTAGGTTCAACCGAAAGTAGCATGCATTCAAACATAAACATAGATAGTTTTGCATAACCAAATATAAAACATAAATTTAAACTAAGCTAAACTACTTTCGGTCGAAATAGAGGTCGAGCCAATCCTTCCTCGTCATGTACGGTGTGCCGCGAGCCGGGTCTGGGCCAGTACCGTCGTTGGGGTCGTTGGGGAAGGCACTCCTCCACTCGTCGATGTCGATCTCCTCGTCCTGGGGGCCCACCTCGACGCCCTGCGCGCCGCCGTCGCCGCCGCCTTTGACCTCGCCATTAGAGGAGAGTGCGATAACCTCGCCGCCCTCCGCGCCGCCATCCTTGTCGCCTTCGACCTCGTCATCGGAGGAGAGCATGATAACCTCGCCGCCCTCCGTGCCGGCAAAGATCGCATGCTCTGCCTCCACGAGCTCCGGGTGCTGCCGGCGGAGCTCTTGCATGTAGGCCTCGGCGGTGGCCTCGGCCTCGAGACGCTCCCACGCCTCGTGGTCCTCCCACGCCATAGCCGAGCTCACCACCCCTGGCTCCGGCGGAACGAGGTGGACCGGACATGTGCCAAAGGGGAAATTGAGCCTAGCCGCCGCGTCGTAGTAGCGGACCTGCCAGCGGACATACTCCATGGCCGCGAGCTCGGCTGTGTGGAAGCTACCAAGCCACCGGCGGGTGTGGATCTCTTGATCTGTAATCTCGGCGACCCACGTCCCTCACCGCCGCTGCCGGACCTCGAGGTAGGACTTCGTCGGCTGCCGGGTCCGGGGGAGTACAGGGAAGTCCTTGAACCGATGTAGGGGCGCGGAGGCAGGCGAATCTGGGGACCGACGATGGTGGATCGGGCCCGCGGAGGATGACAGGGACACCTCGGCAGCCACCTCGCCGACATCGGGCGAAAAGGCCGCGATAAACCCCTTTTTGGCCATTGGCTACTTGAGCTCCCCGGCATACATGCAGAGGTTGAGGATGGAGGCGCCGGTGATGGTGGCGACCTACCAATGGTTTCTAGGGTTGTGTGTGTCTGTGTGAGCGGAGGTTGTGTTTGAGGAAATACTGCGGCAACTGAAAATTTTACTAGGCGGGAGTAACAAGGCGGGGCTACTGAAAATTTGGATCAAGGGACTGAAGAAAAGAGGGATGCAGAGGCGGGAGTTTTGGGGGAGCGAGCTAGTGTGCTTGACACGCTGGCTGTGGACTGTAGCCGACGCACCTTCTCGCGTAAGCCATAGGCGTACTATACACCGACGGTGCTCCAAGATATTTGTACTACATCTCACATGGTTGCTGATAATAAATTGTGTGCGATCTACTTGATTTTTCATCTTGGTTTGAATTACATAATGGGGTCATAGCGGTAATGGATGGTGTTTGAATTGCTAGACCTTTTATCTGCAGTGAACATGCAACTATATGTGTGTCCTAAAGAATTGGAATTATTCAGGGTTCGTTTGGACATTTCATACATTAAACTAGTTTTCTAGCCATTTCAGGTACACAATTCAAAATTAAACTACATGCACATGCTCCAGTGCATACAAATTGGTTGAAAAATCAAATTTTTGTCCTTCAGTGCATGCTTAGGTCCCATGGAAGAAATGGGAATGAATTTTCCAGGGTTCGTTTGGCCTTTTTATACATTAACTGGGTTTTCTAGGCATTTTATGTGCATAATTCAACTTTGAACTACAAGCACATGCTCCAATGCACTAAAGTTGGTTGAAAAATCATATGTGTGTCATTGGGTGAATTTCTAGGTCCCATGCAAGAGATGGGAATGAATTTCAAACACCAAGGCATTGTTGATTGCCGGCAAAATGTTGAGATGCCTGGTTTTTAAATTCTAGTAAATCCAAAACTTATCTGAAATTCATGAAACTTGGCATGCTATCATGGAGCGGCATCAACATGCCGTGGTGAAAATTTTGCCCCATTTGGGGCAGGTTTGGGTTTAAGCTTCTCACAAATCAGAGTTTCTCACAGCAAGCATGATGGTTTCGATAGGGAACGTACCACCTTTGGGGACGAGACGATATCCATTGCCTCTTATTGCTTTCAAAAAATTTCTAGTGCAACATAGAACAACAGGAGTGTTGTGTTCAATCTTGGAATTTTCTGGGGTTCGTTTGGCCTTTTTATACATTAACTGGGCTTTCTAGGCATTTTATGTGCATAATTCAAATTTGAACTACAAGCACATGCTCCAATGCACCAAAGTTGGTTGAAAAATAACATGTGTGTCCTTGGGTGAATCTATAGGTCCCATGCAAGAGATGGGAATGAATTTCAAACACCATGGCACTGTTCATTGCCGGCAAAACATCTGAAATTCATGAAACTTGGCATGCTATCATGGAATGGCGCCCAACATGATGTGGTATTTTTCGTGTCCATTTTGAGAGAAGGCGCACTCGAATAATGACAGCCAACAAAGGCATTTTGAAAAAATAGTTGCCACTTAATATCTCAAACGTTTGTATAATTCAAAACGTGTGCATTCTGTTAACCATTCATGTGACGCCACATGTCTTTGTTTTAATGGCTATAGGAGGTGCCATGAGAACAGCTGCTTGACCTTGACTGAACGGGAGGCGTGCGAGCGCAGTCCGGTGCGCGGGCTGACCGAGAGGCGTGCAAGTTGTCCCCCAATGCGTAGGCTCACCGGGAAGCGTGCGAGCTTTACGCTACGCAGGCTCACTGGGAAGCTTGCCCTTTGACTTCCATGGCCGCCCGCCTTCCTCTCCATTAATGGCGCCTAAGCCGCTGTTTAATACGGGCCACCTTATTGTTCACCTCCTATTCCCCTCCATCCACAGACCTCCACCGCCATGGCGCAAAATGATCATCTACCACTAGTCTTCAAGTTTGGTGAAGACGACTCCGAGACGGAGGAGATAGAAAATAAGGAGGAATGGGGCCTCATGGACATGGCCCAGAACGAGCTGGCCGTGGCGGTTGCTGCCCCCGTTCTCGTCCCAGCTCCCATCCACGCGCCCGCGCTAGCGACCATCCCTGTAGCATTAACGGGCTGGTCGCCGAGCACTATCGCCGAGCTGGAAGCCGCGGGCGTCAGTGAGGTCTCTGTGGACCTGCACGAGTTCGTGTACATGCCAGCACCAGCGCCCGTGCCCATGCCCATGAGCGCCCCTCCACCCACCGTGTCGTCGGCCCCTGTGCATTTGGCTGCATCCACCGTGCCCGTGCGCGCCCCTCCACCCGCCGCGGCGCTGGTCCCCGTGCGTTTGGCTGCACCCACCGTGCCCGTGCCCGCCCCCCTCAGCGGCATGGGACGCTGCCTTCGACTGCTACCTCTCAACGGCGCCAGTTGTCGTCCTCCCACGCCCCGCCCGTCGATCGCACGACGACATGATGTTTTATTTACATGTGAAGAACATTTTGTGCTGCCTTGAAGACTTCAACAACGGCGTCCCGGAGGACGACAACGGCAACGACGGCATGGCACGCCACCTCCGCCGCTGCTGAAATAGTTTTTTTGGGGTTTAATACTGCATCATGAATTCTCGATCATATGAATATAAATTCGCAGTGTGACTGAATGAAAGATATGGTTTGAACGAACTTGCGTTTTTCTCTCTTAATGTACAGACTTAGCAAATGATTTTCTTTTGAAAAAAAGTCAATGGTTTTTAAATATAAAACACTCGTCGCAAACGTTTTAGTTAGAAGACCCGTATGCAAACCGATAGCTTCCCTAGGAAGCCAAGGGAAAATGTGCCGAGCAGGATTTTTGCATCCCTTCAACGCAAACGGTTGTTTTGCATGACCCGTGTGCAACCACGTACAAACAATTGGAAACGCTTGTTCATATGGACGCGTATGCAAATGTACCATTGATTACATACAAGTCATCAACCCACAACGACAACGAGGATACATGTTGGATTATAGATCATTTCCAACAAAACATTCTAGTAAAGTTTTTCTCACACAACAAATAACAAAGCGATGAAATGAACTTCAGCTCAACCACTCGTCGGCATTGGAAACGCTTGCTTTGAACCAGAAGTGATTCTCTGGGAAGGGCCAGCTACTGTCAATCTCGAGACCAACGCATTACTGATCATCCAGGCTGAAGCGGCCTATTTCAATACCCATATTGGGATGGTAGGGAAGCATATTAATGTCCGAGGTATAGATACAGTTGCTTCTCATAAATGGTAGTAACATTGTGTCAACAGCAGCTGGATCGCCTTCCACCATCATTGGATAGTTTTGTCCAAGGAAGAGCGAGTTTCCTCCAAGACTTTCAATACTGAACCAGGGAGAAGGTGTTGGCGCTAGTACACTGTGATGCCTGGATAATTAAGCTACAGTAAACCTTTGTTAATGATGTCACATCACCTCGATTACTGTTGCTAATCTCGCGTTAGTTCAAAACCGGTTCTGATTCAAATTCAAAATCAGGCAAACAATAAAAGATTTCAAACAATTAAACAAAAGTGTTCGAAATGTGGAAAATAATTCATAGTTAATATTGGTGGAGAAGCCATCATTTTTAAAAGTGTTTAAAGTTCTAAAATAAATAAAACAACGGTAAAACAATTAATTAAATGCCCTTTTAAAAATTGTCAAGATGTAGCCTATTTTGAGTGTCTACCAAACACTTTGTGGTGGTAGTGTAAACTAAAACATTAATTTAGGGATTAGGTTTAAGTTCTATAAAACTAATATAAAACAAGAACAAAAGGTAAATAAGTAAAACAAAACAAAAACAATAAAAAGAAGCCCCCTCCCTGCTGGGCCTTGGCCTAGATGGCCAAGCGGCCCAGCCAAACTGCTCAGCCCACCCGGACACCTTCTTCTTCTTCTGTTCACAGGAGGCACGGTGGAGGCTGGTCGCGCGTCCACGCCGCGGATCAGCCGCGTGTCGGCCATCCGCCGGCACCCCCGATCTAATAAGACTGAGCCCGACCGAGTGGACGAACCCTAGCTCCTTTTCCTTCCTCCTCTCGCTCGTGTTCGTCCGTTGGAAGCTTCCCGAGCCGTCGTCCGCAACCACCGTCGTCGTTCTCGCGGCCAGACTCGTCCCCAAGCCACGAGGAGTTGTCCAGGAGGCGCGTCGTCGTCGGCTTCGTCGTCTACACCACCGGATCGGAGCCGGGAGGTCGCCTCGATGACGCCCCATCGCCTTCCACCTCCACGGCCACCGCGACGCCATCGCCCGATTCGCCACCGTCAGCTCCTACCCGGCCTCCCCGAGCTGCTCTTCCGCTTCGCTGTGAGCTCCCCTATGTTTCCCCTTTGCTCCCAGACTCGCGCCCGTCCTCTAGTGCCGTTCCCGAGCTCTGACCGCCGTCGTCCGCCATGTCTGACGTGTGCCTTGCTGCCGAGCGCTCTTAGCCTCGTCGTGCTGCCTATTGTGCTCCTAGCGAGCACTTGAAGCTTCCCAGCCGTTTAGCTCCCTCGCTAGCCAGCTGTAGCCCGGCGCTAGTTGCAACCGAGCTCCGCCAGCACCGCTCGAGCTCACTGCGGCCATTGCTACAAGCCGCCCGTGCTCCCGTTGCGCCCTTGGCCGCCCCGTGCGCGACCCGTCCGCGCGCCGCCCGGGCGCCCGTGCCCCTGGTTGTGCCTTGGCCGCGCCCCGCGCCTGCGTCACCCAAGCTTTGGCCGGCCGCTGCGCCTTTGCTCGCGTCGCTGTCCCCTGTCGCTGCTTGTCCTCCTTGTGCTGCTCTGCTTGCTGCTTCGCTGCTCTACTACTATTGCCGCTTAGCTGGTGTTGTTGCGCCGTCGTCACTGCTGCTTGGACTGCTGCTGCTGACCACGCGCGCGCGTGCCCGCCGCCTCTCGGCCGCCCGCGTGCTGCTCCCGCTCGCCTGATGCTACTTGCGACCACGGCGCTGTTGCTGCATCCTACTACTCTGTACTTCTAGTTGATGTATCCTACTAGCTAGCTTTTGTATTTCTACAATGTTTAGTCCTCTAAACAGCCCCTAAACAGCGATCAGACAAGTCCTAAGATGGGTAAACATTATATGAACGGAAAGTAGATGTAACAAACTTCATTTTGTTCCATTGGACCTGCTTCAAATAATGCGTGGATTAATTCCTACAAAAATCACAAAATACTATCTTCTGTTAACAGAAAACTGATTTAATGTTATGGCCGGCCGGCTTAGGCCCGCAAGTTATCTTAGTTTTTATTTTTAGATTAGGCAAGTTATCTTAGGCAAGTTATCTTAGGTTGATTCTTCTACAAGTTATCTAGGATATAAATATAGGTTGTAAGACTCTTTTTGAAGGCAAGCAATAAGAAGAATATTATCTCCTATTGCCCGGCTCCCCGAGGAGCCGGAACCCTAGCCGCCAACAGCCCTAGCCGCCGCCCTTCTCCTAGCCGCGAGGCGCCCTGCCGCCGGCCCGCCCGATCCTTGCCACGTCTCCCTCCATCCTTCCCTTACCACCTACGCCCTAGACCTGGTAGAGTACTTGATCCTACCAATTTGGTATCAGGTAACCGGGTTTCGACCATGTCTCCGCCAATTCCACCGCCACCACCACCGCTGCCCGCCAACTCCTCCACCACCGCCGCCTCTGCGCCGGGCGTCACGGCCTCGCTCTCGGCGGGCACCACTGCGTCGCTCTCAGCGCCGGTCCTAACGGCACCCGGCACCACGCCGGGCCAAGGGCAGCCACAAGCCCCCGTCCAACACTCGTCGCCGCCATCACCTCCCCCGCAGCCGCAACAGTTCACGCCGGAGGCCATGGCGGGCGTCCTCAACGACCTCGTCACCGCGGTTCAAGGGATCCGCCTCTACCTGGCAGGTCCGTACGGGCCGCCCCCACCACTCCATCCAGCCATGGCCGCGGGTCAGCAGGCGCTTCCGTGGTACTCGGCATCGGGGGCCATCACCGGACTCCATCCAGCCATGGCCGCGGGTCAGCAGGCGCTTCCGTGGTACTCGGCACCGGGGGCCGTCACCGGAGGCTACCCGGCGCTCCTCGCCCCAGCTGCCGCACGGCCACCTTGTATGCAGTGGCCGCCGGAGATCGCGCCGGCAGCCCCGCCACTTCTCGCCACCACGGGGCCGCAGTGGCCCACCTGGACCGCGCCAGCCGCGTCGTCCTCCGTCGCGCCCTACCTTCCAGCGGCCTCGGAGTAGGATCCTCCACCGGCCCCGCCCAGCCCTAACCTGGGCACCGGCGCCTCGGAGCAGGGCCAGACCCAGCAGCTTCTTCCAGCGTCACCGCCGGCCCCCACACCGCAGGCGTCGGTGCAGCTCCACCAGGCGCCGGCGCCATCGACAGTACCACCACCCGCGCCTAGGGCTACGGGTCGGCCCGTGCACCAGGTGCAGTTTCCACCGTCACCATCGCCGATCCCCGCTTGGGCGACCGGCTCGTCTTTGGGGCCGGTCTACTCCACGGCGCCGGAACACCCGACGCCCTCCCTGCGGTTTGATCACCCCTCCAGCTCGGCGAACTACGCCCCGGCGCTTCCCGACCCAGCATATGTGCCGGCGGCAACTACGGCCGCCCCCGGGCACGGCGGGCTGACACCCCCTCGCTTCGCCAAACTGGACTTCGCCACCTATGAGGGCACGGAGGACCCCCTCAACTGGCTCAACCAGTGCGAGCAGTTCTTTCGAGGGCAACGGACGCTCGCTTTGGATCGCACCTGGCTCGCGTCCTATCATCTTTGAGGCGCAGCGCAGACCTGGTACTACGCCCTCGAGCAGGACGAGGGCGGCATGCCACCATGGGAGCGCTTCCGAGAACTCTGTCTCCTCCGGTTCGGGCCTCCTATCCGCGGGAGCCGACTGGCGGCCCTCGTCCGCTTACCCTTCACATCCACGGTGCAGGACTACGCCGACCGCTTTCAGGCCCTGGCGTGCCACGCGCCGGGCGTCTCCGCAACTCAGCGCGCCGAGTTATTTGTGGGCAGTCTACCGGACCATATCCGCGTGGACGTGGAGCTTCGGGGACCCCAGGATCTCCAGTCGGTCATGTATTACGCTCGCGCATTCGAGCGCCGCGCGGTGGCCATCCAGCAGGAATCACCGTCCCAGACTGCTGGGTCGCTACCCGGACCGGATTCCGCGCAGGGTCGGCCTGTGCAGGCTTCTGCGGCACCCCTCGCCGCGACCGCGGGGCGCCCGTTCCGCCGGCTCACCCCAGCTGAGATACTCGAGCGTCGCCGCCAAGGGTTGTGCTTCAACTGCGACGAACCCTACAAGCCCGGCCACGCCTGCCCGCGACTCTTCTACCTGGAGGTGGCAGACTACATTCCGGAGGACGCCGTCGCCGCCGACCTGGCCGCCCCAGATGTCAAGAAGGTGTTTGACGCTGGTTGATTACCTCGAAGAGTTCAAGCAAGCGCTTCCCCACCTTACAGCTCGAGGACGAGCTGTTTGTGCAGGCGGGGAGAAGTGTTATGGCCGGCCGGCTTAGGCCCGCAAGTTATCTTAGTTTTTATTTTCAGATTATGCAAGTTATCTTAGGCAAGTTATCTTAGGTTGATTCTTCTACAAGTTATCTAGGATATAAATATAGGTTGTAAGACTCTTTTTGAAGGCAAGCAATAAGAAGAATAGTATCTCCTATTGCCCGGCTCCCTGAGGAGCCGGAACCCTAGCCGCCAACAGCCCTAGCCGCCGCCCTTCTCCTAGCCGCGACGGTGCCCTGCCGCCGGCGCGCCCGATCCTCGCCACGTCTCCCTCCATCCTTCCCTTACCACCTACGCCCTAGACCTGGTAGAGTACTTGATCCTACCATTTAACCTCTAGCATTGTGTGTGAGTGTGATGTGTGCATGACAGCGTGACTGTGTGTGCACGGCTGTGCCCAGGCCAGCCCTTACTTAATTAGTTGCTAGGCTTAGTTAGTTAGTAGTACTAGTTTAGTGCTAAGTTAGTCTAGTAGTAGATGACATGTAGGCCCCCACTTTAAAATAAGTTAGATTTATTTATTTGTGTAGGTAAATAGTCTATGCAATGTGGGCCACACATCCCCTTTTGACTAGTCAAATTGACTTAGTCAACCCGAATTAGAATAATATGTTAATTCTAGAAAATAAATTAAACTTTAAAAATTAGTATAAAATAATCCGTAACTCGGATGAAAATACCTTGTACATGAAAGTTGCTCAGAACGACAAGACGAATCCGGATACACAGTCCGTTCGTCCGTCACACATCCCTAGCATAGTGAACACGTAACTTTCCCTCTCCAGTTCATCTGCCCGAAAACGCGAAACACCGGGAATACTTTCTCGGATGTTTTCCCCCCTTCGCCGGTATCGCCTATCCCTACGTTAGGTCACCCCTAGCACAATATATTGCCGCGTCTTTCTTTGTGATGCTTTGATTGCTCTATTGTTTATTGTGTCCCCCCTCCTTTACTTCTTTCTGGTAAACCCCGAAACTGCCGGCGACCCCCAGTTCGCCTACGATGTTGACGACCCCTCTCTCTTGCCAGAACAACCAGGCAAGCCCCCCTTTGATCACCAGATATCGCCTACTCTTCTCTCTACTGCTTGCATTAGAGTAGTGTAGCATGCTACTGCTTTCCGTTAATCCTATTCCGATGCATAGCCTGTCATTGTTGCTTCAGTTGTTGATACCTTACCTGCAATCCTAAATGCTTAGTATAGGATGCTAGTTTATCATCAGTGGCCATACATTCTTGTCCGTCTGCCATGCTATACTATCGGGCCGTGATCACTCGGGAGTTGATCACGGGTATATACTTATACTTAATATATGATACTTGTGGTGATTAAAGTCGGGTCGGCTCGTAGGAGTACCCGCGAGTGATTCCGATGTTGGGGGCTGAAGGGGCAGGTGGCTCCATCCCGGTAGAGGTGGGCCTGAGTTTCCGAAGGCCCCCGACTGTTACTTTGTGGTGGAGCGACAGGACAGGTTGAGACCACCTAGGAGAGAGGTGGGCCTGGCCCTGGTCGGCGTCTGTGGTTATTTCAAAATAACACGCTTAACGAGATCTTGGTATTTGATCTGAGTCTGGCTACTGGCCTATACGCACTAACCATCTACGCGGGGACAGTTATGGGCACTCGACGTCGTGGTATCAGCCGAAGCCTTCGTGACGTCAGCGACTGAGCGGCGCGCGCCGGGTTGGACCGTGTAACGCAACTTCCTTTGTAATGGAGGTTGCTAGGTCTGCTCACGGGCCGCGTACGCAATGTGCAGGTGTGCAATGGGCGATGGGCCCAGACCCCTGCGCCATAGGATTTAGACCAGCGTGCCCTCTCTGTTGTTCCTAGGTAGGGCTGCGACGTGTTGATCTTTCGAGGCCGGGCATGACCCAGGAAATTGTGTCCAGCCAAATGGGATCGAGCGTGTTGGGTTATGTGGTGCACCCCTGCAGGGAAGTTAATCTATTCGAATAGCCGTGATCTTCGGTAACAGGACGACTTGGAGTTGTACCTTGACCTTATGAAAACTAGAACCGGATACTTAATAAAACACACCCTTCCAAGTGCCAGATACAACCGGTGGTCTCTTTCTCACAGGGCGACGATGGGAGGATCATCGGTTAGGATTATGCTATGCGATGCTACTTGGTGAACTTACCATGTACTCTCTTCTCCTGCTGCAAGATGGAGGTTACCAGAAGCGTAGTCTTCGATAAGACTAGCTATCCCCCTCTTATTCCGGCATTCTGTAGTTCAGTCCACATATGATCCCCTTAATCCTTTTGATACCAATGCATACATATGTAGTGTAGTTCCTTGCTTGCGAGTACTTTGGATGAGTACTCACGGTTGCTTTGCTCCCCCTTTTCCCCCTTTCTATACTCGATTGCTGCGACCAGACGTTGGAGCCCAGGAGCCAGACGCCATCATCGACGACTACTACTACTACTCGGGAGGTGCCTACTACTACGTGCAGCCCGCTGACGACGACCAGTAGTAATTTAGGAGGATCCCAGGCAGGAGGCCTGCGCCTCTTTCAATTTGTATCCCAGTTTGTGCTAGCCTTCTTAAGGTAAACTTGTTTAACTTATGTCTGTACTCAGATATTGTTGCTTCCGCTGACTCGTCTATGATCGAGCTCTTGTATTCGAGCCCTCGAGGCCCCTGGCTTGTAATATGATGCTTGTATGACTTATTTTATTTGTAGAGTTGTGTTGTGATATCTTCCCGTGAGTCCTTGATCTTGATCGTACACGTTTGCATGTATGATTAGTGTACGATTGAATCGGGGGCGTCACATACACCAGTATCCATCCCGAATACCCTGCAACAGATGTTGGAATAGGTTCGCAGAGTGCGACCATACGAGACAACACCTGCTTCCTTAGTAACATCAGCAGTGCCCCGTATATAGACAAGAAGAGGTGATCCAACGGAATAAGTTGCCAGGCGCCACTGAGTATATGGGTCCTACTCGTCTTCATGCTCGTGAATGAAATTTTCAAGTATATGTGGTGGAATGTTCACAGGACCTTGGAAACACAAGAACGTTAATTAGTAAAGGGAAACTAGCTAACTCGCATGCATGTGGATGAAACAATTAAAACTACGGTGGAAGACAAATGTACTGAAATCATTAGGATTCCATGCAAAAACAGTGCCACGAGTGGTGGCAGCAAACACATGACCCTCGTATTGAATTGCATCACAGTACTTATCCGTGTATAGAAACTGATTTTTGAGCAATATCCATCGAGTCGAACCATGAAGGACGGCAAAAAGCTTGTCGAAGATAGCGGCAACATAAGTATTCCTATAACCCCAAGAGCGGTTGGGAACTCAACAAATTGCTATCTTCCGTAGACGACAGTTAGCATGATCGTATTTGAACTCACGTAGAATACCGGTGTACTCAACCTCTGGGCAGTCGTGTGAGATTTTTCAAAGTGGAACCCAGTGACGAGTGTACACATTCACAAGTTCCCACTCGAAGTTGTACCCAATATAAACAACCCAATCTCCATTTGTGCCTGCCCAAGCCTTGCCCTCAAGCGATGGCATCTTAACATCATACATATCATTATCAAGTGGCATCAACTTACACAAGGCGAGGCTTCCCTTGTCCCCGCGCCAGTCAGCAGGGTCGCAGCGAAGAAGATAGGGGAGATCAAACCGCTCATGAACCCTTGGGTTCCTTGTAATGATGTTATTAGTTGAGTCGAGAATGGTGTTGAACGAACCTACCATGCTAGCCGAGATGATGACGTCACACCGATCAATGAGTTCCTCCACCGCGTCATCATTCAGATCGAGGAAAGAATAATGGGGTCGTTTTCGGCTTATTCCCTCCATGGAGAAGACGATCAAGCAATGGCAGAAGGAAGGGTGAAGGCAAATGGAGGAGGGAGAAAGAGCTAACGTGCGACAACAGTTCCAAATCGAGAGGTAAAGGCAAAGAGTCGGTGGACGGTTGCCACGGTACACGAAGAGGCGCCTGGGGATCGAATGGTTGCCATAGAGGTCACACACTAACGACAAGGGCCGAGTGAACCTCATGCAACCCCATCGCACAACACACACTTCTTGTTAAGTTGAACCGTTTCTGTACACTTGTGTCAACGCAAACAGTTCATCCGAGTGAACCGCATGATGTATATCCCACACACCTTGATCTGGCTGACCATTTCTTTTGTGTTGCCTAATCACAAATAGTTCATCCGAGTGAACCGCATGCCGTATATTGCACACACCTTTGATCTGGCTCACCATTTTTTTCTATTGCCTAATCACAAATAGTTCATCCGAGTGAACCGTATGCCGTGTATCGCACACGCCTTCATCTGGCTACCCGTTTCTTTTGTTCCTCCTCATCGTAAATAGTTCATTGAACTGAACCATATGCCTTTCATCGCACACGCAAATAAAACGTGAACCGTTTTTGATGCATCCATCATCGCAAACGTTTTATACATTTCTGACGGTTTTCATACAACACCGTTTGCTATTATGGCATCGCACACAGTTTCTCGAAGGGTCTCTGATTATAGTGTCGCGTTAGCAGCATCCTGTAGTAGTGATAGCCAGACTATATGATTTTATAGGGACAAGCTTTCTTTGTCCATGTTATTTTGGGAAGACATAATTATTTTGTTAGTATACTTGAAGTATTATTGTTTTCATGTCAATATTAAACTTTTGTTTTGAATCATACATATCGGAACATTCATGCCACAATAAAGAGAATTACATGGATAAATATGTTAGGTAGCATTTCACATCAAAAATTCTGTTTTTATCATTTACCTACTCTAGGACGAGCATGAATTAAGCTTGGGGATGCTTTATACGTCTCTAACGTATCTATAATTTTTGATTGTTCCATGCTATTATATTTTCTGTTTGGATGTTTTATATGCATTAATATGCTGTTTTATATGATATTTGGCACTAACCTATTAACCTGGAGCCCATTTTCAGTTCTTGTTTGTTTCCTTGTTTTAGAGTTTCGCAGAAAAGGAATACCTAACGGAGTCCAAACGGTATGAAACTTTCGCGATGATTTTTCTTGCACCAGAAGACACCTAGAGGGCTTGGAGTGCATGCTAGGAAAGCCATGAGGTGTCCACAAGGTCGGGAGGCGTGCCCAGGGGGTAGGGAGCACCCCCACCCTTGTGGGCCCCTCGTGACTCCACCGACCTATTTCTTCCGCATATATATTCTCAAATATCCCAAAGCCTTCCAGTGGAGCCGCGAAATCACTTTTCCACCGCCACAACCTTCGGTACCTGTGAGATCCCATCTAGGGGCCTTTTCGGGTGTCCTGCCGGAGGGGGATTCGATCACGGAGGGATTCTACATCAACATCATTGCCTCTTTGAGGAATTGTGAGTAGTTTACCATAGACCTACGGATTCATAGCTAGGAGCTAGATGGCTTCATCTCTGTAACATCCCAAATTTTCAATTTGGAATGTTATACACTAGATCATAATTGCACATCATATTAATTGCATTCTGGTTGGTCCTAGAAATTCTACGCAACTCAAGGACCCTCGGAGAGAGTTGGGGATTTTGTTATTTTCATATTTGAGTTTTCTCAAATTTTGAAAATAGGATCATTTGATTTTATTTATTTTATCTTCAATTATTTCTATTACAAAAATATGAGAGAGGGAATAAAATGACTTTCCCAAAATAAAGAAATATTGAGAATTTAATAAAAAATCAAATAAGATTTTATTTTGGTTTTATTTGAATTTAGGAAGAATGTGCGTTTTTCAAAATTGCATTTAGGCCCAAAATAAATATTCATCCTATATGGCTTGATTTTAGAAGCCGGGGAAAATTTATTTCGGGATTTTTGAAGTCCGTTTAGTATTTTTCTGAGCGTAACTATTTAAAAAAACGCAAACCGACCGATCGGGCCGTGTCCGACCCGGACACCTGGCCCGCCCGGCCTTATAAGCCGGGGGAGGAGCCCAGCCGAGCCCCAAACCCTAGCGCCCGCGCCGCCGCCGCCCCGCGCCGCCGCCGCCCCTCGCCGCCCGCCGAAACCGGAGCCGCCGCCGCCGACCTCGCCGCCCGCCAGAGCCGCCGCTCGCAGGAGGTTGACCCCACCCAGCGCCGGATTTTCTCGAAAAACTGTTCGGTTCTCCATCGGTTTTTTTAGATTCGTTTTTTAATAGATCGGTTTTTCCGGTTTATTTTGTTTTAGCGAGCATTCGCTCGTTCGTTCGTTTTAACTAACGAGTTCATCGTTTAGATCCAAATAACGAACGTTCATTCGTTAATCTGTTCATCGTATTTCTTTTTACGGATTAAATCCGCAATTTTTCTGATCGCGATTTCTGATCCGATTTTCGTTTTAGTATAACTTTTCGCTCGTTTATCGGAATCAGGCGATTCAAGCGCCTGGAGTTTCGTCTCGAAACCCTCTTTCCGTTTAACCTACTCAAACAAGTTTTTGCCACTGTAAAAATTGCCCTAGATCTAGAATAGTAAACAAAGCCTGTTTCTTTTGCCGTTTGTCTTTCGTTCCTTCGTTCGATTTGATTCTTTTTGCCAACCGGAGTTCTTAAGTTGAACTTTCTGGTTAGATCTCTTATTAGAGTTTTACTTTTGCATTAATTGAGTACTTATTGAATGCTTGTTTATTTGTGATAGAGTACCCGGAGTGCGCTGGTTGCTACTTCGAATCGCTAGGTTTTGCGGATCATCAGCAAGGCAAGTAACACTTTGATCATACCTCCTACTACCCAGTTTTTATTGCATTAGATCAATCCTCACACATTGCATGATTAGGATCTAATTAAACTGTGGGTTCTGGGAAGTAGTTGAGGTAGTACCTATCACCTGTTTTACTATCAAACCTTGGGAGTTACTTCTACGTTTGCTTATTATGCCATGCTATGCTAGTAGACGTGGATTGGGTGAGTGTATCCATGACAGATGTGAGATTGTTAAATTAATGGTTTATCTAAGGTGGCCACTTAAATACACATCTGGGTGGATTGAGGCACCTGGGTATTCCAGCGATTGCCTGTTTTCTTTTGGACCGCCACCCAAGCTCAAAGGGATCATGAGAATATTCATGCTAGAAACTTCCGTGTTCAACCACAAGCTACTATGGGCTCTAGCATAGTTGACTAAGTCGTGCGAACTCTTACAGTGGTAGACTAGCAGATGTAGGGGAAAGTAGGTGTAACGGTCTACCCGATCGTAAGGTGCTAGCGCTTCTGAAAGACTATGTCTCGGTCATCCGTTTCTCAAACACCATGTAGTGCGAGAATCCCAACGGAGGAGATCGAGTCTTGTGGGGAAAAGTGCACAAACCTCTGCAGAGTGTATAAACTAATCATGGATAGCCGTGTCCCCGGTTATGGACATCTTGAGTATCTAGTACTTGGATTATCATGTGAATCTCATCATGTTACTCTAAATTAATATTGTTGGATTTTTAAATGTTGATGCTTAATTGGGATTGAGAATGCTGTCAACCATTCTCAATGTTTAACAACTACCATGATAGTTAAATAAAATTTATTCCTTTGCGGTATGGAAAAATTGGCTTTACGCAAAACTGTAACCATAGAGCTTTCCACCAGCCAAATATGCGTATAGTATAGCCTATTACTTTCATTGCATCTCTGTGTGTTACTTTGCCAGCATATTCCATGTGCTGACCCGTTTCGGGCTGCAACGTTCATGTTGCAGACTTTTCGGACGATGATTAAGGTGCTTTTAGGTCGTGGTTCTATACTCAATGATGCCGTTGGAGTTGATGGACTCACTTATCTTCTAAGCTTTCCGCTGTTATCATTATTAGATGGCCTTAAGCCATATTTATTGTAATAAGTTCTCTTTTGAGACACCCGATGTAATAAGTGTGTGATTGCTACTCTGTTATAAATCCTTCAAGTACTGTGTGGTGTCAGAATTACTGATCCAGGGATGACACCTGAGCACAGATATTGGACCGTTTAAGGTCTGGTCGCTACAAGATGGTATGAGAGCACACGCTAACTGTAGGGCACGACCACTAAGCTAAAAGACCTAGATCACTACTCACTCTCTTCTCATTCTGACTTCTCATCTTTTCTACTCTTTTAGGATGGCGGATGCAAAGAACAAGTTCACGCAACCGGATGAAGATACACCCTTTGAACGTCACTTGAAGGAAGTCACTAGATACCTAAACATAGGAGTACCAAGCTTCACCAGAACCTACAATCCCACTTTACCTGAAGAGAAGCGCTGGATGATTCAAGTTCAAGTTCCGGTTAGGACGTTCATGCCAGTCACTGAGCCCATAGAGTTTTTTTTTGATGCACCAACTTGGAATCTAGGAAAGAGCATGGCAGCTCACATCGCCATAGGACGCATTGGAGAAGTTTACCGCAATGATCTCAAGGATACTATCTACCAAATTTGTGGGCGCCGAGATGAGCACTGGGAGATGATCAGCACCAGGAAAGATAGATCAATTGCAGCTTTTATCCAGGAGTTAAATCAGCACATTCGATGTCAGGAGAACCAGATGTGCGCCGACATGATAGATCTGAAGAAGGCCAGGACTATAATCAAGGAACTGGAGGAAGAACTCAAGGCCACACGTGAATATTATGAAGAGGAAATCGAAGTACTAGTGGACAAGAATGCCGACTTAACAATGAATATCAGAATATTCATGGGAGGCCCTACACCAGTAGAAGAAGACGAAGAACCCAAGGAGATTCGCCCGGAAGACTACATCATCATCGACGACACCGACTCGGATCCAGATGATAGCGATGATGACTATGTTGATGAAGCTGGAGCAGATATCATGGAGTCTGCAACCGAAGAATATTTCTAGTAGACCACCCCATCAGTAGTAGTAGTCCACCATGTAAATGTAGTAGTCCAAGCACTTTTGCGAGAGTTAGATCGATTGTATGCCCTTGTTTGATTGAATGAAGTGAATTGTTTGCTTTTGCCTCATGTGCATATGGGTAGTGTTTTCTCTCTATTCTTAAATCTCATCTTTTCTAAACCCTTAGATGCCTCCGAGACGTGACCCCGGATTTACCTTCCCACCGGAGCTCACCCAGTTGATCTAGTGGCAGAACACATTGATGCAGTTGCTAGTCCAAAATCAGAATCAAGGGAACAACAACAACAACCCACCACCACCATCACCACCTGTTGATCACTTAGCCCGTTTCCTTAGGCTGAACCCGCCGGTGTTTTCCAGTAGCACTGAGCCGATAGTAGCAGACGATTGGCTCCGCAAGACAGCAAGGGAGTTGACCACGGCAGGATGCACAGATGCGGAAAAGGTGAAGTTTGCCGCACATCAGCTTGAAGGACCCGCAGCATCATGGTGGGAGAATTTCATAGCCACTTTCCCTGTCGACACTGTCACATGGGACCAGTTTCAGCAGGCTTTCCGTACTGCCCATGTTTCAGCAGGAGCTATGGCCATGAAGAAGCGAGAGTTTCGCAATTTGCGCCAAGGAGGATGGACAGTTGGCCAGTATGTGGAGGACTTTATTAAGTTAGCACGTTATGCCCTAGATGACGTAGCTACGGATGCAGCTAAGCAGGAGAAGTTTCTGGAAGGACTAAATGATGAGTTGAGCATGCAGTTGATGGTAGCAACCTTCAACAACTACCAGGAGTTGGTAGATCGTGCTCTTATGATTGAAGGGAAGCAGCAGCAGATTGAGAATCGCAAGAGGAAGTACGGACAAGGGAAGTATAATTCAGGAGCTCAGCAGAAGCCACGTTTTACCCCTAGATCGGGAGGACATTTTCAGCATACCCATGGAGGAGGTAGCTCGCACAATCACAATGGCACCAAGAATGGTAATGGGAATGGAGGAAGCAACGGCCAGAACCGCACCAACCCATCAACCCCAGCCAAGAGAGACCTGAGCCAAGTCACTTGTTTCAAGTGCCAGAAGACCGGACATTATGCCAATGAATGTCCTGAATCCTAGAATGGAAATGGCAATGGAAGCTCTGGGAAGAAGCCGAACCCTTTCAACAGGGGACAAGTGAACCACGTAAACGTGGAGGAGGTTAAAGAGCAGCCGGATGCAGTAATCGGTAAGTTTTTGGTTAAGTCATTTACTGCACTCGTTCTTTTTGATACCGGTGCATCGCATTCATACATATCAAGGGAATTCGTGGATAAGTATAACCTGCCCACCAAAGTTCTTAGAACACCTATGTTAGTAAGCTCACCAGGAGCGGAGTACATGGCTAGCAAGGGATGTTTTCAAGTGCCATTGAGTATAGGTAGGCATGTGTTTCCCTCGAATTTGATCATTTTGGAATCACAAGGTTTGGATGTAACATCGATTGCGCCAGTAAGTCAATTTTGCTTACCACCCCAGAAGGGAGAAGGATCAAGTATGTATCCCGGCATGTGCCGAAGAGGACTCAAGTAAATTGTTTAACATGAGTTGTGCAGGAGGAAGTACCAGTGGTGAAGGATTTCCCTGATGTATTTCCAGAAGAGTTGCCAGGCATGCCACCGGATAGAGACATTGAGTTTTTGATTGAGCTTTTGCCAGGCATAGGGCCAATATCTAAGAGACCATATAGGATGCCCGCAAAGTATTTGGTGGAGATTAAGAAGCAAATTAAGGAGTTACTGGATAAAGGTTATATTCGCCCAAGTTCTTCACCTTGGGGATCGCCAGTACTTCTAGTGGAGAAGAAGGATGGATCGTTAAGGATGGTTGTTGATTATCGAGGATTGAATGAAGTAACCATCAAGAACAAGTACCCACTACCGATGATCAATGATCTGTTTGATCGATTGCAAGGAGCTAAGGTATTTTCCAAGATCGACCTACGATCAGGATACCATCAGTTGAAGATTCGAGAATAGGATATACCTAAAACAGCTTTTACCACCAGGTATGGGATGTATGAGTATACCGTTATGTCATTTGGTCTGACTAACGCATCTGCATATTTTATGAACATGATGAACAAGGTGTTTATGGAGTTTTTGGATAAGTTCGTCGTAGTGTTCATCGATGATATACTGGTATATTCGAAGAACGAAGAGGAGCATAAGGAGCATTTGCGTTTGGTACTTGGTAAGCTCAGAGAACATCAGTTATATGCCAAGTTTAGAAAATGTGAGTTTTGGTTGAAGGAACTTGGATTTCTCGGACACGTTATATCCGGAGAAGGTATAGCAGTAGATCCCACCAAGGTTGACACTATGACAAATTGGGAAGCGCCAACGACAGTTGGAGAGATCCGGAGTTTTCTTGGACTTGTAGGATACTACCGGAGATTCATTGAAAATTTCTCGAAGATTGCTTAACCTATGACAGAGTTGTTGAAGGAGGATACCAAGTTCATATGGACTGAGGAATGTGAGGCCAGTTTCTAGGAGTTGAAGAAATGTTTGGTTACATCACCCGTGTTGATTTTGCCAGATCAGACCAAGGATTATGAGGTGTATTGCGACGCTTCACGTCGAGGACTTGGAGTAGTGCTTATGCAAGAAGGAAGAGTTGTTTCATAAATGCCTCACGACAGCTTAAGCCTCATGAGTTGAATTATGCTCAGAGCTTGTGCACTAGATTATGGATCTGGTTGGGACGAGAATTTTCCATATGCAGAGTTCTCTTATAACAACAGTTATCAATCCAGTTTGAAGATGGCCCCTTTCGAAGCCTTGTACGGAAGGAGGTGCAGGACCCCATTGTCGTGGGATGAAGTTGGAGACCGCCAGTTGTTTGGACCGGATCTGATTAAGGAGTCTGAATAGAAAGTGAAATTGATTCGCGATAGGCTCAAGGTAGCCCAGTCCAGGCAGAAGAGCTATGCAGATTCTAAACACAAGGAGATAGTTTACGAAGTCGGAGACCGACTTTATCTTCGAGTATCTCCATTTCGAGGAGTTAAGCGGTTTAGAGTTAAGGGAAAGTTAGCGCCACGTTTTGTAGGACCATACAAAGTTTTGGAGCATATGGGAGAAGTAGCCTACAATTTGGAATTGCCCGAAGGATTGTCAGGAGTTCACAACGTGTTCCACGTTTCCTAGTTGGAGAAGTGCCATGCAGAGATGGCTGACATACCACAGAGAGATACAGTGTCGCTGGAAGCGATTCAATTGGATAGTGATTTGACTTATGAGGAGAAACCAGTCAAGATTCTTGAGTATGCCAGTCGAGTCACCCGCAGCAAGGTTATAAAGTTTTGCAAAGTTCAGTGGAGCCACCACACGGAAGATGAAGCCACCTGGGAGCGAGAGGAAGATTTGCTGAAGGACCACCCTCACCTATTTTCTAGCCAACCCGAATCTCGAGGGCGAGATTCATCTTAAGGGGGGTAGGTTTGTAACATCCCAATTTTTCAATTTGGAATGTTATACACTAGATCATCATTGCACATCATATTTAATTGCATTCTGGTTGATCCTAGAAATTCTACGCAACTCAAGGACCCTCGGAGAGAGTTGGGGATTTCGTTATTTTCATATTTGAGTTTTCTCAAATTTTGAAAATAGGATCATTTGATTTTATTATTTTACCTTCAATTATTTCTATTACAAAAATATGAGAGAGGGAATAAAATGACTTTCCCAAAATAAAGAAATATTGAGGATTTAATAAAAAACTCAAATAAGATTTTATTTTGGTTTTATTTGCTATTTTATTTGAATTTGGGGAAAATGTGCGTTTTTCAAAATTGCATTTAGGACCCAAATAAATGTTCATCCTGTGCGGCTTGATTTTAGAAGCCGGGGAAAATTTATTTCGGGATTTTTGGAGTCTGTTTAGTATTCCTTTTTTTCTGAGCGTAACTATTTTAAAAAAAATGTGAATCGACCTTTCAGGCCGTGTCCGACCCAGACACCTGGGCCGGCCGGCCTTATAAGCCAGGGGTGGAGCCTAGCCGAGCCCCAAACCCTAGCACCGAGGCCGCGCCGCCACCGCGCCGCCGCCGCCCCTCGCCGCCCGCCGGAACCGGAGCCGCCGCCGCTGACCTCGCCGCCCGCAGAAGCCGCCGCTCGCCGGAGGTTGACCCCGCCCACCGCCGGTTTTTCTCGAAAAACCGTTTGGTTTTCCGTTCGGTTTTCCGTCAGTTTTTCGTTCGGTTTTTTTAGATTCGTTTTTTTAATAGATCGGTTTTTCCGGTTTATTTTATATTAGCGAGCGTTCACTCGTTCATTCGTTTTAACGAACGCATTCATCGTTTAGATCCAGATAACGAACGTTCATTCGTTAATCTGTTAGTCATTTTTCTTTTTCTCGGATTAAATCCGCGATTTTTCTGATCGCGATTTCTGATCCGATTTTCGTTTTAGTATAATTTTTCGCTCGTTTATCGGAATCAGGCGATTCAAGCGCCTGGAGTTACGTCTTGAAACCCTCTTTCCGTTTAACCTACTAAAACAAGTTTTTCCACTGTAAAAATTGACCTAGATCCAGAATAGTAAACGAAGCCTGTTTCTTTTGCCGTTTGTCTTTCGTTGCTTCGCTCGATTTGATTTCTTTTTGCCAACCAGAGTTCTTAAGTTGAACTTTCTGGTTAGATCTCTTATTCGAGTTTTACCTGTGCATTAGTTGAGTACTTATTGAATGCTTGTTTGTTTGCGATAGAGTACCCGGAGTGCGCTGGTTGCTACTTCGAATCGCTAGGTTTTGCGGATCATCAGCAAGGCAAGTAATACTTTGATCATACCTCCTACTACCCAGTTTTTATTGCATTAGATCAATCCTCACACATTGCATGATTAGGATCTAATTAAACTGGGGGTTCTGGGAAGTAGTTGAGGTAGTACCTATCACCTGTTTTACTATCAAACCTTGGGAGTAACTTCTACGTTTGCTTATTATGCCATGCTATGCTAGTAGACGTGGATTGGGTGAGTGTATCCATGACTGATGTGAGATTGTTAAATTAATGGTTTATCTAAGGTGGCAACTTAAATACACATATGGGTGGATTGAGGCACCTGGGTATTCCAGCGATTGCCTGTTTTCTTTTGGACCGCCACCCAGGCTCAAAGGGATCATGAGATTATTCATGCTAGAAACTTCCGTGTGCAGCCACAAGCTACTATGGGCTCTAGCATAGTTGACTAAGTCGTGCGAACTCTTACAGTGGTAGACTAGCAGATGTAGGGGAAAGTAGGTGTAATGGTCTACCCGATCGTAAGGTGCTAGCGCTTCTGAAAGACTATGTCTCGGTCATCCGTTTCTCAAACACCATGTAGTGCGAGAATCCCAACGGAGGAGATCGAGTCTTGTGGGGAAAAGTGTGCAAACCTCTGCAGAGTGTATAAACTAATCATGGTTAGCCGTGTCCCCGGTTATGGACATCTTGAGTATCTAGTACTTGGATTATCATGTGAATCTCATCATGTTACTCTAAATTAATATTGTTGGGTTTTTAAATGTTGATGCTTAATTGGGATTGAGAATGCTGTCAACCATTCTCAATGTTTAACAACTACCATGATAGTTAAATAAAATTTATTCCTTTGTAGTATGGAAAAATTGGCTTTATGCAAAACTGTAACCATAGAGCTTTCCACCAGCCAAATATGCATATAGTATAGCGTATTACTTTCATTGCATCTCTATGTGTTACTTTGCCAGCATATTCCATGTGCTGACCCGTTTCGGGCTGCAACGTTCATGTTGCAGACTTTTCGGACGATGATTAAGGTGCTTTTAGGTCGTGGTTCTATACTCAGTGATGCCGTTGGAGTTGATGGACTCACTTATCTTCTAAGCCTTCCACTGTTATCGTTATTAGATGGCCTTAAGCCATATTTATTGTAATAAGTTCTCTTTTGAGACACCCGATGTAATAAGTGTGTGATTGCTACTCTGTTATAAATCCTTCAAGTACTGTGTGGTGTCAGAATTACTGATCCAGGGATGACACCTGAGCACAGAGATTGGACCGTTTGAGGTCTGGTTGCTACATTCTCTCTCTTTGATTCTCAATACAAAGTTCTCCTCAATGTTCTTGGAGATCTATTTGATTCAATACTCTTTTGCTGTGTGTTTCCCGAGATCCAATGAATTGTGGATTTATGATCAGCTTATCTATGAATATTATTTGAATCTCCTCTGAATTCTTATATGCACGATTTGATATCTTTGCATGTCTCTTCGAACTATCGATTTGGTTTTGCTAACTAGATTGGTTTTAATTGCAATGGGAGAAGTGCTTAGCTTTGGGTTCAATCTTGCGGTGCTTGATCCTAATGACAGAAGGGGAACTAACACATATTGTATTGTCGCCATCGAGGATAAAAAGATGGGGTTTTCATCATATTGTTTGAGTTAATTCCTCTACATCATGTCATCTTTCTTAATGCGTTACTCCGTTCTTTTTGAACTTAATAGTCTAGATGCATGATGGATAGCGCTCAATGTGTGGAGTAATAGTAGTAGATGCAGAATCGTTTCGATCTACTTGACACGGGCGTGATGCCTATATTTATGATCATTGCCTTAGATATCATCATAACTTTGCGCTTTTCTATCAATTGCTCCGCAGTAATTTGTTCACCCACCGTAATATTTTCTATCTTGAGAGAAGCCTCTAGTGAAACCTATGGCCCCCGGGTCTACTTTTCGTCATATAAGTTTCCAATCTACAATTTTAGTTTCCTATTTACTTTCTTTGCAATCTTTTATTTTCTGTTCCATAAACCAAAAATACCAAAAATATTACTTTAACATTTATCCCTCTATATTAGATCTCACTTTGCAAATAACCCCTTTATCGCGTTGGGTGCAAGTTGGTGTTTGTTTGTGTAGGTATCCGGTGGCTTGTGCGTTGCATCCTACTAGATTGATACCTTGATTCTCAAAACCGAGGGAAATACTTACTCTACTTTGCTGCATCAACCTTTCCTCTTCAAGGGAAAAACCAATGCAAGCTCAAGAGGTAGCATGGATCAACTCTTGACTTCGAAGCAACTCGAATACCACACCTAAAAAAAGGATTTGGCTTGCATAAGTAAGCTGGAAGCAAATACATAACCCCTCATGCATTTGTTGGAAGGGTAAACCTAGGTAACTACTTGAATTCCCACCTATGAACTCCCGAAATTTATGGTTATGCAATCCGGTGCAACGAGTACATGGAGCAAAATATCCTCAAACAACTCCTAGCAGAATTCTACACTCCAAATGTACCGCCTCCAGCAACACATAATCGAAATCTCGGAAACTGTGTACCTCAGACCTTCGAAAAACAACAGCTATACTAGTTGTGGCAATACATCTAATCGCTGTCCCTAGTACTGGGTGGCGCCAAACTACTCTCACCCCAAAGAGTATAGAAGCATTTTCAATGTCGGCGTCCTCTGGTATTCCGGAGCTAAAACAATAAGCACTGTGATGAAAACACCTTGGAGCTCAACTCCCCGAGACACTGCCACAACCCTTAAATGATAGGAGGAACAAAGAACAGAGTTCACGTCACAATGATATCGGGCCGACTCCACAATACCTATGTGATCCTAAAAAATTGAGTGAAAAAGGAGAGTAACAGAAACAAAAAGACCTACGTCACGATTCCTCACGAGAGCGACGAAGGGGATGAGGAGTAAAAATAATTCCTACTCTCTGATATAACTAGACTCAAAATAGTTTTTTCTAGACTCAAAAACGGAAATGGTTCGATCAACCAAGGGGGCTCCCGCGGTCGGTAAGGCTCTGATACCAACTTGTAGCTCCCAAGATGCGATTCTATCCCAATCACATGATGAACTCATGATTGGGGCACAACCGCATTTCAAGCGCATATCAAGGTGGATATCATCATGACATACCATGTAATGAATAGATGAGAATACCAGATAAAGGCTTACACTCGCCACAAGATACAACATGAATACATGAATACATCGCAATCATCATATAGAAGAGCAGGATCCTACTTCAGATGAAATCAAACGAAAAAGAAGAACGACATCCACCTTGCTAATCCCAGGCTCCCGACCCGGAACCTATCCCTTGATCGAAGAAGAAGAAGCAGAAGAACTCCAAAACAAGCCAGCATCGCTCTCACGTCAGTTCATCGCATTACCTGTACCTACACCTGCTATTGTAGAAAACTGTGAGCCACGAGGACTCAGCAATCACATTACCATGGGTATCAAGACTAGCAAAGCTTAATGGGTATGGAATGCATAAGTGGTGAGGTTGCAGCAAGCACTAAGCATCGTATGGTGGCTAACATATGAGTACAAGAATAAGAAGATAAACTACTCATAACGGTCACAAACTAGTAATGATCATGAAGTGATCCTGAACTACTTACGAGTCAAACATAATCCCATGGTGTTCTCTTCTCGAACTCCCTCGGAAAGAGATGGTCACGGTTACGCACGCAGCTGGTGTATTTTATTTCAGGTTAAGTGTCAAGTTCTCTATAGCCGGATATTATAAATTTCCAATCTGCCACATAACCACGGGAACGACTTCCGAATAGATTTAACCCTGCAGGGCTTAGTCCATCACAAATTCTCACGATCCACGGAGGTAAATCTCCATCTCGAGACAACCCGATCAAGCTCGGAATCCTGGTGCAGAAGACATTTCAACAATGGTAAAACAAAACCAGAAAGACCTCCTGACGTGCCGACACCCTGATAGGAGCAACGCGTATCTTGTCTCAGGCCATGATCGGATGAGCTAAGCTTACGATCACTGAGACCCAAGTTTCCAAGGGGGCACCGCAAGGTGCTCTGTTTTGGACCAACACTCATGAGGAGCACTGGCCTGGGTTGTTGATTAATTATTCTCAGGATCTGGAAAGTCCCTATGCAAGTTTTAGTTGTTATTAGGCAAATGGTAAAACCAACGTTGGGCCTTGCTGGAAGAGTTTTATTCAAAGCGAACTGTCAAGGGTGGCCCAGTAACCCCGACCTGTAGGAATGCAAATCAAGGAACATAACATCGGTATGACGGAAACTAAGGCGGCAACAATGGAACAAAACACCAGGCAAAAGGCTGAGCCTTCCTCCCTTTGCCAAATATGTAGATGCATTAATTAAATAAGAGATATTGTTATCCCATGATGTCCATGTCCCAACAGGGAACAACCTGCACTACACCTGCAACTAGCAACGCTATAAGATGGACTGGGCAAAGCGGTATCTTAGCCAAACAACATTTTGGTGGGATGGTGCAAAGGTTAGAGGCTTATCATGACAATTTGGGAGGCTTGATAAACAAGTGGTAGGTAGCGCGACATAGTGATAGCATTGAGACAACAAGCAAGCAAAGATAATAGTGGTATCCAAGGTAATGATCATCTTACCTGAAATCCCGCTAGGAAGAAGACCAAGTCCATGAAGTAGACGAACGGGTGTAGTTGAACGAATCCTCACAATCGCAACATTACCAGAACTATCGAGAAGAAGCAACACCGGAAAGAAGCAAACAACATGGTAAATCAACAAGCATAATCATGGCCTGATGCACAATCAAGTATGATGTATGTTCAGTTTAATGAGTCATGGCATGGCAAAGTGCAACAAACAATACTACAAATTAAGTGGAGTTCAATATGCAACAAGTTGCATATCGACAAAACCCCATGTTTCAATTATTTAGTTCACTCTAGTTTATGCTACTCATGAACTTTAAATGTTGGTTAACATGGCAAGAGGTGAAGCATAAGTAAACTACACATTTAGGCAATTTAAATGAGCCCGGAAACAACAAACCACAATTCTGGAAAATCCCCATATGAATATTTCAAATTTGCTACTGTTCTGCCTATAGACAATTTTAGAGTTGTTAAACATGCAAAGTAATGCCACCATGTTAAACTATACATTCCACCCCATTTACATATAAAGTTTATTTAATTCAGAGCTACAGTTATTTAGTTATGAAATAAACCATTTAGCATGACATTTATGCAAATAAATGCAAACAACAATTTTAAACATTTTTAACTTGGATGAAAGTTGTATATTGTGAAACTAGATGAAATTCTATGCATTTTACATATATAGTTTGCTTTAATCCGATGCACGGTTGTGAAGTATTTATATGCATGAACAACGAGGTTTTTCTCTAAAACTGGCATTCTATGGATAATGCTAAATTCGCAGACAGGTAAAAAACATGCCGGGCCCAATCTGGGACACAACAACGGGCGCATGTGTAACATCCCAATTTCTATTAAATTCGGACGTTAGTAGAATCATTCAACGCATATCTTATTTTATTGCATTTTTGGAGTTTTTGAAATATTCAAATATTATTTTCCACTCAAGAAGAACAAATGAGGGGGGATAAGATGACTTCCTCAAATTATAAAAGAGTGGGAAATTTCATTTTGAATATTAGTTGGAGTTTTTGTAGTTTATTTGGCATTTTTTTCGATTTGCAAAAAATGCATTAAATGCATTAGGAAAATATTTTCAAATTCTTTTATGCTTGAAGAAATGTTCACTGTGTTGTAGATATTGAGAGATAATCTTAGAAATTATCTTGGTATTTTTAGGAATTCATTTGAATTGTTTAGGGCCACTCTAGTCTTCGGTTAAAAAAACCACGCACATGCACTCACCCACGCGCGCGCGAGCCCACAGCTCAGGCCAGGCTGACGCCAGCACGTCACCCGCCTCGCATGCCCGCTCCTCATCCCTTCTCGCTCGCATGTGCGCTCGCTGCCAGATGGGCCCTGCCCCATCGTCCCCAACCTCCCGCTCCTCTCACTCGGATATAGCACGCGCATGTGCCCCGAACCCGCCGGCAGCATCCCTCTCGGGATAACCCTTATCCCTCGCTCCTCGAGCCCTCTGTTCGTGCCTACAGAACCCCCAGGGCCCCTTCTCTCCGTTCGGCCACTCCATTTCGCCTCACACCACCCATAGCCGACGCCCTGCTGCGTTGGATCTCCCCGGAGCTGGAGGATCTCGCCGTCGTTTTTGTCTCCCGTAGACCACCCCGGCCTCCACTCTCTATGTGAATCTCATTCTCTCGATCTACTGCATCCGTTTGACATGTTTGTTGCCCCTAGGTTTCGCTAGAGACACTGCCCCAATGACCCGCATCCTTGCCGGTGCACGGAGACGTCGTCCCTGTGCAGCACCATCCCGACCACCCCGGCGCGTGCCGTCACCACCACGGGACCGCCCACGACGCACCTGTCCTCCCCGCCACCTTCCCCGCTGCCGGAAGCCACCGCAGCCGTCGCCCCGTCCACCGTCCGTCGCCCTAGCCAACGTCGCTGTCTCCTATAGGACGTCATCGGCGCTGTGAGCTGCTCGCCCTCCCGTTCGTTTAGTTTTTATTTATTTATTTTTAGTATTAGATCGGTTAACTCGATTTTATTTTAAAACCATAGATTTTTGTTTAAGTAGCCGTCGCCGCCGTTTTGCTTAGATTGTGGTTGTCCGCTATATTAGCTACGCAGCAAACACCTTTCGGCCAATAGTAATCTGCCACGTGCCAGGGACCTGTTTGCGATAGTTTTTCTTCACCGTTTAGTCCGTGTAATTAGCAGATTAGTCCATAGTCTTGAATTAGCCACAACTTTTTAACCGTAGATCCAAAATCGATGAAACCAGCGGCAAATTCTTCGTCATGTTTAGATCTATCCAGTGGTATCATTTTCTAAACTTTTTTCAGATTCAAATTGGAATTAGTTCAGATTCAAATTCAAACTTCAAGTGGCCATATCTCCTAAACCGTAGCCCCAATTAAGTTGTTTCTTTTTGCACTTTGTCACCGTGGCCAAACCCTATCACCCGAACCTTTTTCACAATAATTTTCACACACTAGAATCGGTCCATTAATATTTCTACTAGTATGCATAGTATGCACTATAGGTCACATCACTTTTTGAACCATATGCCTATGTTGTTTTGCACTTAGAATATTTTCATGATAGCTAAGTGTGTTGTCTGTTCATTTGGTTTTTGGATACTTTTTTTTGCTTTGCATGTTCTTCTTGAATCTCTAAAATGATTGCTTATGTATGTTTATTTACTTTGCGATAGATTGTCCGGAGTGCGAAGCAGAATAGTATCAGTCTCTAGAATTCAACCAGCAGTACCAAGGCAAGTTGCATCTTGATCATGTTTTCATTACCTATGTTTCTTTTATGCACTTAGTTATTTGTGGTAGGATTGCATGGTAGGAATTTATGCCGGATGGCTATGGTTACACCTAGTAGTTCATTGAGGTTGGTCTGAACCTTACAACATTGTCACCATTTTACATTATGTTGCTTCGCTAAGTAGACATGGATTGGGGAGTGATCATTATGAAGTATGAGTGACAATGTAGTAAATAGGACCTAAGATAATTAATGAACTACCTGGGCGTAAACTGGTTGGAACAGTGATGAAGTACAGTGGGGCACGCATGGAAAATCCATGGTGGTGCATCACTAGTGGCCCGTCTGCTCAGGATCAAAGGGATCAAACGTATTTTCATGTGTAGAAGCTTACATGTGCAGCCACAAGCCAATATGGACTTTGGCTTAGTTGAATAGTTAGTGTGACCCCTTCCGGGATGGGCTAGTAGATGTAGAATGAGTAGGTGTACCGGCCTATCCGTGAGTTAAGGGGGAACACTTTCGAAAGACTATGTCTTGATCTTCCGATCATCGAGGTGGTCGAGTCTTGTGGGGAAAAGTGCACAACCTCTACAGAGTGTGTCAACCTAATCGATTAGCCGTGTCCCAGGTTACGGACAACTTGAGCATCTAGTAGTGGAAATGTCTGGAGATCTCATCACCCTTAACTAAATCAGTTGGGCTTAAATGAAACTTTGGGAACAGATGGAGTTGGGTTTGCCAACTCATCCTATGCAATGTTGTAGTATTGAATAATATATTTTATTCTAGGGAAAAACTAGCTTTATGCAAAAACTAAACTTAGATCTTTCACCAGCCAAATTGCATGTACAAATAGGTTCATTATTGTTGCACCCACAATGCGACTATATCTCCCACATGTCGAGGCACGACTTAGAGGCATAACCGCATGGTGGTTTTGTTGCAAGATGGGTAATCTTCACACAATCCCATGTACTGAATAAGAAAGGGATAAAGAGCTGGCTTACAATTGCCACTTCACACAAATAATAAGTTAAACATACATCATCCGAAGTACAATCAAGGTCCGACTACGGAACCAAAATAAAAGAAGACAACCCCAAATGCTAGATCCCCAATCGTCCCAACTGGACACCACTACTGATCATCAAGAAACGACACATAGTAACGACCAAGGTCCTCGTCGAACTCCCACTTGAGTCCGGTAGCATCACCTGCACTGGTATCATCGGCACCTTCAACTGTTTGGAAGTATCCGTGAGTCACAAGGACTCAACAATCTCACACCCGCGAGATCAAGACTATTTAAGCTTATGGGTAGGATAAGGTAATGAGGTGGAGCTGCAGCAAGTGCTAAGCAAATATGGTGGCTAACATACACAAATAAGAGTAAGATGAGAAGGTACACAATGGTCATGAAGCTAGAAGTGATCAAGAAGTGATCCTGAAGCTACTTACATTCAAACATAACCCAGGACCGTGTTCACTTCCCGGACTCCGCCGAAAAGAGACCATCATGGCTACACACGCAATTGCTTCATTTTAATTAAGTCAAGTGTCAAGTTCTATACAACCGGATATTAACAAATTCCCATCTGCCACATAACCGCAGGCACAGCTCTCGAAAGTTTACACCCTGCAGAGGTGTCCCAACTTAGCCCATCACAAGCTCTCACGATCAATGAAGGATATTCCTTCTCCCGGAAAGACCCAACCAGTCTCGGAATCCCGGTTACAAGACATTTTGATAATGGTAAAGTAAGACCAGCAAAGCCGCCCGATGTGCCGACAAATCCCGATAGGAGTTGCACGTATCCCGTTCTCAGGGCACACCGGATGGAACAAGCTACGAGTAAAACCAGCCCTCAAGTTTCCCCGAGGTGGCCCCACAGACTGCCCGTTTCGGACCAACACTCAGATGAGCACTGGCCCAGGGGTTTAAAATAAAGATGACCCTCGAGTCTGCAGAACCCAAGGGAAAAGGCTTAGGTGGCAAATGTTAAAACCAAGGTTGGGCCTTGCTGGAGGAGTTTTATTCAAGGCGAACTGTCAAGGGGGTCCCATAACCCCAATCGCATAAAGAACGCAAAATCAAGGAACATAACACCAGTATGACGGAAACTAGGGTGGCAAGAGTGGAACAAAACACCAGGCAAAAGGCCGAGCCTTCCACCCTTTACCAAGTATATAGATGCATTAAAATATAATAAGAGATATAGTGATATCCCAACATATCCATGTTCCAACATGGAACAAACTTCAACTTCACCTGTAACTAGCAACGCTATAAGAGGGGCTGAGCAAAAGTGGTAACATAGCCAAACAACGGTTTGCTAGGAAGGTAGGTTAGAGGCTTGACATGGCAATATGGGAGGCATGACAAACAAGTGGTAGGTAGCGTGACATAGTGACAGAACGAAGAACTAGCAAGCAAAGATAGAAGTGATATAGAGGGTATGGTCATCTTGCATGCAATGTTCTTAGTGTTGTCGAAAGCTTGATCCTTGTTAGTGTACTCAACAGGTTCCTCATTCACGTACTCGTCTCCCGGCTCTACCCAAGGCAAGAACACAAGCAATGGAACAACAATCAATCACGGTGCAATGCAGAAGCAACATGATGCAATACATGGCATGACATGCGAGATATGAATGCAATGCATATGCGTGCTCCGGAAGGGAAAGAATGATCAAGGCATCAACTTGGCAAACCAAGTATGCCGCTGGAAAGATGAGGTGATTTTGGTCGAAATCGATATAAGGATCACCGGAAACGGATGCACGGTTTGCAAATGACAAGCAATACAAGAATGATGCAAATCTGCGATTAACAGCATGATAGCACTTAGAATGCAACAAGAAACTAAGCTACTGCACTCGAACATAGCAACAAAGCATATGGAAGTTATTTACAAGATATTCTTGAGAAAACATGAACACTGAGCTATGGCTAAATCACATTCTAACAGGTGCAAACAAGCATGGCAAAAGTGCAAAAGATATCAGCTTCACAGACTTAGTGAAAATACTAACATGTCAAACAAACATCAGGAAGCAATGTTTAGAGAAAGAAAACAACATGCTAAATTAACATATGATGACAAAGAAAGGAAAGGAATGCTTCTACTAAATTCACTTAACAAAACTCCCTTACTGAACATGAGCCAAAAAGTAACAGAAGATATGATGGCACCCATGTAAACATAGCAAGTTTTATAAACAGATTCAGACTTGGTGAAATTCAGGACATGGAAGAAACAGATTCATGATAGCAACTTTGCAAGCTCATGCCACTCACCACAAATCATTACATGACAACACAAGCATGCCAACAGTAAGAAGGCATGTTCATGAAGCTAAACATGGCAAGATCATGTTCATAGCATGCATGGATCACTAGCAAAATACATGGCAATATTGATTATCATGTTAACAATCTGCCAGGAACATTATTCAGCAATGGTAGAGCAAGGAAATGGCATGCTAGATTACTCCATAATTGCAACCAGAGGCATGAATGGATATAGCATAACCATATGTTCAAAACATCCTTACTGAACTACCTCAAAATAAGCAGGGAGCTCATGGTAGCAACAAGTTTACATGGCATCAAAATAACATCAGGAAAAGGACTTGGCAAAATCCTAAGTGCCTGAAAACAGTAACATCACGGAGCCTACTTTGCATGCTTGTGCTAGTCATCACGTCGATCAAAAAAATACAAGACTTGCACCCCTGTAAATATGGCATGATGGAGATCATAAAACATGTAGACATCATGCTCGTAGGATGCACACACAGAATGCAACGAAAATAACAAATCATCAGGTTCTGCTAAGATCCAACAGACAACATTTTATAGCACTTTGCAATGATGATAATGACATAAATATGGACAGTAACATGCATGCAAATGCCACTAATATGAAGAGCATCACGAGGCGAACATTATGATATAACATATATATGAAACGAAGTCACGGTCATGGAGATATAGCAAGTTGAAGGAGGCGTTGTAGCGGCCAGACCTCAAACAGTCTGATCTTTGTGCTCCGGTGTCATCCCTGGATCAGTAATGCTGACACCACAAAGTACTCGGAGGATTTATAGCAGAGTAGCAATCACACACTTATTACATCGAGTGTCTCAAAAGAGAACTTATTACAATAAATATGGCATAAGGCCATCTAATAAGAATAACAGCGGAAGGCTTGGAAGATAGGTGAGTCCATCACTCCAACGACATCACTGAGTATAGAATCACGACCTAAAAACTCCTTAATCGTCGTCTGAAAAGTCTGCAACATTAACATTGCAGCCCGAAATGGGTCAGCACATGGAATATGCTGGCAAGGTAACACATAGAGAGTAATGGAATGTAACAGATATACTATATGCATATTTGGCTGGTGGAAAGCTCTATGGTTACAGTTTTGCGTAAAGCCAATTTTTCCCTACTTCAAAGGAATAAATTTATTTAACTATCATGGTGGTTGTTAAACATTGAGAATGGTTGACAGCATTCTCAATCCCAATTAAGCATCATCATTAAACATAACCCAACAAAATTAATTTAGAGTAACATGATGAGATTCACATGATAATCCAAGTACTAGATACTCAAGATGTCCATAACCGGGGACACGGCTAACCATGATTAGTTTATTACACTCTACAGAGGTTTGCGCACTTTTCCCCACAAGACTCGATCGCCTCCGTTTGGTTTCTCGCACTACATGGTGTTTGAGAAGACGGATGACCGAGACATAGTCTTTCAGAAGCGCTAGCACCTTACGATCGGGTAGACCGTACCACCTACATCCCCTACATCTGCTAGTCTACCACTGTAAGAGTTCGCACGACTTAGTCAACTATGCTAGAGCCCATAATAGCTTGTGGCTGCACACGAAGTTTCTAGTATGAATAGTCTCATGATCCCTTTGAGCCTGGGTGGCGGTCCAAAAGAAAATAGGCAAGTCCTGGAATACCCAGGTGCCTCAATTCACCCAGATGTGTGTTTAAGTTGCCACCTTAGATAAACCATTAATTAACAATCTCACATCTGTCATGGATATCACTCACCCAATCCACGTCTACTAGCATAGCATGGCATAATAAGCAAACGCAGAAGTAACTCCCAAAGGTTTGATAATAACAGGTAATAGGTACTACCTCATCTACTTCCCATCCCACAATTTAATTAGATCCTAATCATGCAATGTGTGACGATTGATCTAATGCAATAAAACTGGGTAGTAGAAAAGGTATGATCAAAGTGTTACTTGCCTTGCTGATGATCCGCGAAACCTAACGATTCGAAGTAACAGGCGGCGCACTCCGGGTATTCTATCGCAAACAAACAAACAAGCATACAATAAGTACTCATCTAATGCACAGGTAAAACTCAAATAAGAGATCTAACCAAAAGGTTCAACTTAAGAACTCCGGTTGGCAAAAAGAATCAAATCAAACGAAGCAACGAAAGTCAAACGGCGAAAGAAAACAACTTCGTTCTAGTAATCTGGACCTAGGGCAAATTTTACAGTAGCAAAATCTTGTGTAAGTTGGTTATTCGGATAGAGGGTTTCGAGACGAAACTCTAGGCGCTTGAATCGCCTGATTCTGATAAACGAGCGAAAAGTTACACTAAAACGAAAATAGGATCAGAAATCGCGATCAAAAAAATCGCGGATTTAATCCGAGAAAAAGAAAAAAACGACGAACGCCGATTTTTTTTACGATGACACGGAAAACGAGGCGGCGGCGAACCTCGGGCGACATGCGGCGGCGGCGGCGTCCGGCGGCGGCGGCGGGCGGCGTCCGGCGGCGGTGGCGGGCGGCGGCGCTAGGGCGGTGGGCGGCGCTAGGGTTGGGGCGCGGGTGGCTGGCTTCGGCTGGGCCTCCCCCCGGCTTATAAAGCCTAGTGGGCCGGGAGTCCGGGTCGGACACGGTCCCTAGGTCGGTTCGTATTTTTTAAATTATTCCACTCAGAAGAAAAATAAAAAGAAATACTAAATGGACTCCAAAAATTCCGAAATAAATTTTCACGGGCTTCTAAAATCAAGCCGCACAAAGTGAACATTTATTTGGGACCTAAATGCAATTTTGAAAAACATACATTTTTCCTAAATTCAAATAAAACACCGAAAAACTCCGAAATAAAATTTTATTTGATTTTTATTATTAAATCCTTAATATTTCTTTATTTTGGGAAAGTCATTTTATTCCCTCTCGCATATTTTTGTAATAGAAATAATTAATGATAAAATAAATAAAATCAAATGATCCTATTCTCAAAATTTGAGAAAACTCAAATATGAAAATAACGAAATCCCCAACTCTCTCCGTGGGTCATTGAGTTGCGTAGAATTTTCTAGGATCAACCAAAATGCAAAATAAAATATGATATGCATGATGATCTAATGTATAACATTCCAAATTGAAAATTTGGGATGTTACAGGCGTAAAAATTACAGGGGGGAAAGAATTAGAAGAAATCGGGGTAAACCCCAGATTCCAGATCTAGGGTTCTGGTGGCACGGGATCCGAGGTTCACCGGAGGACGTCACTGGAGCTCATGCCAGAGACGACGAAGAGGTGCGCCGGCGAGGTGGGGCGGCAGATCCGACCGGGCCCTCGCCGGATCCGGTCGGAGGCGGGAGAGCCGGCGAGGCAGCGGCATCCCGCGATGGTCGGCGGCGGCGCGGCGAGAGGCGAAGCCGGGGCGGCGCGGCGAAGCGACGGCGGGCGGCGCGAGGAGGATCGGGCGCGGGCGCGAGCGGGAGGCGGCGGCAGACGGGCGTGCAACGAGGAGCTGCTCAGGCGGCGACGGGCGGCGCGCTGGCCGGCGGCAGCGGCGGAGATGCGCCATGTGGCGGCTGGCGAAGACTTGTCCGGTCCGATCCGGACGTGTCCGGCGGCGGAGAGGGGCTAGACTATGGTTTTGGATCCGGGAATTTCAGGGGGAGGCACCTATTTATAGGTAGAGGGGGCTAGGAGAGTCCAAATGAGGTGCGATTTTCGCCCACACGATTGTGATCCAACGTCGGAGAGGATGGAGGGGTTTTAGATGGGTTATTGGGCTGTTTTGGAGGGGTGCTGGTGTAACGCCCTCGATGCGGCTAGATCTCCCACGTGTCGAGGCACGACTCAGAGGCATAAACGCATTGAAAGCAATGTCGCAAGTTAGGCAATCATCACAACATCCCATGTAACATAGATAATAAAAGGGGGGATACATAGTTGGCTTACACTCGCCACGTCAATCAAAGTGCATAAATAACATTACATCATCGAGACACTCATGGCTCGACTACGGCGCCAAAATAAAAGATAACCCAACATGCGACACGGTCCCGATCACCCCCAACTGGGCACCACTACTGATCATCAGGGAAAGACACATAGTAACGTTGAGAGTCCTCGTCGAACTCCCACTTGAGCTCAAGCGCGTCACTTGGAGCGGAATCATCAGGCCCTGCATCTGGTTTAATAGTAATCTGTGAGCCACAGGGACTCAGCAATCTCGCACCCTCGCGATCAAGACTATTTAAGCTTATAGGAAAGGCATGGTAAAATATGTGGAGCTGCAGCAAACGACTAGCATATATGGTGGCTATCCTGTTCGCAAAAGAGAGCGAGAAGAGGAGGCAAAGCCCGAACGAGAAACTAGAGGACAACCTGCGCAAGCATTACTCCAACACCGTGTTCACTTCCTGGACTCCGCCGAGAAGAGACCATCACGGTAACTCACACCGTTGATTCATTTTAATTTAGTTAAGGTTCAAGTTATCTACAACCGGACATTAACAAATTCCCATCTGCCCATAACCGTGGGCTCGGCTTTCGAAAGTTCAAAGCCCTGCAGGGGAGTCCCAACTTAGCCCATGACAATCTCTCATGGTCAACGAAGGATAGACCTCCTCCCGAGATGTTCCGATCAGACTCGGTACCTCGGTTCTTCAAGACACTTCGACAGGTTAAAACAAGACCAGCAACACCGCCCGAATGTGCCAACAAATCCCGATAGGAGCTGCACATATCTCGTTCTCAGGGCACACTCAGATGAGCCAGACGTCGGGTAGGCCAGCCCAGAGTTGCCCCTGGTAGTCCCGGACATCGCTCGGTTGGACCAACACTCAGAGGAGCACTGGCCCGGGGGGGTTTAAAATAAGATGACCCTCGGGCTTCGGAAACCCAAGGGAAAAAGAGGCTAGGTGGCAAAAGGTAAGACCAAGGATGGGCATTGCTGGAAAAGCTTTAATCAAGGCAAACTATCAAGGGGTTCCCATTATAACCCAACCGCGTAAGGAACGCAAAATCCGGGAACATAACACTGATATGACGGAAACTAGGGTGGCAAGAGTGGAACAAAACACTAGGCGAGAGGCCGAGCCTTCCACCCTTTACCAAGTATATAGATGCATTAAGATAACAAGGCAATATAATGATATCCCAACAAGTAAACAATGTTCCAACAAGGAACGGTCTCCAATCTTCACCTACAACTAGCAACGCTATAAGAGGGGCTGAGCAAAGCGGTAACATAGCCAATCAACGGTTTGCTAGGACATGGTGGGTTAGAGGCTGAACATGGCAATTTGGGAGGCTTGAAAGCAAGTTGTAGGCATCGTAGCATTGGCATAGCAAAAGAGCGAGCATCTAGCAAAGCAAAGATAGTAGTGATTTCGAGGGTATGATCATCTTGCCTGCAAAGTTGTCAGAATTGACTGGATCCTCGAAAGCAAACTCAACGGGCTCCTCGTTAGCGAACTCTTCTCCCGGCTCTACCCAAACAAGACAAACAAGCAAACGGAACACAATCAACCACGTGCAAAGCTCAAACAATATGATGCAAGGATGATATGCTATGCGGGATGCGATGCGGGATGCATATGCAAGATGTGACAAGGAATGCATGAACCTGGCCTCAACATGGAAATCCAAGTGTGCCACTAGAAAGATGAGATGAAATCGCTTGAAAACGATATAAAGAACGCCAGAATCGGAGTTACGGTTTGGAAATGGCAAGCAATTCAAATATGGCCACGTTCTGCGATTTACAGCAAGTAGTCATCTAAATGCAATGGGATGAACATGATACAGCACTCAAACATGGCATAAAAATACATGGCTGGAATCCATTCAAGATGCTTAACAAAAGTCTAGCACTGAGCTACGGCCAATTCATCCATTAACAAGTTCAAACAAGCATGGCAAAAATGCATATGGTAAACAGATCTCAGACTTAGTGAAATTAACACTTGTCTGGAATTTCAGATCAGATAGCACTCTTCGGAGCATGAAAACTATATGTTACAGGACCTGAACATGGCAAAGTAAAGCATGGCATGGAGCTGCCCAAAGAGCTTAACAAAAGTCCCTTAGTGACCTTGAGCCAAAAGGGATCAGAAAATACAATTGCAAGCATGTGAGCATGGCAAAAACATAATCAGTTCTCAGACTTAGTGAAAACTGGAACATGCTGAAACAGATATCAAGTAGGCATGTTTACGAGCTCGATGCACTCACTACAGAGCAAGTCATGACAATCTAAGCATACACCCATCAAGAATACACAAAATTCAAGCTAGAAATGGCAAGAATAATAACATAGCATGCACGGATCAATTACAACATCATCGGCAAAATCGCTAACAAGTAGACAATCTGCCCAGATTCACGAAATGACAAAAGTAGAGCTCGATTGACTCAAGCTAGGTCGCTCCATAATTGAAAACAAAGACATGGATGGATAGAGCACTACAATATTAACAAAACATCCATACTGATCATCCTCAAAAGAGGCACGGATCACTAGGCAACAACATGAACATATGGCCATATGAGATAAACAGCTCAAGGACTTAGTGGAAATGCTAAGTCCCTGAAATCAGCATTACCAAGTGCCTCACTTTGCAAGCTTGTGCTAGTCACCACACACATCACAAAAATACATGGGTTGCACCTCTGGAAAGATGGCAAAACCCTTAACAAAACATATGTAGAGCTCATGGGCATATCATGCACACAATAATCATGGCAAAAATGACAAATATCTAAATGGAGCAGCAGATCTGACAATTAACTCAAGTAACACTCTTCTAACAGCATTTCGGGCATCAAGATGAACTCAAATGAAAATGATGCAATGAGATTAAATGATGTGCTCTCTGAGACGAACATTTTGATATTCTATATGCCCAAAATGAAGCTACGGATGAGGAGTTACGACATGATGAACATGAGCAAATAATCTGCAGACTTAGGAGAAAAAAGGTCAACCCTAGGGTTTGGAATCCAGATCTGAGATCCGGGGCACGTTTCCCGAGGTTCGCCGGAGAAGTCGTCGGCGGGCTTGCCCGGGCGGTGGATGGCGGCGGGCGGCGCCCACCGGAGCCGGCGTGGCCGGTGGAGAGGCGGCGGGGCGCGGGCAATCGCCGGGGCCGGTGTGGCGGCATGGCGAGGCCGGTGCATGGTCGGGGTCGCCGGGCGCCGAGCTCGCCGGAGTGGAGGAGCTTGGCGGCGGCCGGAAATGGCGGCGGTGGCCGGCGCGCTCAGCCGCACGGGAGGAGACAAAGGCGGGCGGCGGCGCGGGCGTATGGGCCGCAGGGGCCCTCCTCGGGCTTCGGCGGGCCGCGGGCACGGCGGGGAAGTGAGGACCGACCAAGGGACACGTGGCGGCCATTGATTGGCCGGCGGCTGCGGGCAGACGCGTCCGGCTCCGTCCGGACGTGTCCGGCGGCGGTGGAGGAGATTTTTTTTGGGTTTGGACAGGGGAGATCCGGATTTTCGAGGAGGGGTCTTTATATAGAGGTAGAGGGAGCTAGGAGAGTCCAAATGAGGTGCGGTTTTCGGCCACGTGATCGTGATCGAACGCTCTAGATGATGGAGAGGGTTTTGGTGGGTTTTGGGCCAGCTTAGAGGGGTGTTGGGCTGCAACACACACGAGGCCTTTTCGGTCCCTCGGTTAACCGTTGGAGTATCAAACGAAGTCCAAATGATACGAAACTTGACAGGCGATCTACCCGTAGTAAACCAAGGCCGCTTGGCAAGTCTCGGTCCAATCCGGAAATGTTTAATCCCCACACACGAAAGAAAGGTAGAATTGACCATCGGAGGAGAACGAAGCGCCGGAATGCAAAACGGACAACGGGGAAAATGCTCAAATGCATGAGATGAACACGTATGCAAATGCAATGCACAAGATGACATGATATGAGATGCATGACAACGACAACAACACACGGAGACAAAAACCCGAACCCGAGGAAATAAAATAACTTAAGGCTGGAAACGGCAAGAGTAGGAATACATATTGGGAAAATCATATCCGGGGTGTTACAGCTGGGCTGCAACACAAAAGTGTCTTTTGCGGTTACCCGATTAATCGTTGGGGCATCAAACGACCTCCAAATGGAACGAAATTTGAAAGGCAGCCTACCGATGATGTTCCAAGGCCACTCGACAAATCTCGCCTATTCCGAGAACGTTTTTCTCCCGCTCACGAAAAGAGACAAGAGGGGTGCAAAGGTTGCATGTGGGAGTGTCGTATTGCAAAAAGAACAACGGGGGAAATGACCAGATGCATGAGACAAACATGAATGCAAATGAGATGCACATGATGACATGATATGAAATGCATGACATGAACAAAATGCAAATCGAAAGACAAAAACCTAACCACGGAGGGAATATCAAATCACATAACTGAAAATGGCAAGAGTCGGAGTTACAAATATGAAAAGTTACATCCAGGGTGTTACAATTATACTTATGATGTGACTTGCCAGTACATTCAATGTACTGACCTATATGGCTACAACTTATCATGTTGCAGATATATCTGACGAGGATTAAGATGCGATAGGTTGATGTTCTACACTCAACCTTGCTTGTGGAGTTGGACTCATTTACTACTCTACTTCCACAGTATTTGTTTTGTTGGCTCTATGCCCTATTTTTGTAAGTACCAAAAGGGCCCGTGCGTTGCAACGGGAGAAAGAATCATCACATTTGATTTGATTTATGACCCAAAATCAATTATTTCATCCCTTATCATTCAACTTCTAACCATGACCCCCGCTATACAGTTCTAATCTTAGGTTTTCAATATTAAACAAAATCCAACCATGACAAATATGCGCAATGTTAGTTGCGGAAAAATCTGTTGGTACCAAATGCTTCAACATATATTAAAAATAAGTACAGTTTTATGGCTTATACATTTTAGAAAAAAGGACGGGCTAGTAGGACAGGTTAGTTGTTTCAAATAGATCTCTGGAAACTTATGGACCAAAGTAAAGAAATGAATGTAGGAGAAAAGATACACAAATTAGATTATGCTACGTAGACCCTATTTTCATGATACATCACCTTGTTTATCTTGCTGCTTCAGAGTAACTTGCATATATAAGAAGGTTATCATAGAGCCAACAGAAATAAGATAACCACTACAGAGTTCAATCGGACTTCTAACATTAGAAAACAATTTGCTCCTTCCTTTCGGTTCGCATTTCTTTACAGTTTTTCTTAACTGTTTGGCATTCTATGACCATTTATACAGTATTTTTCAGATAATTTTGTTGTCCCTGCTACTAAAGTTCAGTTCTAGACGCGGTTAAGCCCATGTACCACCCTTCAACAAAAAAACATATAATGACCCAAAGCAACTGAAGCGAGACCCTTCCCTCAGGTAGTTAAACTGGAAGTGTAGCTCCTGCATCAGGAGTACCAGGGGCAAACAGAGGCCCGTATCCCATAGGTCTGCGGATTAGAGTTAACTTGGAGCATCCATTAAGCAAAATTTCACATATGAAACCCATCCTGATCTATCCTGATTCTCAGATCCTCTGACTAACAGAGGACACACCATTTGCATTGCACAATTGAATGATCCATTCAATGCATGGTGAATTTGTTTTCAGAATTGGAGAACTCCATCAGCATATTAATGGTGAGTGGTAAAACCTAACCAGTAGTATGTCACATTGGTAGCTAAGTTACAGTAAGTTTTACTTTGTGCCCTTGACCACTTAGTAAGTTTCTTGTATTTTTTCAAGCACGCCAAACATATCATTGCATGCAAAATAGTCAAAGGGACTGGCGCACCTTATACAGCTAATACTCAATGCAGAAGCAATTAGTAATAGTATATCCAGCAAGTAAGAGAACTCTCTTTCTTTTTTGTCTTCAAAATCACAAGGATGTGCTGAATCATTTTCAGGAGCCACCATCTCAGAGCACAAGTAATTATCAATTGCAGCATCCACTACTACCTTGACAACAGTTTCTTAAGATGGGAAGTTAACGAGCTCAGGCCTAATTATCTAAAAGGATGACTGAAACTTTATAACGGTAAGATTGCTGACCATGAGGATTTGTTGTATCATGGTTGATGTTTTCAACTGAAAAATCTTCAGTTGGACATTAAAGATAGATACTTTCTCGCATCAATTTAAATTGCTACTTGCTGCAGCTAGTTTCACGAAGGAAAGAAGATGGCAAAATAATACAAAGTTTCTATCCTATAACCATAAGAAAACTCGGTAGTAAATGAAAGATAGCGACTACAGAAGCTGATCCAAGCTTTCATCCTCACATGTGACTGATCTATGCTAAACCATTTGAGGTGATAGAGTTCGGAGCCGCTGTTGGCTGAAGGTTGATGATATTACTGGACATTCAGTCGTCTGAAGCACATAATCTTCTTTCAACACTTCTCTAAAGGCAAAATCAATACGACCACATGAACACGAGATAGAAGGTGAGAGAAATTTACAATCAAGATGTAGGCTGGGTCAGGCAGGACTGTGCCCCGCATTGGTAGGTGGCGGCACCAAATTTGGGGCAGGGGAGTGTGCGTCTCCACTCCGTCACGTGATATCCATCGGACATCACCAAACGATCTCCGGGGACAATGAAGCGATGGTGGTTTCTGGCTTTGCCAGTTCAAGAGCCCCCTGTTATCGGTCTCGGGCCACCCTTATTCCTTCACCAGTGTTGTTGGCAGGCCACCAACGAAACTGACTGTTGTAGGAGGTGCAGCCCCAATTCTCAGCCTTCAACACAAAATTGGTCCATCACAAATGCTACCAAAATAAGCCACAAAATTTTTCTGACGCTATAATTCAGAAACTACTAAAACCAAATTCATGTTGTTATTTGGACGCACAAATATTCTGCATCAACTAATGCATGGTGCAGGGAAAACAGGGAATTACCTCTTGGTCCAACCAGGAGCTTCATGATTTACTTTGCCAGTCAATTCCACCGACTACACTGGAGTAGCTCCCTTCCTTGCCGAGTCTATTCCTCTGCTGATGTCCGAGCATAAACAACAGTGAGCCATAATGTAGTACCACGGGAAACAACAACAAGTAAAGCATCATCAGTTCATAGATGCAAGAAAAAAAGATGCTAGCAAGCAACTCTGCTACTCCCCAAACTGTAACCATCAAGTCCCGCGAGATACATCCCCAGCCGCTTATTTGGCTTTCCTCAAAGAAGCTCCCATCTATATTCAACAATCACCGCAGCCAACTTCTTGCGGCGACCATTGTTTTCTAAAGAGTTTGACTGGATAACATCACAATAACACATACATTACACTATTATGTGACAACATTATTAGCATTATACAAATTGATACGCTTGTCCCCAGCCTAACAAAAGTCAAGGATACATGCAACCACAACAAATGTAAACACATGCATATATCTACATTGTCTCTCGAGATAAAGAAATAAAGGGGTAAATCACGTTACATTTATTTAAGTGACCTCAATTGTAGCTCAAACATGTGTTGATTTGCTGCATCAAGGTGCCAAATAACTCACATGGTGCGCCCACTTTGTTGTCTCCAATAAATTCAGGACTCCTCCAAGATGTTAAAATAGTAGCATATAAAGAAAATAAAACATCTCCTTACAACTACATAATATATACAAAACAGAGTATATAGTGACTGTTTCTTGAAGCTGAGAGAAAAATAAGCATCTTTCATCAGAATCTTTGGTACATTGTGAGGAAAAAAACAATTGAACTTCTTTTCCAACACGGGATAAGGCAAAGAATGAAAATGAAACAAAAACTTACCATGTAAGAATTCATCATTTCCGTGTCTCGTTTAGAAGGGTAATGACTTAATAGACGAACAAAAGCCTTACATTTAAGCAGTTTTTTTTCATGGTTATAATGATGCTTTTCTTCTTAAGTTAAGGTTGGTCTTGTTTGTTAGAAAAATATAAAACTAAAAAGAGCTAGAGAACACAAAGTTACATGCCAAACCATAGAAGAAAACAGCTTGCCGACTCACCTCTAATAGTCAATGGTCTCACCTACATCAGCAACAATCAATTGTGTTGTGTAAATGAAGTTTGTAGATATTAGATTAGGGTGCATCAATTGAAATGCCATGAAAATAACAGTAATAAAGGAAAAACTATTGAGGAAAATAATTATCGGCAGATGATCATGGTCTAACAAATAATAAATGAAATTCTAAAAGCAGCTCCCAGTTGTTTTCTTTGTTAATCTAAATGGTAATTATCTAAACATCACTATAAAGCTACTGCAAAATTCTCTCACCACTTCCTTGCATAGTCATGTCTCCAACATAAGAATCAAAACTTATAATTAAAATATGAGCACTTCAATAAGTTTCTCGAGCTCCTCAAGGTAGCGAACAACCTAGTGTATTAAGCCAAACCATGTTATCATAATATTTTCTTAACTCTAATCATCAAACGTCCATACATTTTCTCACAGCAAAAATTCTCTAGCTCGTCTAGGCAACAATGAACCAAGGCATGCACACCAACTAAAGTACATCCCCTGAAAAGTGCAATTCTAATTGTTTTCCACATTGAAAATCTGGTACATCATGGTCAAAACAACATGAGAAAAAAAAACTGGGGAAATCCCTCATTGATTTTTTCTATTGGCAGAACAAAAACTGCTAGTCCAAATAAAATAAAATAAGCCTCTAACATTGACATGTTGTTCTGAAGTATCATCAAACCTATTGATAATTAATTGTATATAGAAAAGAACTAAAACCAACAAATGCACTTGGCTAATTGAAAATCAAGCACACTGAAGTTGTAATTGCAGGTAGAGGACGAAGCAATTAAAAAGTAGTTAGCAAATGTTGGATATTCCAAACTCTCATACCTACGTGTTGATGTCGTTTAGTATGTGTCATACGCCGAGTTAGCAAGTCCTGATCTATGTAATCTGCATCTGTAAGTACAATAAAAAATTATCGTTATCAAGGTTATGGCCTGAGGCAAACAATTGAACTATTGATCTAGTAGCTATCTCATATGTGAGAGTTTCGTCTTGGCCAAACTGTGATCAGCCTGTAGTAGCTTGGTGTACGGCAAATCGTCTACTCAAGCGACGATCCGATCAAAGGAAGCCATGCACAACTAACTGAGATTTTTTACACACCTTATAATTTATATAGCAGGCTGCTAGCCTAAATAAAATAAGGCTTTACCATATTGACATATTGTTCTAAACTTCACCTAACCTATTAACTATTGCCAACAAAGAGATTTAGCTAATTGAAATGTAAGCACATTGAGCTTGCAATTGCAGGTAGTGCATAAAGCAATTAGGAAGTAGCTAGGGAATATTGGATATTCCGAACTCCCATACCTACGTGTTGATCTTTTTTCTGAGTCCCAAGTCATAGTATTTATCATCCACCGAGTTGGCAATTTCTAATGTATGTAATCTGCATCTATAAAGTTTTGCCTGCACATCGGACATACATGCCTTTGCCCAAGCATCAGGGAAAGGTGTGCGTGTTGTCATCATTGAATCTGCGGACAACCAAAAAGTTAAGATCAATCTCCATGCCCAACATAATCCGCAAAAATCAAGTGACTATTTCCCCTCTCGATCTCCTTGCTCTACTCAACCATGGTAGCCGACAAAGCCAGAACAGGGAAGCTTGTGTGGGCTGGAGGCTGTCCGCCACGAGGGCCTGCACGGGAGCCGGCAAGCATTTGTAGCAGGCCGTGAGCCGCATTGGACAGGATGGGAGAGGAAAGGGGTGTGGAGCAATGAGCAGCGCCCCGAGGGAGTGGAGATAGAGGTACCAGGGAGAGGCGTCGGCATCCTTGCGCACAGAAGCGCTAGGCGGTGACGGAGATCCTGCAGGAGGCGCCAAGGTGGCGAGGTGAGTCTCCGGCGGGGTCGCGTAGAATCAGGGCATCCACCGGCGGGCGGCGTGCTCCAAGGAGCTGTCGGCCGAGGCTCCGTCTTGGATATCGAACGGCGGCGAGGGGCTACGACGACGACTGGGGATGGGAGAGGGTGGAGAGGGTTGCTGGGAGCGGAGGGATGGGGCGCGGCGGCGGAGGGAACCCTAGCGCCGGGTGGCCGGGATGGTTCGTGTTCTCGTGGGGATAGAGAGACGGGTGTATGTAGAATTGTTTTTGTTTCACTTAAGAGATGAAACATCATGGAGTGCGGGTTGATTTTAAAAAGAGTGAGGGGCCTTTGTGTAAAAACGCCGCGCCGGTAAACCCGGAGACTCAATTCGTGCTTCACTATTAGGGAGAGATAAATGTATTACTCCTGGACTATCGATGTAATAAAGAGATGTGTGTTATTTCTGTTATTTCATCCAGTACTGTGTGTGCTAGCAAGTCGATCCACGGACTAGCACGGTAAGCACAGAGACTTCGAGTCTTACCGGGTCAGGTAGCTATAGCAGGACAATATGCAACGCTCAGGGGCGCGGGATAGCAATGGGTGCTCACCATGGACAGAGGCCGGATCTGGAGTTAGGACGATGAGGAGCTGGAGCAAGCTGGGACTGGGGGTGCTTGAGGGGAGGCACCCTAGCGAGGCAGTGGCCTAGGTCACGAGAGGCACCATCAACGATCAGGACGAGCGAGCCACTGATGCTCGTTACCAACAGAGGCAACAACAGGCCATGGCGATGCAGAAGACAGACAAGGTCGGCCGACGGGGTCCTGGACGATGATGTGGGGACCTGAGGGCGAGGCAGGAGATGGCATCTTGGTGCGCTTCCGACGATGGGCAACACGGGGCGCGGGTCTCCAAGGCGCCAGCCACTCACACTGAAGTAGAGGGAGGGCGCTGCTGGAGACGAACATGGGCCGCGCCTACAGGGGAAGCAGGGTTCGATGCAGGCCGGCTTGGTGGTCGATCTGCAGTAGGGAAGCAGAGGGCAAGGTCGTGCTCGTTCCCGAGCAGAATGTGGAGTGGGGTGTCGGCGCGGCTCAAAGTAGGAGTTCGGTGGCGAGGTGTGGGCGAGGAAGACAAGGCGGCACAGGGCAGCCGAGGATCTGGTCGGCGGCGGGTCGAGGAAGCTCCGTGCGGCGGCGGTTCCCTGCTGCGGGAAGTCATAGAGAGAGAGATGTGAGGGAGGGAGAGAGAAAAGAGGCTAGCGAGAAGAGAGGCAGGGTGTGGGGACGACCTGGTGATGCCTGCTTCAATGAGCTCAGTCGCAGAGGCGATGGGCGTCTAGTAGGTCCGGCAAGGTGAGGTGGTCGTGGACGAGGAGGAGGCTGCAGCCTCGGATGCTCGCGGGCACAGGGGCGCGCGAAGCAGGTGGCTGGAGGTCTTGGGCATGCTCGGGGACTCCTTCCTCGAGCCGCTGCCTGGGCACGGGCGGCCACGAGGGTCAAGCACAGGGAAGCACGGAGGCGGTGGTGATTGGTGTGTGGTTATGAGTGCAGGCGGAGAGGATTTTAGGAGAGAGGTGGCGGCGCGACGAGATTGGGTGGAGGAGGAAAACGAGGAGAAGGGGGATCCCGAGGTGGATGGAGACCGGGTGGCTGCGGCGATGGGGACAAACCTCCTAGAAATTAGGTTTGGCTTGATTTTGTAGGTGCTGGTCTTATATAGGGAGATAGGACTAGGTTTGGATTCTCCGATCATCATCGGACGGTCCAAGATAAATAGGTTAGGTAGTCCAAATAAGAAACCAAAGATGTTTTAGGGATGTTTGGAGATGATTTAGACCCACCGGTCATGACTGCCCAGTTCTGGTTTGGGACAATTTTCGGACGCACGCGAGGGGTTGGACGAAAGGCCATGGAGACAAGGGATTTGATGGGCTCAAAGAAGAGAGCGATCCAGTTGATCTGAGAGGAGGTCAAAAGAGACAAGGAAGAAGCGTCAACTATGAGCGGATGCAAGTTTTTAGAAAACATGCGGATGCAATGCGCATGATGCGATGATGAATGCAAGATGAAGGCAACAAACAAATGAAACACATGGCAATAATGAAAATAAATGGACGGCATCTAGAGCGTCGGTCTCGGGTCGTTACAATGACCTTCTCGTAGAACTTGTCCTTGGAAGAGCTTGGTGGAGCCATGGCGATCTAGATCTATCAGAAAATAGCACGAAACGAGAACAGAGGATATTTTCGCGATGCAGTAGTCAAAACGTCCGCGAGTATATATAAAGAATTTTTATCTTGCAAAACAAGTAATCCAGACGAAAACAGAGCCGAGAAGGCTCATGAGGGCCCCACAAGCCACCCCTGGTGCCTTGTGGGCACCTGGGTGGGCCCCTCGGGTGTTTATTATTTTTGTGTTTTTTCTAATATTCCAAAACTGATAGAAAGTATTTTTTTGGAATTTTTGGATTCGTTTACTTACCGTATCACATACCTCTTCCATTTCAGGGTTCTCAAGTTTTCTAGAAGGTCTCTTTTATGTATTCCTCCGGTGTCATAGTTTGAATAATGTTAGTTTCAACATTAATAGGCATACCTGAGATATAATGCTTAATTCTTTGTCCATTGACCACCTTTAGATTAGTGTCTTCGGTGTTATAGATCTTAATAGCTCAAGAGTGATAAACCTCTTGATGAGGACATCACTAACAAAGTTACACCCACATCCCCTACTGATACATATACATGACTAGTTACAAGAGCTCGCGAACACCAATTAAATTACCAGGTACTTTCATTTCTTGGTAATGATTCTAATGTTCATGAGAATATGATGTTGCTTAAATTGGATATATTTGTTTGGCTTAAAAATGAAGGGCCTAGCTTGGACAAGAAGGATGATCATTGGAGCAAGATCAAGCATGGAGATGATGGCATGCGCAAGGGGAACAAGAACGGAGTTACAAGTGATGATTTCAGGACTTTGAAGCCACCATAATGAGTGTGTGAAGCCTTGGACGAAATATACAAGATGCCACTTCATAAATTTCGTCTAGAGGCTATTATAGGTGCTGCGTCACCTTATTATTGGGCCAGGCCCATGTAATTTCGAAATACTCGAGTATAGGCTGTTTTTAGAGTCCATATGTGTGGGGAAACAAGAGTTAGGGTTGGTTTCGGACCCCTCCTCCAAGGGCCACGCAATTCCCCCCTCTTCCTCCATATATACAACCCTTAGGACGGTCTCTAGCATGGTCTCACCTAGGACCAGGACAATACCGTCGTTGAGTGTTTATTCAACTTTGCATCTCTGAATTGATTATTGCTGACCCTTTTTGCTACCACATTATAAGCCTTCCCAGCTCCACATACATCTACTTCATGCGTTTGACTCTCCCTGGTAGTCGCTCTATCCAAGTTTTGAGAGTTTTGACTACGACGATTGCCGATCACCGCCTGCTTCTGGGTAAGAACTGGTAAGAATTTGAGATTTGCTTGACAGATTTGTGACGCCCCACCACCACCATTTTCTAGTAGTCTGTAGGATCATATTCTTGTGTGTTTCTATTGCTACTAACCATGGAAGGATCACAAGTCGATGAGACTGACTGGGAGAACATGATGAATAAGGAGTTCCATGATAAATTCCAGCAAATGATGACTGAACAGATGCGAGATGTGCTGAACAATTTTGAAGAGGCCATGGATAAGATAACTGGCTTTGAGAAGACGTTTGAAACAAAGCTAGATAACAAATTTAATGAATTGCTTGTGCATCTTCCACAACCACCACCGGCCGCATCTGCCGCACCTCTGCAACAACAACAACAACAACAACAACAACGACGACGACTACCTCCACGTCGTGAAACAACTCTCCGCCGAGCGAGTCATGTCCCTCTTGAGCCTGGCCAAACTGTTGGTACTACTGTTGATACTTCTGTGGCTCCTGCTGCTGATGCGGAGGAGGATGATTATGCGGGAGATTACGAGGAAGAGGTTGATCAAAATCATAACTATGTGCAACCACCAGCACCACAACCACCAGGTCATCCACATGCAAATAATGGCAATGGTAGGGCTCCCCCTCAGGTACGAGATCATGACCATCTCCCTAAACTGAAATTGAATATTCCACCATTTGAGGGTAGATACATTCTTGATATATTTCTTACTTGGGAGTTAGAAACCGAACAACGTTTTCCATGTTTAGAATATCCCGAGGAGAGACGTGTTGCTGCTACACTTTGTGATTTCATTAGTTTTGCTTGTGTGTGGTGGTCTGAACATCGTAGATTATATCCGACTAATATTCCAACTACTTGGGCTGCTTTGAAAACTGATATGCGTACTCGTTGGGTTCCACCATATTATCAACGTGAATTACTTCAGAAATTTCAGCATTTAAGACAAGGAAAAAATTCTGTAGAGGAATATTATCACGAACTACAAACTGGCATGATTAGATGAGGTATTGTTGAGGATAATGAAGCTATGCTTGCACATTTTATGGGTGGATTAAATAGAGAGATTCAGAATATTCTAGAGTATAAGGAGTATAATAATATCACTCGTTTATTCCATCTTGCTTGTAAAGATGAACGTGAAGTGCAGGATCGGCAGACATTGGCACAAACTAACTATTCTGCAAGTCGACCTTCCTCATGGACACCGCGTGCATCCTCAACTTCCACACATTCTACTGCATCGGCACCTCCATCAGCTGCCACCTCCAGTCGTGATACAAGAAAGCAGGCACAACCACCACTATCAACCAAGAGCACACCTTTCGGGCTTGTACAGAACTCTTCTTCTTCCATGGCATCAACAGGGCACACAATTAATATTATTTGTCGTCGTTGTAAGGGAAGAGGTCATTATGCAAGAGAATGCAAATCTCAGCGTGTGATGATTGCTAATGAGGGTGGTGGTTATGAGTCCGCTAGTGACTATGATGAGGAGACTTTGGCTCTTATTACACGTGAAGAACACGGTGGAGATGATTCTGAAAATGAGACGCAATACATGGCTCCTGAAGACGCTGACAGGTATGAATGTTTAGTTGCTCAATGTGTTTTGAGTGTGCAGATGACACAAGCAGAGCAAAATCAGAGGCATAATTTGTTCCATAAAAAGGGAGTTGTGAAGGAACATTCTATTCGCGTCATCATAGATGGAGGGAGGTGCAACAACTGGGCTAGCATGGAGATGGTGGAGAATCTATCTCTCACCACAAGACCACATCCACATCCTTACTATATCCAATGGTTCAATAATAGCGGCAAGGTTAAGGTAACATGTATTGTTCGTGTGAATTTTAGTATCTCTACATATGCTGATTATGTTGATTGTGATGTGGTACCCATGCAATCATGTTCCTGATTATGTTGATTGTGATGTGGTACCCATGCAATCATGTTCCTTATTACTTGGTAGACCATGGCAATTTGATAAACATTCTGTACACCATGGTAGAAACAATCACTAACAAAGTTACACCCACATCCCCTACTGATACATATAGAGGACCAATTACTAGAGCTCGCGCATGCCAATTAAATTAGCAGGTACTTTCATTTCTTGGTAATGATTCTAATGTTCGTGAGAATATGATGCTGCCTAAATTGGACACATTTGTCTTGCTTAAAAATGAAGGGACTAGCTTGGACAAGAAGGATGTTCATTGGAGCAAGATCAAGCATGGAGATGATGGCATGCGCAAGGGGAACAAGAAGAGAGTTACAAGTGATGATTTCAGGACTTTGAAGCCACCATAATGAGTGCGTGAAGCCTAGGACGAAATATACAAGATACCACTTCATAAATTTCGTCCAAAGGCTATTATAGGTGCTGCATCACCTTATTATTGGGCCTGGCCCATGTAATTTCGAAATACTTGAGTATAGGCTGTTTTTACAGTCCATATGTGTGGGGAAACAAGAGTTAGGGTTGGTTTCGGACCCCTCCTCCAAGGGCCACGAAATTCCCCCCTCTTCCTCCATATATACAACTCTAAGGGCGTCGTTTAGACTTTGAGTTTTGTTTGGATTAAAGTTCACCATAGCTGCAACTTCGCGTACTTCGTTTGTGTTCAATGACCAGACAAAGGCGTCACAGAACTCCACCTTGATCAATAAAGCTTTCCTCTTATATTCGCAATATCTAGATTGCAATCTTAGTTTCTTGGTTGTTCTTTGTTTGCCTACAGTAAACAGACCTTCGTGGTCAGGTTGATCGTGCTCTGGCATGGTCAATAACCTCTTGGAGTTGGTTTAGCGATTGCTAAGGCGCGATGTCCTCGCACGTTCATAGTCGGATCGGCAAAGTCGACTTCCTCCAAAACGATAGCCACCATCTCATCGAAAGATGGGACACCTTTGCCTCTATCACCTCTTCGATGATATATGGTCCTTCCCATTTGGAGAGAAGTTTTGTTGCAAAAAAACTAAAACGAGAATTGTACAATAGAACATACTCACCCACTTTGAATTCCCTTTTTGGATTCTTTCATCATGCCATCTTTTAACCTTTTCTTCAAAAAATTGGCACTTCCATAAGCTTGGGTTCTCCATTCATCTAGTGAGATAATATCAAATAATGTATTTTCACGTGCAAGTTTGAAATCATAATTGAGTTCTTTAATTGTCCAATATGCCTTATGTTCTAACTCAAGAGGTAAATGACATGCTTTCCCATAGACCATTTTATATGGAGACATACCCATAGAATTTTTATAAGCAGTTATATAAGTGCATAATGCATCGTCAAGTTTCTTAGACCAATTCTTTCTAGATCTATTGACGGTCTTTTACAAATTAACTTTATTTCTCTATTGCTCAATTGAACTTGACCACTAGATTGAGCATGATAGGGGGATGCAATTCTCTGGTTGAAATCATATTTAGCAAGCAATTTATGGAATGCACCATGAATAAAATGTGAACCACCATGAGTCAATAAATATCTAGGGACTCAAAACCTCGGGAAAATAACTTCTTTAAGCATTTTAATGGAAGTGTTATGACCAACACTACTAGTTGGAATAGCTTCTACCAACTTAGTAACATAATCAACAGCAACCAAAACCTGTGTATACCCATTAGAGGAAGGAAAATGTCCCATATAATCAAATCCCCATACATCAAATGGTTCAATAACAACTGAATAGTTCAAAGGCATTTCCCGACGTCTACCAATATTACCAATTCTTTGACATTCATCACAACATAAGATAGACTTAGGAGCATCCTTCAAAAGAGTGGGCCAATAAAAACCAGATTGTAATACCTTGTGTGCAGTTCTGTCTCCTGCATGATGTCCTCCATAAGCCTTAGAGTGACATTGTCGTAGGATTTGTTACTATTCATGCTCAAGTATACAACATCTAATAATACCATCTACTCCCTCTCTATAAAGATGTGGGTAATCCCAGAAAGTAATGTCTTAAATCAAAGAAGAAGTTTTTCTTTTGTTGGTATGTAAAATTAGGTGGTACAAATTTAGCAACAATATAATTAGCATAGTCTGCATACCAAGGAGTGTTACGAGAAGCATTTATAACAGTAGGGTAATACTGCATATAGGTAGATATAGTGGACTCATTTGGAATAACTTTGGTTTAAGGATTTGGATGCACAAGAAGCATTCCTTCTTAGTACAGGTGAAGGCTAGAAAATAGGTTGGGAAGCGACCAACTAGAGAGCGAACACGATCATAATCATGCATTACGAATAATCAACACTGAATACTAGCATGAGTAGGATATAAACACCATGAACATAAATATCGTGGAGGTTGTGTTGGTTTTGAATCAACTACATGTGTGAATGTCGGTGGGAACGACACCTATGGGATCACAAGAATCCCTACTGTGGTTAGCGGGGCGCGAGGTCGTGAGAAGAGCGGATCAAACAGATAGCACACGGTTCGTTTATCCAGGTTCGGGCCGCGAGGATGCGTAAAACCCTACTCCTGCTTTGGTGGATTGTATATCTGTGTTCTTGAGCTAGCTATGGGGCGTGAGGAGCTCCAAAAAGCCGAATCCTTCCTCTGGTCGCCTTGGGCCTCCTTTTATAGAAAAAAGGGGTTGCCACAGTGGCACACAGGAGGTGGAAAGGGTACAGTGCTGCGAGGTTATCCCTCGCATCACATGACAAGGCGCATTTAATGCATCTTGCTTAGCTGTCCTTGCTTTATCGAGGACGGGGGAGAAACCTGTCTCGTCCGTCGTCGCTCCTTCTTGTGTCGACACGCGCCCTGGCCAGCGACGCCTGCGATGCCATGTAGGTAGGCAGGCAGCTGAGGTGGCACAGTGGTGGGTCTTCACGAAGATCTGCATGCCGCCACGCGGGTGCCTGCCCAGCTGGTTGGGTTGGCAGCTGCATGCATGCGGTGGTGGAGGTTTAGTCGGCGTGGGCCTGATGGTGGCCCTGTGGGTGTCCTCGGCAAGGGCCTTGCCGGGGCCCCGACAAGGGTCTTGCCGAGGCGCCTGCTGTCATCCCCGGCAAGGCGCTTGCCAGGGGCCTTGTGGTCTTCCTCGGCTGGGATCCCGCCAAGGGTTGTCGTCTCCTTAGTGCGTATCTGATCTTGAATTATTCACAAAGATCTGCATGCCGCCACGGGGATGTCTTCGAATCCTTGCCCTTTGGGGGCAGTGGACTCAAGGGTGATTTGCTCCGTAGGCGCGGGATGAGTCGCCGCGGCAAGGGTCTTGCCGGGGCTGCTAGAACTGTCTCCCGGCAAGGATCTTCCCGGGGGAGTCCGCTTCGTCCCCTTTGCTCTTCGTGGTCTTGGCCTTGGCATCGTTCTAGTTCTCTTGAGCTTCGGTCTTACCCTGGCTCACCTCCCTTGCCTTGCTTGGTGTGGTGGTGCCCGTGGCTCAGACTGCCCGTGCACAGTTATAGGGGTACAAAAAGTGTACCCCTCTTTTTGTACACTGACAGGAAACCCCGGGCCTGGGCCACACATAAGCGCAACGCGTTGTTGGGCTAGGCCCAAAAACGATGCACGGGCAGGCGGGGCGGTTTTTACCGCGGTAAGGTTCTTCGCGCGCTGCGCTTCCCACGACTCCCGCGCGTGGCGCGGCGTGGGGAGGTGCGTGTGACGTGGGCAGCATGCGTGGGGTTGGTTCCCACGGGCATGCGTCACACCACAGTTAATGTGAAAGGAGGCGGCCCGTGTTTTCCCCCATAAAAAGGAATAACCGCGGGCGCGCTGCTCACTTTCTCCTCTTTCCTCGTGCCTTTTCCAATCTCAGAGCCGCCGTTTCCTCTCTTCCTTCCTTCCTAAGCTTCCGCCGTCGCCCGCCGTCGTTGCTTCGCCATCCCCCTTCCTCAGCCCTCTAAACTTCTTGGCCGCCAAGGATGCTGCCGAGGACACCGCTGCGGGGACCGCCAAGGCGACCGACGAGGCTTCTGCCGAGGGCGCCAACGGTGGGCCTGCAGGGAAGCCGGCAAGGCCACTGCCGAGGAAGAGGTGGTTGATGATCAGCCTCCCTCCTTCTCAACCTCGGGCCCCGGCAGATATCTGAAGGTGGGCAACGATCTTTTCATCCATCTCCCAGGGGCGTCAAGTTCCCGAGCGCCCGCCGAAGGGGAAGTCTTTGACGGCGAGGTGCTTGCCGCCACCGGGCTCGAGGTTGTCGATGAGCCGGGTGTTGGCGGTGATGGTTCTCCAAAAGAGCAGCTTTTCCGCGCTATGGGGGCCAACTTCCGAAAACTCCAGGCGCTTTACCATGTCCGTCTGGACAAGGTTAAGTCCAGGACGACAACGGTGGACCAGGCGGAGGTGGATTTCAAGGCGCGCGCTGTTGAGACGCAGACCTGGTTCCACCAGACTCGCGAGGAGCAGAGGACCTTTTAGGAGGAATTGGCCAAGCGCAATGTCGAGCTCACCATGAAGATGGCTGACATCAAGAAGGCCCAGGAAAAGGCGGCGAACTTGGCTGCCGCGGCCGAGGCCGTCCGGAACCAGCATCAAGCCGCACTAGATTCCCAGGAAGAGGACCTCACCATGCGTGAGGCGAAGCTTGCCGCAGCGCTCTGTGGCAAGGATGAGGAGCTCGAGGCCCTTATCGCGTGGCGGACTCACGAGCTGGAGCAGAGGCACAAGGAGGCACTTGATGCCCAGGCTCTGGCCCATGCCGGCAAAGTAAGGGAGTTGGAGGTGGAGCGGGACGAGCTGAAGGAGCAGGACCTCAAGCTGTCCAACGAGAAGAGCACGCTCAATAGCGCCTTGGCGGAGGCGCAAGGAGCGGTCATCAGTAGGACCGGGGAGCTCTCCGAAGCGCAAAACTCCGTCAGAGATCTCAAGCTGAAGCTGGAGGATCTGGAGAAGATGTTGTCGGAGAGCAGGGCTCGGGAGGAGACCTTGACCAGGAGTCTGGAGGAGGAGAAGCAGCTGCGGGCGAACGAGGCCGCCTCCCACCAGGAATATGTGGCAGGCGAGAACAGATGGATCAGCCGTCTGGAGGACGTCGCCGGCAGGGTCACCTCGTAGTTGGCCACCATGGGGATGCCAAACATGAGGTACGCCCCTGAGCGCAGCGGGACCGTCAACACCAAGCTGACCCAGTTCTTCGAGGGCGTCCTTGGAGCCTTGGCTTATCTTCACTCCAACCGAGCGGCCACATTGGCCGGGGAAGCCCGGCGACTTTGCCGGGGGGTCATGACCAAGGTCCTCACCAAGATGGCATACTGGAATCCCGACCTCAACTTTGATGCCGCGATGGATAGCTTGCCGGATGGTACTGACCTCACGGTGCTCAAGGAGCGCATCAAGCCCGTCATCAGCAGCATCGAAGAAATCAAGAGGGTGGAAGGCCAGCGCCGGGATTAGGCATCCCGTTCTTTACTGCCGCTGCAGGTTCACGACCAAGAAAAATTTCATCTTTAGTTAGAACCGCAGCAATGATGTGATGTAATATAACTTTGCAGTACTTTTGGGATTATGCATGCTACTTTCCTGTTTGTTGCCTCTTTGTACGTCCACCCTACGCCAGCTGGGTAAGCTTGCCGGCGCGGAAACCCAAGGCGGCGTCTTGGGGACGGGTCTCCATTGGCCTGCCGGGTGAGCGTGCTGCCGGGTGAGCCACCTTACCACCTTTGACGCAGCCGCTCAAACTATCGAGTTTGACTCGAGTCAGAGTCGAGAGCCTTGCCAATTGCGGAAGGCTACCCTACCGTTTTCAACGCAGCCATTTGAACTATTGAGCGGACTCGAAACAGAATAAAGGCATTGCCGATCGGGGAAGGCCCCATTTGCGTACAGGTTTCTTTTTGTACAAAGAATGACAGCTCCAAGGATAATAACTTTATATAATAGAACGGAAATATCTGGGGTCCAATGTAACTTAGCTTCTATTTGTAGTCGCTCGAGCGCTGATCTTCCGGCCTCCTTCCCTCTCCAAGAGCCACGAAGACGAAGGAGTGTCGGGCTGATTGCTAGAGCCGATTCTCACAACTACGCCCCCCTGGCGCGCCAAAGATGTCGGTGGGAACGACACCTATGGGATCACAAGAATCCCTACTGTGGTTAGCGGGGTGCGGGGTCGTGAGAAGAGCGGATCAAACAAATAGCACACGGTTCGTTTATCCAGGTTCGGGCCGCGAGGATGTGTAAAACCCTACTCCTGCTTTGGTGGATTGTATATCTGTGTTCTTGAGCTAGCTATGGGGCGTGAGGAGCTCCAAAAAGCCGAATCCTTCCTCTGGTCACCTCGGGCCTCCTTTATAGAAAAAAGGGGTTGCCATAGTGGCACACAGGAGGTGGAAAGGGTATAGTGTTGCGAGATTATCCCTCGCATCACATGACAAGGTGCATTTAATGCGTCTTGCTTAGGTGTCCTTGCTTTATCGGGGATGGGGGAGAAACCTGTCTCATCCATCGCCGCTCCTTCTTGTGTTGACACGCGCCCTGGCCAGCGACGCCTGCAATGCCATGTAGGTAGGCAGGCAGCTGAGGTGGCGCGGTGGTGGGTCTTCACGAAGATCTGCATGCCGCCACGCGGGTGCCTGCCCAACTGGTTGGGTCGGCAGCTGCATGCATGCGGTGGTGGAGGTTTAGTCGGCGTAGGCCTGATGGTGGCCCTGTGGGTGTCCTCAGCAAGGGCCTTGCCGGGGCCCCGGCAAGGGTCTTGCTGAGGCGCCTGCTGTCATCCCCGGCAAGGCGCTTGCCGGGGGCCTTAGTGCGTATCTGATCTTGAATGTCTTCACAAAGATCTGCATGCCGGCATAGGGATGTCTCCAAATCCTTGCCCTTTGGGGGCAGTGGACTCAAGGGTGATTTGCTCCGTAGGCGCGGGACGAGTCGCCGCGGCAAGGGTCTTGCCGGGGCTGCTAGAACTGTCTCCCGGCAAGGATCTTGCCGGGGGAGTCTGCTTCGTCCCCTTTGCTCTTCGTGGTCTTGGCCTTGGCGTCGTTCTAGTTCTCTTGAGCTTCGGTCTTACCCTGGCTCACCTCCCTTGCCTTGCTTGGTGTGGTGGTGCCCGTGGCTCATACTGCCCGTGCATAGTTATAGGGGTACAAAAAGTGTACCCCTCTTTTTGTACACCGACAGTGAACATGTGCCAAGTCAAGCCACTTGAAACATTCGGAGGAGGATACCATATCATCATACTACATCACAATCATTTTAATGCATGTTGACACCCAAGATAAATCATTATCCACTCCTAGCTACTTAAGCATGGCATGATCAACTATATTCTCTATTTGTCATTAAGCATGTTTAATCATAATATGCTGAATCATGGATACCGAGTAAAAAATATTTACAAAAACAAAAACAAGTTGAGTTCATACCTGCTTTTCCTTGCTACAGTCACTTCATCAAATATTATCATTATTTCCTTTGACTTGCACGACCGAATGATATGAAAATAGTAATAGTGCAAGAGTGTCGTGGACTAAGTTGGAATCCGCAAACATTTTATTCAAAGTAGAAGACAAGGTAATATGGGCTCTTTGTTAGATCAGCAGTAATGCATGTGAGAGCCACTCAACATTCTCGTTGTGGTCTTCTCCTCACAATGACTCAACAAAAGAAAAAAAATTAAGAGAAACACACTGAAATATTTTTGGAGTTTTTTGATTTTTCTTGAAGGAGAAAAAAACAAGAAAAACTATTTACACGGGAAAGCTCCCAACAGGCAAAAGAAGAAATGGGAAATCTTTTTGGGTTTTCTTTTAATACTACTATAAATAGAAAAAACGAAAAGAAGCAAGAAATATTTTTGGATTTTATCAAAAAAATTCAAACACACAAGAAGAAAGCGAGAAAATAAAACTAATAATGGATTATACAATGAAAGAGGATGAACACCGACAACTGGAAGGAAATCTTCGAACATGAATGTAATGTCGATGGGAAATACATACTCCCCCAAGCTTAGGCTTTTGCCTAGCTTGGTAATCACCATCGCCGGTTTGGGTAATAATCAAAGTGGTAGCTCATGGAGGCTCTCCATGCCTCCTCCTCTGCCTGGTGACTGGCTTCTACTGCTGCATTGTACTCACGTGCCTCGCTCTCATGAATGTAATATCTTTGTTTACTCTGAAAATCAAAGAGAGCAGGTGTAGGCAAAATAACAGATACAATGTGTTCTTTATTAAACATTAAGTTATACCCATAGTTCTGAGCTCTATACTTAATAAACTCATGACGCTGCATTTCATGAAAGTTTAGATATTGGTCAGGCAAGATAGGATCATTGGGCATAGGTGAAACTCCTAGCCTTGCAACCATGCAAGAGACATAAATTCCTCCATAAAATGACCACTCCTCACATTGCGTTGCAACCTCAATGCAACGATCGCTCCAAGATTATATCATTTAATGTGTGTTAAAGCATTATGTATGAGGCTCAAATCAGGAGCATAGAGTGTACAGTAGTCCTGTTTACCCATGATGCATTTGCCATTAAATAGTTCAATGTAACAGATGGAGGGAAATTGTATACTTTTTATTCTAGCTTGCGCAACTCCCCTATCCTCACCACAGCAGAGGCTACTCAGAAACATCTCATAATCATATTTTGGTGGTTCATCTAATGAACCCCAATATGGGATTTTTCATGCATCGCATAATTCTTCTAGATGCATATTATAAGCTCGGTCATATAAGTGAAACGAAACTCTAGAAGTGCGAGGATGAAACTCATACTTTTTAGCGAATGAGATGGTAAGGTTGTACTGCTGTGTGCACTTATCTGTGATGAAGGGAGCAAGCTCAGTGTTATGAATATATTCATGAAATTCTTCTTTAATACCCGTGCCTATCATGAACTCATCGCATGACCACTGACATGATTTGGTATCTGAAACCCGCACCGAGCTTGCCCTTGGTTCAACATAAGCCCATCGTATCGAGCTCTACCTTGACGATCCCTCCGAGGACCTCCTCCTTGAACAACTCCTCCTAAAGAGGTTCATTTTGTATGAAAAAATTTCTGAAATTTTTGGCCACAAAATGATGTCAACAAAACTTCACGAGATTGATAACAACTACTCATATGGATGTCTAGAGGCTATATCAAGCATTCAAACTACTTCGAACTCAAACAATTCAACATGCAAGCTCATTTTCAGTAGCACCAAGAGCAACTAATTTTGCAAAATATAATCCATAAGAGCAAAAACTAATAGGAGCAATGGAGGAGTCACATACCAAGTACAATCCCCCAAAACAGTTTTGGAAATGGAGCTCCGAGCAAAGAGATAAAAAATCTCAGGTTTGGGAGCAAGAACGCGTGCGCGCGCGCGAGAGAGAGAGCTACCAGCAATTTTTGCTGGAGGTAAGAGACGAAGTGGGATGAAGGGCTAAGTGAGGGGGTCCCTTTGAGGCCCACAAGCCACCGGGGCATGCCCAGGGGGTGGGCGCACCCTGGTGCCTCGTGGGCACCTGGGGCATCCCCCTAGGGTGTTTTCAATACCAAAAATTCCTAAAGATTCAGTAAACATTCATGTTAAAATTTCAGATCATTTTGAGCACTTTCATTTTTGGACACTTTTTTATTGCACAGATAATTAACAAAACAAGATAATCATGGCATTTTATTTCATTTAACTAAAAATAACAGAAAATTCATCGACCACATGTCTCTCAAAAAGAATCCATTTATAAGTTTGATCAAGTCTTTTTAACAAACCATTTTCGATTAACATGAAACCGAAGAATCTTCGTAAAACACTAAGTTACCTCAATGGGGATATGCATCTCCCCAATAATAAGTGTTTCATATTTCTTTTTAACAATAGGAAGAGGAATTTGAAAACTTCCAATAGTAATTGTCTGAGTCTTTTCAATAACATGAATAACATTTACTAGAAATTGTTTCTTCGGAAAGTGCATCATATGTTCATTACCATTGATATGGAAAGTGACCTTGCTTTTGTTGCAATCAATAACAACCCTTGCAGTGTTCAAAAAGGGTCTACCAAGGATAATCGATATGTTGTCATCCTCAGGCATATCAAGTATAACAAAGTCTGTTAAGAAAGTAACCTTTGCAACTAGAACATGCACATCCTCACAAACATCGATAGGTATGGCAGTTGATTGGTAAGCATTTGCAATGATATTTCAGTGGGAGTGAGTTTATTCAAATCATGTCTTTTATATAAAGAGAAAGGCATAACACCGACATCGTCTCCTAAATCACACAAAGCAGCTTTCACATAACTTCTTTTAATGGAGCATGGTATAGTTGGTATTCCTAGATCTCCTACTTTCTTAGGTACTCCATCCTTAAAAGAATAATTTGCAAGCATGGTGGAGATTTTAGCTTCAGGTATTTTTCTTTTATTAGTGACAATATCTTTCATATATTTAGCATAAGGAGTCATCTTTAAAATATCAGTCAAACGAGTACGCAAAAAGACTGGCCTAAGCATTTTAGCAAAACGTTCAAATTCTTCCTCATCTTTATTCATAGATGGTTTAGGTGGGAAAGGCATGGGTTTCTGAACCCATGGTTCTCTTTCTTCACCATATTTTCTAGCAACAAAATCTCTCTTATCATAACATTTATTTTTAGAAGGTGACTTATCAAGATCAATAGTAGGTTCTATTTCAACATCATTATATGGTTCTTTAACATTATCTGGTTGAGCATCTACATGAACATCATCATTGTCATTATCATTATCACCAGGTCAATGTTCATTGCTAGATTGAGTTTCAACATCGGAAATAGAAACATCATTACTATCCTCAGAAGGTTTTTCTACCTCAGGTTCACTAGAAGCATGCAAAGTCCTATCATTTTTCTTTTTCTTTTTAGAAGGACTAGCTGCATCGACATTAATTCTTTGAGAGTCTTGTTCACTTCTTTTAGGGTGACCTTTAGGATAAAGTGGCTCCTGAGTCATTCTACCTCCTATAGTTATTACTCTAACATCATGATCATTCATATTGTTATTCATTTCATTGAGCAATTCATTTTGAGATTTAGCAACTTGTTCTGACTGAGTTTGGACTGTAGATGCATGTTTACTTACACCCTCGACATCATTAACAATTCTAAACAACAAGTCACTCAAGTGATCAATCATGTAGGAATTTTGTTTCAATTGTTTCATAACATTTGCATTGAAATGATCTTGCTTAATAATGTAACTGTCAAATTCATACAAGCATTGACTAGGAGATTTGTTATAAGTAATATCACCTTCAACAAACTTTATAAAAGAATTTACCTCTACCACCTATGGCGGTGTGTCAAGACCATGTATTTCTTTAATAGGTGGTACACTCTTAACATCTTCAACTTTAATACCTATTTTCCTTCATACACTTGTTTGCCTCTTGCATATCTTTAGGACTAAGAAATAAAATACCCCTCTTCTTCAGAGTGGGTTTAGGCGGTGGTTCACAATGTTTCCAATCATTATCATTCTTCAATATATTATTCAATAGTTCCTCAGCTTGTTCAATAGTTTGTTCCCTGAAAACACAACCAGCAGAACTATCTAGGTAGCCCTAGAAGCATCAATTAGTCCATTATAGAAGATATCAAGTATTTCATTTTTCTTAAGAGGATGATCAGCAAAGCATTAAGTAGTTGGAGAAGCCTCCCCCAAGCTTGAGGGAGATTCTCTTCTTCAATTTGCACAAAGTTACATATTTCCTATACCACAGCTTGTTTCTTATGAGCAGGAAAATATTTTTTAGAGAAGTAATAAATCATATCCTTGGGACTACGCACACAACTAGGAGCAAGAGTATTATACCATATCTTAGCTTCAGCCTTTAACGAGAAAGGAAATAACTTAAGAATATAGTAGTAGCGAGTTTTTCCTCATGAGCGAATAGGGTGGTTATATCATTTAATTTAGTAAGATGGGTGCCACAACAGTTTTAGTTTCATAACCATGGAAAGAATCAGATTCAAGCAAAGTAATTAACTCGAGATCAACAAAGAATTCATAATACTTATCAGTAATAAAGATAGGTGAAGTAGCAAACTTAGGATCATATTTTATTCTAGCATTGAGAGATTTTTCTTTCAACTTGCATAGTAATTTCTTAAGATCATCTCTATCCTTACAAGTAAGAAAGTCCCTAGCTGCCTCTCCATCAATAACATAACCCTCAGGTATATTAGGCAATTCATATCTAGGAGAGCTAGGTCGAATAGGTGTTTCATAATTTTTAGTATCAGTAATTTGAACAGTTTCAGCATTCTCAAATTCTTTAGCTTTAGCAAGTTGTTCATCAAGAAATTCACCTAATGGCATAGTCTTATCAAGCACAATACTAGCATCATCAACAACATCATTCATATGAGAAGTTGCATCATCAATTACTTGCGACATATTAGAATTAATAGTAGGTGGTGGTGTTGCAAGCTTACTCAAAACAAAAGGAGAATCAAGTGCAGAGCTAGATAACAATTTCTTACCTCCCCTCGTCTTAGAGGGAACGATCTTGGTTCTATCATCCTAAGATTCTTCATAGTGATCAACATATATAAATCCCAAGTGACTCAACAAATAAAGCTATGCTCCCCGACAACAGCGCCAAAAAGGTCTTGATAACCCACAAGTATTGGGGATCGCAATAGTTTTCGAGGGTCGAGTATTCAACCAAAATTTACTGATTTGACACAAGGGGGCCAAATAATATTTGCATGTATTAGTAGTTGATTTGTCAATTCAACCACACATGGAGACTAAATATCTGCATCAGAGTCATCAGTAGCACAGTAGTATGGTAGTTTGATATCGATTACACTAGTAGTAACAATAACATTAATGGTAATAGTAGCAGTGATAGTATTGTAGAAATTGTGACAGCAGCAACAATAGTAGTAACTTAGCAAAGAATAATGTGTGAAATGCTCATAGGCACTGGATCGGTGATAATGTTGGATAATTCATCATGTAATAGTCATAATCTAGGGCGACACAGAACTAGCTCCAATTCATTAGTGTAATGTAGGCATGTATTCCGTATATAGTCATACATGCTTATGATAAGAACTTGCATGACATCTTTTGTCCTACCCTCCTGTGGCAGTAGGGTCCATAAGGAAACTAAGGGATATTAAGGCCTCCTTTTAATAGAGAACCGGAACAAAGCATTAACACACAGTGAATACATGAACTCCTCAAACTACAGTAATCACCGGAAATAATCCCAATTATTGTGACCTTGGGGTATGTGGATCATAACACGTAGCAGGTGCATACAACTTCCAAGATCGGATCAAGAACACAAATATATTCATGAAAACATAAAGGGTTCAGATATGAAATCATGGCACTCAGGCCTTTGTGACAAGCATTAAGCATAGCAAAGTCATAGCAACATCAATCTCAGAACATAGTGGATACTAGGGATCAAGTCCTAACAAAACTAACTCGATTACATGATAAATCTATTGGGGAACGTAGCATGAAATTTCAAAAAAAATATTCCTACGAACAAGCAAGATCTATCTAGGAGATGCATAGCAACGAGAGGGGCCACGAACCCTCATAGACCAAAAGCGGAAGCGTTAGTTCAACGCGGTTGATGTAGTCGAACGTCTTCTCGATTCAACCAATAAGTACCGAACGTACGACATCTCCAAGTTCTGCACACGTTTATCTCGATGACGTTCCACGAACTCTTGATCTCGCGAAGTGTCGAGGGAGACTTTTGTTAGCACGACCGTATGATGACTGTGATGGTGAAGTGATCCGTGCAGGGCTTCACCTAAGCACTACAACAATATGACCGGAGGAGTAAACGGTGGAGGGGGGCGCCGCACAGGGCTTGGAACAATTGATGTGTGTTAGAGGTGCCCCCGCCCCCATATATAAAGGAGGGAGAGGGGAGGAGGCTGCCCAAGGGGCGCCCCAAGTGGGAGGAGTCTCACTTGGGCTCCTAGTCCAATTTGCCCCCCTTCCTTTTATCGGAGGGGGAAAGGGGGAAGGAGAGGGATAAGGAGAAGGAGAAGGAAAGGGGGCACCGCCCCCTCCCCTAGTCCAATTCGGACTCCTCCCTTGGGGGCGCCACCCTTGTGGGCTGGCTCGCCTCCCTCCTATGGCCCATGTGGCCCATATCTTCCCCCCGAAGGGTTCCGGTAACCCCCCGGCACTCTGATACGTACCCAAGACATTCCAAAACACTTATGGTGTACGAATACCATCATCCAATATATCAATCTTCTCGACCATTTTGAGACTCCTCGTCATGTCCGAGATCTCATCTGGGACTTCGAACAATCGTCGGTCACCAAAACACACAACTCATAATACAAATCATCATCGAACGTTAAGCGCGCAGACCCTACGGGTTCGAGAACAATGTAGACATGACCGAGACACCTCTCCGGTCAATAACCAATAGCGGAACCTGGATGCTCACATTCGTTCCTACATATTCTATGAAGATCTTTATCGGACAAACTGTAATGAGAACATACGCCATTTCCTTTGTCATTGGTATGTTACTTGCCCGAGATTCGACCATCGGTATCTTCATACCTTTTTTAGAACCGGGCTTTACCCCTTTCCATTGCATAGGACGGAAATACAACCAGTTCCAAACAGAGAAAACAGGAGGAGGGAAAGAGGTAGAGCGAGTTCCCACACTACCAGGAAACCCACCGCACTCGCTCGCCGTCGAAACGAATGCTGTAGGGCGAAAACCTGAGTAGCACGAATATAAAGTCTATCCTATTACAAGCACAAAAGACCAAACTAGATCAGTCATAGAAATTTGCTAGCCGGGTAGAAATCTTCTCTGGGTAGAAACGTCAACAAGTAGACGGCTCGAGCCATCCATCTTCTTCAACTGCAGCACCTTGAAAGCATCAGGCGCCCTGGATCGTTTGCTTGGCGGCGTCCCACATCTTCATCAGCTGCATTGTGCTAGCCCTGATCATCTCCGCTCCCGTGCGCAACTCCCTGGCGGCATCCCCTTCTTGTAGACCTGGCCAGTATAACACAAAGCAGCATAAATAAAACACAATCTCAAAAGGAGTCTTGATTTGTTTTTTTCAAAAGTGGCCCGATTGCGCGCCAACCATATTGCCCAACAGGTGGCCGCCAGGCCCACTGAGGGAGTCCTGGATTAGGGGGTCCTCGGACAGCCAGACTATATACTTTGGCCGGACTGTTGGACTATGAAGATACAAGATTGAAGACTTCGTCTCGTGTCCGGGTGGGACTCTCCTTTGCGTGGAAGGCAAGCTTGGCAAATCGGATATGTAAATCTCCTCCCTTGTAACCGACTTTGTGTAACCCTAGCCCTCTCCGGTGTCTATATAAACCGGAGGGTTTAGTCCGTAGGACAACAACAATCAAAATCATAGGCTAGTTTCTGGGGTTTGGCCTCTACGACCTTGTGGTAGATCAACTCTTGTAATACTCATATCATCAAGATCAATCAGGCATGACGTAGGGTATTACCTCCATCGAGAGGGCCCGAACCAAGGTAAACATTGTGTTACCTGCCTCCTATTACCATCCGCCTTAGATGTATAGTTCGGGACCCCCTACCCGAGATCCGCCGGTTTTGCCATCGACATTGGTGCTTTCATTGAGAGTTCTGTTGTGTCGTTGCCATAAGGCTTGATGGCTCCTTCGATCATCAGCAACGATGCGATCCGGGGTGAGGTTTTTCTCCCCGGACAGATTTTCGTATTCGGCGGCTTTGTACTGCGGGCCAACTCGCTTGGCCATCTGGAGCAGATCGAGAGCTACGTCCCTGGCCATCAGGTCAGGTTTGGAAGCTTAAACTACACTGCCAACATCCGCGGAGACTTGATCTTCGACGGATTCGAGCCCATGTCAGGTGTGCTGCACAGTCTCGACAAGCATGACTTAGCTCTGCCGTCGGACGGTGTTCGGGAGATCACACCTGTGGCTACTCCGGCCTTCGATCCAGAACAAATCGTGCCGTCCGAGGACAGGTGGATAGACGCCGCCACGGAGGCCGCACACTCAGCGGTGATAGAGCCGAATACTGACTTCACTCCCTATGAGACCTGTGTTGCCGGACCCTTGGAATCATCCCCGGCCACAGGCTCTGAACCGCCCACGTCTGTGCCTATCGAATCTGATTGGGCACCGATCATGGAGTTCACCTCCGCGGATATCTTTTAGCACTCGCCCTTGGGCGACTTGCTAAACTCATTGAAATCTCTCTCCTTGTCAGGAGACCCTTTTCCGAACTATGTCCGGCTTGAGTGGGAAGCGAACAATGAAGAAACTCATTCCCCACCCACCACCCACTTAATAGCCACTGTCGACGACTTAATCGACATGCTTGATTTCGGCTCCGAAGACATGGACGGTATGGACGACGATGAAGAAGAGCAGGAACCACCGCCCACAGGGCGCTGGACCGCCACCTCATCATATGATATATACATGGTGGACACCCCCAAAGAAAGCGATGGCAATAAGGCAACAAAGGATAATCCCTCCGAGAAGCAATCTAAGCACCAGCGTCAACGGCGCCGCTCTAAGCCCCGCCATAGCAAAAACGGCGATACCGGCACAAGAGACAATAACATTGCGGATAGCGCCGAAGACGAATACAATCCCCTCCAGCCAGGCCTCGAGCGGGAGGATGGGCAAGCCAACCCTAAGGAACAGGCAGCAGACGGAGAATCAGAGGATGACAATTACATGCCTCTCTTCGAAGGCGAGGTGAGCCTCGGCGACGACGAATTTATTGTGCCCGAGGATCCCGCCGAATAGGAGCGCTTCAAGCGCCGGCTTACAGCCACAACAAAAAGCTTGAAGAAAAAGTAACAACAGCTTCAAGCTGACCAAAATCTGCTAGCGGATAGATGGACCAAGGTCCTGGCGGCCGAGGAATACGAACTCGAACAGCCAACCAAAAGTTACCCAAAGCGCAGGTTGCTACCCCAACTCGAGGAGGAAGCATTAAATCCTACGCTCCCAGCATATGATGCGGCTGACTGACCACCTCGTGGCCGAGACAAAGCGGCATATCAGGCCGAAGTCCAGCTCGCACCACGTCGCTAGTCAATTAAAAACACAAAGGCCCGGGGCAACACGCAGGACTTGCGAGACGTATTGGAAAACAAAGCAGGACTTACAAGATCGATCTACGGATCACGGGGGCGCGCCCCAATGCGTGACGACGACCGTCATGCCGGATACACTAAAAGCAAATCCGGATAGGCCGAACATAGCAGACAAGACTCCTATGAACTGCGTCGTGATATAGCCCGGCACAGAGGCGCCGCACACCCCCTATGCTTCACTGATGAAGTAATGGATCATGAGTTCCCAAAAGGTTTTAAACCCGTGAATATCGAATCATATGATGGCATAACAGACCCCGCGGCATGGATCTGTAACACCCCGAGACCGATGTGCCAGGTGTCGTCCAGTTATTCGCTGTTGTTGCCTTGTCATTGCTTGCGTGTCATGCATCTCATATCATGTCATCATGTGCATTTCATTTGCATACGTGTTCGTCTCATGCATCCAAGCATTTTCCCCGTTGTCCGTTTTCCAATCCGGCGTTCCTATGTCACCCGGTGTTCCCTTTTCTACCTCTTTTCGTGTGCGGGTGTTAAACGCTTTTGGATTGGACCGAGACTTGTCATGCGTCCTTGGTTTACTACCGGTAGACCGCCTGTCAAGTTTCATACCATTTGGACTTCGTTTGATACTCCAACGGTTAACCGAGGGACCGAGAAGGCCTCGTGTGTGTTGCAGCCCAACACCCCTCCAATTTGGCCCAAAACCCACCAAAACCCTCTCCATCATCTAGAGCATTCGATCATGATTGCGTGGCTGAAAACCGCACCTCATTTGGACTCTCCTAGCTCCCTCTACCTATATATATGTGTTCCTCTCCGAAATTCGCGGTGCAAACCCTAGATCCCTTCATCCTCGCACCACCGGACAAACATCCCGCCGACGGACACGTCCGACTTCGCCGTCCGCCGCCACGTGGCGTCGTCTGATTCGCGCGCCCGCGTGCCCACTTTGCCGCGCCGCTGGACCCGCCCGAGGCCCATCGTCGGCCCGCCTCTGGGCCGAACCGGGCCAGACCCCGCGCGCCGCCCGAGCTTCGTTCCGCCGCCTTCCTCGCCGGCGAGCGCCGCCCGGCGCCGCCACCGCCATCGCCGGAGGCCGCAACACGGCGCCTCGTCGCCGGTCTTGAACACCGCCGCCTGCGAGCCCGTGCCCCGCGCGCCGTCCTCCCCGCCGCCTACAGCGCGCCTCGCCGCACGCCGCCCAATGCCCCTCGCCGCAGCCGGCCATCACCGGACCTCCTCTGCCACCGCTCGCCGCCGTCCTTCCGTCACTGTCGACCTCGCCGGCCCCGCGTCCGCCGGAGCTCCGCCCCGCGCCACCCTGCGCGCCGCGCCCCGGACGCGTTCCCCCGCCGTCAGAGGTCCTCGCGGCGTCCGCCTCTCGCCGGGGGCCGACCGGAGCCACCGGGGGCCGATCAGATCCACCGGGTGCCCGATCCAAACGCCTCCCCGCGTCCTGGATCTCGCCATCCCGCACCACCTCGTCCGCCCGTTGACTTTTTCCGCGAGGTGATACGGCTAAGTCCTCAGATCTCAGTAATTTTATGCCCATGTTCATCATGTCACAACTTTGCATCCGTAGTTCCGATTCATGCGTGTAGCATATAAAAATGTTCGTCTCGACGAGTACATCATTTCATCTCATTGCATCATTTTCATTTGAGCTCATCTTGATGCCCGAAATGCTGTTGGAAGAGAGCTATTTGAGTTAATTGTCAGATCTGCTGCTCCAAATAGCTATTTGTCATTTTTTGCCATGATTAATGTGTGCATGATATGCTCCTGAGCTCTACATGTGTTTTGTTATATGCCATGCCATCTTTACAGAGGTGCTTACCATGTATTTTTGTGATGTGTGTGGTGACTAGCACAAGCTTGCAAAGTAGTGCATTCGTTAATGCTGATTTCAGGGACTTAGAATTTCACCAAGTCCTTGATCTATTTTTATCAATATGCCATATGTTCATGTTGTTTCCTAGTGATCCGTGCCTCTTTTGAGGATGATCTGTAAGGATGATTTGTTAATATTGTGGTGCTCTATCCATCCATGTCTTTGTTTGCAATTATGGAGCATCCTAGCTTGAGTCAATCGAGCTTTACTCTTGCTATTTCATAATTCCTGGCAGATTGTCTACTTGTTAGCGATTTCGCCGAGGATGTTGTTGTTGATCCGTGCATTCTATGTTGTTGTTCTTGACATGTATAGCTTATATAACATGTATTCTTGATGGGTGTATGCTTAGATTGTCATGCCTTGCTCTGTGGTGAGTGCATCGAGCTCGTGAACATGCCTATTCGTTAACAGATTTGCATTTCCAGTTTTTTCTCTAAGTCTGTAACCTGATTATGTTTTTGCCGTGTTCACATGCTTGCAATTGTATTTTCTGATCCCTTTTGGCTCAAGGTCACTAAGGTACTTTTGTTAATCTCTTTGAGTAGCTTCATGCCATGCCTTGATTTGCCATGTTAAGTCCATGTAGCATATAGTTTTCTTGCTCCAAAGTGTGCTACCTGATCTGAAATTCTAGACTTGTGTTAATTTCACTAAGTCTGAAACCTGTTTATCGTTTGCACTTTTGCCATGCTTGTTTGAACCTGTTAATTGATGAATTGGCCGTAGCTCAGTGTTCATCTTTTGTCAAGCATCATGAGTGGATCCCTGCCATATATTTTGTTGCCATGTTTGGGTGCTGTAGCATATTTATCTTGTTGCATTTAGTGGGTCACTTGCTGTTTATCGCAGACCGGTGCCATATTTGTTTTGCTTGCCATTTCCAAACCGTGCATCCTATTCCGGCGATCTTTATATCGATTTCATCCGAAATCACCTCATCTTTCCAGTGGCACTCTTGGATTTCCAAGTTGAGGCCAGGTTCCATCATTCCTTTGCAAATCATGCATATGCATCACATACCGCGTCCCGCATATCATACCATGTTCATGTGTTGGTTGTTTACTATGTTGTGTGCTTCTTTCCGGTGTTTACTTCTTCGGGTTGGTTCCGATAACGTCGCGTTTGTGAGGACCCGTTAGTCTATGTCCGTTTTTCTTATTCATGGACTCGTTCTTCTTCCTTGCGGGATTTCAGGCAAGATGACCATACCCTCGAAATCACTTCTATCTTTGCTTGCTAGTTGCTCGCTCTTTTGCTATGCCTATGTTGTGATACCTACCACTTGCTTATCATGCCTCCCATATTGTTGAACCAAGCCTCTAACCCACCTTGTCCTAGCAAACCGTTGTTTGGCTATGTTACCGCTTTGCTCAGCCCCTCTTATAGCATTGTTAGTTGCAGGTGAAGATTGAAGTTTGTTCCTTGTTGGAACATGGAGATGTTGTTCCTTGTTGGAACATGTTTACTTGTTGGGATATCACAATATATCTTATTTAATTAATGCATCTATATACTTGGTAAAGGGTAGAAGGATCGGCCTTATGCCTGGTGTTTTGTTCCACTCTTGCCGCCCTAGTTTCCGTCATATCGGTGTTATGTTCCCGGATTTTGCGTTCCTTACGCGGTTGGGTAATAATGGGAACCCCTTAACAGTTCACCTTGAATAAAACTCTTCCAGCAATGCCCAACATTGGTTTTACCATTCGCCACCTAGCCTTTTCTTTCCCTTGGGTTCTGCAGACTCAAGGGTCATCATTATTTTAACCCCCCCGGGCCAGTGCTCCTCTGAGTGTTGGTCCAACCTGTTAGCTGCCGGTGGCCACCAGGGGCAACTCTGGGCTGGCTTACCCGTACCTTGGACAATTCGAGTGTGCCCGGAGAAAGAGATATGTGCAACTCCTATCTGGATTTGTCGGCACATTCGGGTGGTGTTGCTGGTTTAGTTTTACCTTGTCGAAATGTCTTGTAACCGGGATTCCGAGTCTGATCGGGTCTTCCCACTAGAAGGAATATCCTTCGTTGACCGTGAGAGCTTGTCATGGGCTAAGTTGGGACACCCCTGCAGGGATTTGAACTTCCGAAAGCCGTGCCCGCGGTTATGGGCAGATGGGAATTTGTTAACGTCCGGTTGTAGAAAACCTGAAGTTGACCTTCATTAAAATACATCAACCGCGTGTGTAACCGTGATGGTCTCTTTCTGGCGGAGTCCGGGAAGTGAACACGGTGTTGGAGTTATGCTTGACGTAGGTCATTCTAGGATCACTTCTTGATCACAGTTTCTCGATCGTGCTTTGCCTTCTCTTCTCGCTCTCTTTTGCGTATGTTTAGCCACCATATATGCTAGTCGCTTGCTGCAGCTCCACCTCATAGCTTTTAACCTTCCTATAAGTTGTAATAGTCTTGATCGCGAGGGTGTGAGATATCTGAGTCCCGGTGACTCACAGATACTTCCAAAACCAGTTTGCAGGTGCCGATGATACTGTGCAGGTGACGCCACTGAGCTCAGGAGGAGCTCGATGAAGATCTTGCCCTTTGTGTTGTTTCGTTCTAGTTGATCAGTAGTGGAGCCCAGTCGGGACGATCGGGGATCTGTGTAGCTTTTGGGGTAGTCTTCTTTTATTTTGGTTCCGTAGTCGGACCTTGATTGTATCTGGATGATGTAATGCCTTATTCATGTAATTGTGTGAAGTGGAGATTGTAAGCCAACCATGTATCTTTTTCCCTTATGTATTACATGGGTTGTGTGAAGATTACCTCACTTGCGACATTGCTTTCAATGCGGTTATGCCTCTAAGCCGTGCTTCGACACGTGGGATATATAGCCGCATCGAGGGTGTTACAAGTTGGTAATCAGAGCCTTCCCCGACCTTAGGAGCCCCCGTGCTTGATCGAACTAGCAGCCGTTGTTGAGTCTAAAAAAATGTTTTGAGTCATTTAGGAATTATATATCGGATACTTTAGGAATTCTTTTTACTCCTCAGTCCCTTCATCGCTCTGGTAAGGCATCCTGATGTAGAGTTTTGACTTTTCTCTTCTCAAATTTCACTAAAAAAAATTTAGGATCACGCGGGTATCTTGGAATCGTTCCGATCGATTTGTGACGAGAACATTATTCTTGGTGCCTCCTATCATTTAGGGGTTGTGGCAGTGTCCCGGGGAGTTGAGCTCTAAGGTGTTGTCGTCACAATTTTATCGTTGCAGTTCTGGAATACTCGAGATTAGTTTCGCCGACATCGAAAATCTCTTTTATGCAGTTGTTGGTGAGATAACCTCGACGCCACCCAGTACTGGGGCGGGAGTTCGGGAGTATTGCCATAACTTGTATAACATATGCTTTTCGAAGGTTGAGGTAGATGATTTCCGAAGGTTTCTTGGTTATGTGTTGAAGGATGGATACAACTGGATGTAGGATTTGCTAGTTTTTGGTGAGATATTATGCTTCCCCTGTATCCTCAACACCTGATTGCATAACCGGAAAGTTTCGGGAGCTTATAAGTGGGAATTCAAGTAGCTCTTAGGATATCTTTTCGACAGATGTATGATTTGAAATTGGGGTTCGACGTCTAGTGGTCCGGCTATTCACGGTTGGTTTTACAGTGGTCTCGTTGTGTCTTAAAGAGTCCTTGGCTATGCCGACTCGGGGACGCTTCGTATGTCATGTGCACTGCCTTGTACATGATGGTGGTGTACGATCGAGCCCGTGTAGGCCCCACCACGAAAACTTCGGACGAAATCTCTATCATATGTTTGCTCCGGCTTATTCTGCAAGCCAATCCTTTGTTTGTTTTGAGTTGTGGTATTCGAGTTGCTTCGAAGTCAAATGTTGATTCCATACCTTTCCTAAGTGGTATCCTTATACTCCGATGCAAATACTAATCCTCCTTGATAATCGAGATTGTTATGCCAATCTTGTTCAACCGGTGTGCTTCTCTTCAAGTGGATCCGATCATTTCAACATCCGCAAGATCAATTCTATGTTTCTCAACGGTGTTCATTTCTTCCATTCCAAATTGTCTTTGTTTTTCCCACCCTCCCTCCCTTTGTTTTTCTTCAAGGACCCAGATTTCTTATTCAAGTATCCTTTTATTGTTGTGAAGCCTTTCCATTCTTTTCCGTCAATGTTATTAACCGGTGATTCTCATGAAGATGCTCCACAAGTTCACCATTTTTATTCTTTTCATCTCGGGTGGATTCAAGTCAAGATTTGTCGACTATATCCTTTTATTGTTGCTAATACCTTCTCTTGCCGGTGCACCTCTAAATCATTAATTTTTCGTTATTCAATTGTTCCGGAGTGTTCAAGATATCTCGAAGATTCATGTTTCCACTCTGCTTTTGTAATCCTTTCAAGCTCTTTCGAGGTTGTTAGCTCATTCTAGCCATTTAATCTTACCGGTGCATTCTCTCTTTTAAATCGTTCTACGGTGTTTCTTTTGAGTGGGCCCTAACCCACAGGTCTTTTCCCAGGATCTTACCCGACTCTTCTTATTTTCCCGGAGTTACTCCCAAATTCTTTTTGAAGTTTGACGTAAGAATGAACTGTCATCAGTCAAATGTCTTTCTCCAAGATCTGTCAAATTCTTTTCATCGTTGGATCAACCTTTCTATTCTTTATTCCCGAGTGCCTCTACAATTATTGTTGGTGTTTCTCGTCGTCATTCTCAGGTTTTGAAGACCGAACAAGACTTTTCCTCCATATCTATCCGCTCTCTCAGAGATTCATGGCTCTAGCTTGATGTCATCCTCTCATAACTGTTTTTGATAGTGAGAATTCCTTTCACCTATCCGGAGCAATTCAAGAGTCTTCTCAGTTTGATTATCCGGAGCCCATCATCTAAGATTCATTCATTCCAGCTTTCAGCTCTCATACTCTAAATCATACCGGTGTCTAAATCAAGGATTCTCTAATCAGCTCATAATCTTTCGTTCTCATGGATCTAAATTCTCTCAAGCATTTTCGTTTAATTGCTAATTCTTCCCGGTGTGTCTTCATGTTTTATATGTTCCTTTCAATTCTTACGGTGGTTCGTTCAAGAGTTTTGTTCCTGCGTGTATCATATCTATGCATTTGTGCTTTTCAAATTCTACCGGTGGATCGTTGAATACTTTCTCAAAGTTGCACTATATCTATCTTAATCTTTCTACGAGGATAAGTAGTATGCCAAATCCATTGCTTGTCATCAATTTAATTGGTGAAGGTTATGCATAACATAATTCTTATTCTTGTTCATCCAAGTGATTTAATTCCTTATTCCGGAGGCTCATCAAATTCTCGATTCAAGTTGTCCATCTTTCTTTTTCCGGAGTTCCAAGTTTCCACTCTATCTCGTCGAAAAGCTTCATCTAAATCATTGCAAGTCTTCACCTTGTGTTTTCTACTTTTCTTTCTTGTCGTTATCCTTTGTTTACCGGAGTTCTTCATGGAGGTTCTACATGATGGTTCATCAAGGATTTAATTCCTTCTCCAAGCTTTTCATCGAGATTCTTTTCTAAGAAACTCAAGCTTTCTTCATATTGTAATCCAGAGTGCATTCTTTCTACCATATCATTGGAGGTGGTTTTACATCATTCTTGATAATTTGAGTTCATGCTTCATGATTCACACATTGTTAAGAATGAGGTATTTTAAATCCATCAACCTATTCGTTGGAATTGTCTTGGGTTATATTTCACCTAAAGCCTTCCCTAAGGATTGTTGTTATATGGTGCTCATCAATGACCCAAGTTCTTCATGTATCCTTCCAGTGATAGCTTTCTCGTCTCCTTGTTGATATCAATCCAATTCTTTTCCCGTAAGTGGCTGGTTGTCACCTCATAATTTGAGATGTATTCCATAAGACCATATCAAGTTTACTCTTTTCGTTGTTGGTTTCCAACAACTCCGTGCGATCCTTATCTTTAAGATGCTTTTCAAGCTCATTGGAGGTAGAAGGTGTTGTTTTCTTCTCTGTTCTTTTGTTCCGTCGATACAACTTCTATTCTTTCATTCCGGAGGCATTGTGTTGTTGTTCTCTTCAACCCATCATCTTGTTTTGTCAAGATCATGTTCTTTTCAGGATTGTCCATTTAACCGGAGTGTTATGCCTTTTGCTGAAGTTCTCTTCGCCTTATCAAGCTTTGCATCTCTTTTCAACCGGAGTGCTGTTCGAGTTTGTTCTTCCTTATTACTCTTCCCTACCGGAGTGCTTTCAACCTTATTCTTCCTCATTCCTCTTTCCTAATGGAGTGCTTTATACTTCGTTCATCTCTATTGTATTCTTTTCTCGGTATGGCTTAACCTTTGCAAGGTTCTTTGGTTTCACTCGTTTGTCAAAGGAGCAACTTAGTTTTATCTCTTCTCTTTTCTCTTTCGTTTTTCCCCTCTGGTGCCGTTCTAGATCTCGAGACGAGATCCTCTCGTAGTGGTGGAGTGTTGTAACACCCCGAGACCGATGTGCCAGGTGTCATCTAGTTATTCGCTATTGTTGCCTTGTCATTGCTTGCGTGTCATGCATCTCATATCATGTCATCATGTGCATTTCATTTGCATACGTGTTCATCTCATGCATCCAAGTATTTTCCCCGTTGTCCGTTTTGCAATCCGGCGTTCCTATGTCACCCGGTGTTCCCTTTCTACCTCTTTTCGTGTGCGGGCATTAAACGTTTTCGGATTGGACCGAGACTTGTCATGCGGCCTTGGTTTACTACCGGTAGACCGCCTGTCAAGTTTCGTACCATTTGGACTTCATTTGATACTCCAACGGTTAACCGAGGGACCGAGAAGGCCTCGTGTGTGTTGCAGCCCAACACCCCTCGAATTTGGCCCAAAACCCACCAAAACCCTCTCCATCATCTAGAGCGTTCGATCACGATCGCATGGCCGAAAACCGCACCCCATTTGGACTCTCCTAGCTCCCTCTACCTATATATATGTGTTCCTCTCTGAAATTCGCGATGCAAACCCTAGATCCCTTCGTCCTCGCACCACCGGACAAACATCCCGCCGACGGACACGTCCGACTTCGCCGTCCGCCACCACGTGGCGTCGTCTGATTCGCGCGCCCGCGTGCCCACTTCGCCATGCCGCCGGACCCGCCCGAGGCCCATCGTCGGCTCGCCTCTGGGCCGAACCGGGCCAGACCCCGCGCGCCGCCCGAGCTTCGTTCCGTCGCCTTCCTCACCGGCGAGCGCTGCCCGGCGCCGCCACCGCCATCACCAGAGGCCGCAACACCGCGCCTCGTCGCCGGTCTTCAACGCTGCCGCCTGCGAGCCCGCGCCCCGCGCGCCGTCCTCCCCGCCGCCTACAGCGCGCCTCGCCGCATGCTGCCCAACGCCCCTCGCCGCAGCCGGCCATCACCGGACCTCCTCTGCCACCGCTCGCCGCCGTCCTTCCGTCACCATCGACCTCGCTGGCCCCGCGTCCGCCAGAGCTCCGCCCCGCGCCACCCTGCGCGTCGCGCCCCGGCCGCGTTCCCCCGTCGTCAGAGGTCCTCGCGGCGTCCGCCTTTCGCCGGGGGCCGACCGGAGCCACCGGGGGCCGATCAGATCCATCGGGTGCCCGATCCAAACGCCTCCCCGCGTCCCGGATCTCTCCATCCCGCACCACCTCGTCTGCCCGTTGACTTTTTCTGCAAGGTGATACGGCTAAGTCCTCCGATCTCAGTAATTTTATGCCCATGTTCATCATGTCACAACTTTGCATCCGTAGCTCCGATTCATGCGTGTAGCATACAAAAATGTTCGTCTCGACGAGTACATCATTTCATCTCATTGCATCATTTTCATTTGAGCTCATCTTGATGCCCGAAATGCTGTTGGAAGAGAGCTATTTGAGTTAATTGTCAGATCTCCTGCTCCAAATAGCTATTTGTCATTTTTTGCCATGATTAATGTGTGCATGATATGCTCCTGAGCTCTACATGTGTTTTGTTATATGCCATGCCATCTTTACAGAGGTGCTTACCATGTATTTTTGTGATGTGTGTGGTGACTAGCACAAGCTTGCAAAGTAGTGCATTTGTTAATGCTGATTTCAGGGACTTAGAATTTCACCAAGTCCTTGATCTATTTTTATCAATATGCCATATGTTCATGTTGTTTCCTAGTGATCCGTGCCTCTTTTGAGGATGATCTGTAAGGATGATTTGTTAATATTGTGGTGCTCTATCCATCCATGTCTTTGTTTGCAATTATGGAGCATCCTAGCTTGAGTCAATCGAGCTTTACTCTTGCTATTTCGTAATTCCTGGCAGATTGTCTACTTGTTAGCGATTTCGCCGAGGATGTTGTTGTTGATCCGTGCATTCTATGTTGTTGTTCTTGACATGTATAGCTTATATAACATGTATTCTTGATGGGTGTATGCTTAGATTGTCATGCCTTGCTCTGTGGTGAGTGCATCGAGCTCGTGAACATGCCTATTCATTAACAGATTTGCATTTCCAGTTTTTTCTCTAAGTCTGTAACCTGATTATGTTTTTGCCATGTTCACATGCTTGCAATTGTATTTTCTGATCCCTTTTGGCTCAAGGTCACTAAGGTACTTTTGTTAATCTCTTTGAGTAGCTTCATGCCATGCCTTGATTTGCCATGTTAAGTTCATGTAGCATATAGTTTTCTTACTCCAAAGTGTGCTACCTGATATGAAATTCCAGACTTGTGTTAATTTCACTAAGTCTGAAACCTGTTTATCGTTTGCACTTTTGCCATGCTTGTTTGAACCTGTTAATTGATGAATTGGCCGTAGCTTAGTGTTCATCTTTTGTCAAGCATCATGAGTGGATCCCTGCCGTATATTTTGTTGCCATGTTTGGGTGCTGTAGCATATTTATCTTGTTGCATTTAGTGGGTCACTTGCTGTTTATCGCAGACCGGTGCCATATTTGTTTTGCTTGCCATTTCCAAACCGTGCATCCGATTCCGGCGATCTTTATATCGATTTCATCCGAAATCACCTCATCTTTCCAGTGGCACTCTTGGATTTCCATGTTGAGGCCAGGTTCCATCATTCCTTTGCAAATCATGCATATGCATCACATACCGCATCCCGCATATCATACCATGTTCATGTGTTGGTTGTTTACTATGTTGTGTGCTTCTTTCCGGTGGTTGCTTCTTCGGGTTGGTTCCGATAACGTCGCGTTTGTCTATTCCTTTGCAAACGGTGAACATGATATACGCAACCCATATTCCCAAGAGGGAATGGAAGCATGCACTAAGGGACGTCTATGCGTTGGAGCCAGTTGCCCCAAAGTTCAACCCATGGTCTTCTTGTCCGATGACCTTCGATCGCAGGGACCACCCCACTAGTATCCATCATGGCGGTTCCACCGCATTGGTCCTTGACCCCATCATTGATGGATTCCACCTCACTCGGGTCCTTATGGACGGTGGCAGCATCCTGAACCTGCTCTATCAGGATATAGTGCGCAAAATGGGTATAGACCCCTCGAGGATCAAACCCACCAAAACCACCTTTAAAGGTGTCATCCCAGATGTAGAGGCTTGTTGCACGAGCTCAATCACGCTTTAAGTGGTCTCCGGATCTCCGGATAACTTCCGAAGTGAGGAATTAATCTTCGATATCGCCCCCTTCCGCAGCGGCTATCACGCACTGCTCGGACGAACCACATTTTCCAGATTCAATGCGGTACCACATTATGCATACCTTAAGCTCAAAATGCCAGGAACTTGTGGGGTTATAACAGTTAATGGAAACACAGAACGCTCACTCCGCACGGAGGAACACACTGCGGCCCTCGCAGCAAAAGCGCAAAGCAGCCTTATGAGGCAAACCGCGAAAAAGACCCCGGACACCTCCAAGCGAGTCCGGAGTACCCTGCAAGAGGATTGCCAGACACGTTCAGAGCTCGCCTAGCAGTTAGGCCTCCGCCCTAGTCCCATCCAAGCGGCGAAATTAGTGCTGCGCGTACATAATTACACACTCAAGATACCATGGGCATAGGCGGAGGCACGGCCACGGCACAGCCCAGAATGCGGCTCAACCGCTTCAGGGCCCGTATACCTTTAACATTTTCTTCCTTTCAAGCCCCTACTCTCCAAAGGCCCTCTCCGGTAGTCTTATTATCGGACCCGTCATGGGAAGAAAACACCAAGGAAGCAAGAAGCTTTGATGTACAAGGGAATCCGCAGGTGGTCTCTGATAACGATCACTATACCTGTTTTACATACCAAAATGCGGCTTGCCCTTGGATAGGACATGTCAAATAGTCCTATTTTTGCTTATTGCACTACTTGTATACATACACTTTGACGTATCATTTCAATAACAATGTACAGCGTTAGCTTATTATTACATTTCTTCATCCTTTTTCTTGTCTGCTTATTTACGACAAATTGCACCCATACGTTCTGGTACGTCCAATGCGCCAGGGGCTTCAGTGTGCCCCATAACACGACAAGAAAAGTCCGAACACTTTCGACAGTGCGGCACCCCGAACTTATAGCATTATATGCATCAGCTCCGAATCATGTCTTGGGTCAATAGTTGGGTTCGCCCGGCTCCCATGTTTTGGTACCTTACGTTCCGCTATATAGGCTACGGTAGCACTGGGACAACTACTGCGATTGTGTCTTGGTTCTTCCGGACGAGCACCTCAATAGAGAAAGCCGAAAAATGACTGTCATGATGCGGCGAGAGCTAGTCGCTGTTTGAGAGGTCTGAAATCCCTAAATATTTTTTCCAATTCGGGCGAGGAGTCGGTCTTGTCCGACTTAGGCGTACATAGCACCCCAAGTTCGGCCTTCCAAATACCAGGGGCTTCGCCAAAATTTAAAATTGTAGACTTCTATGGCTAAGTGAGAGTGATAAAGCTTTATAGTCCAATTGCCTGGTTCGTTGTGTTGAACACCTCCTTCGAAGGACCCAAAACTGGGATAAAGAGTGATCAGGTTTATCCCGAACACCTCAGTACTAGTTACATGGGGGCAGAAGCCGACGACTGGCCAACTCTCAAATTTTATAAACAGCCGCACAGAAGGTAATATTTTAAATCAAACAAGCGCTACATAGCGCATATGAACTTGGTTCACATTACAGGATCAGAAAGTACATTGATTCAAATATTACATCCTTAGTACATTCCTCTGCCACAAGGCGAGCACCCTCTAGTACGCTATCATAATACTTTTCGGGGTGGCGATGCTCCTTGCCCCCCGGCGGCCCTTCCTTCACCAGCTTTTCAGCATCCATCTTCACCCAGTGCACTTTCGCCCGGGCAAAAGCCCTGCGTGCACCCTCAATGCAGACAGACCGCTTTATGACTTCAAACCGGGGGCAGGCGTTCACGAGACGCCTTACCAAGCCGAAATTGGTGCCAGGAAGGGGCTCACCAGGTCACATCCGAACTATGGGGCCTTTCATGGTCAGTTTGGCCGCCTTTTGAAGCTCGACCAGTTGCTTCAACTGGTCGCTCAAGGGTATCAGATGTTCGGTCCCAGTATACTGAGACCAGAACAACTTCTCTGTCGATCTCCCTTCCTCGGCCCGGTAGAACTCCGCGGCATGCGACACACTATGGGGTAGATCTGCAAACGCTCCTAGAGAACTCCGAATTCGGGTAAGTAAAAGGAAAGTTTCCTTCACATGCTTGCTTTGCATAATGAATGCCTTACCCGTCACTATCTTCTTGACCGCCTCAATTTCCTGGAGGGCCTTTTGGGCTTCGGCCTTGGCATTTTGCGTGTTCTCGAGGGCCTTCGCAAGCTCGGACCCTTGTGTGTTAGAGTCATGCTCCAAGAACTCGTACTTATTTACGAACTCCTGGAGCTCTTGCTGAACCTCGCCAACTCGGGCCTCTTGCTTCTCGCGCTTGGCGCGCTCCTTGGCCGCTTTGCTTTCGGCCTCGGACAGTGCCTTCTTCAGGGCTGCCACTTCGGTCATGGCCCCTAGCAAAATTCATGACGATCCTGTGATCCAATGACAAGTTTCCTTTTTCTTTATCAATAAACAAACGAGGTATCACTTACCTTTATTCTCTTCGAGCTGCCTCTTGGTAAGGCCGAGCTCTTCCTCAGACCGCTCAAGTTCCCGCTTTAGTGCGGATACCTCCGCCATGTGAGCGGCAGCGACTAGCAGTGAAGCCTGCTTATTCACATAGACATATTCTGATTAGAGTCCTGTGGTTATTATTTGATCCTTTGTTCATCTTTTCTTCCAAACACCAAACAGAGCATCAGGGGCTATTGTCTATGATATAACATTTTCTCATAATTTGATAACTTACCTCAAAGCCTGTTAGGAGGCTAGCACAGGCTTCAGTCAGTCCACTTTTGGCGGACTGAATCTTCTTGACCACCACACTCATGATAGTGCGGTGCTCTTCATCAATGGAAGCGCCGCGAAGCACTTCCAACAAATTGTCCAATGACCCTGGATGGACAGAGGCCATCGGCACAGACTTGCTGCCCCCGGCGTTAGAGCCCATGGGAGTCTTGCCCCTCGTGCGCCCAACGTCCGGAATGTCGCCTTGGGGCGCTTCTGAAACTATCTCCCCTTGGTTCGGTACCCTTTGAGACAGCACCTCGACGTCGTCCGTAGGGCGGGGGGAGGAGGCGGTCGGGAGTGAATTGCTATTCATCTTGGACAGGCCCAAAGACCCATCCGAAGTGGATACATCAATATGGCTTTTGGATGGGCTGCATGATCATGTTCGGCATGATAAGAAGCAACAAAATAAAACATACCAAGAACTATAAAGGTATCCGGATACTTATGACTTCACCAGGGGCTTGTCCCTGGGTAACCACTCCTCGTCGCTAACAGCGGCCGCCATGGAGCAGTCCGGAAGGAGAGTCCTTCCCTTCTTGGACCCTTCGGCTTCCCGCGATGGGGCGGCTTTCCTTTTATTGTCCCCCCCCCCGGCTAGGGGGGGGGGAACTTTCCTCTTCCTCCTCCTTGTTTTCGTGGGAGGAGGGCACCTCGGTGTTATCGAACGATGAGTTCGATATGACCTTGCACCGGAGACCTTTCCTGGTCCCCGTGGCCTTCTTCTGGGCCTTCTTCTCCGGCACCTCATAGGGCGCCGAAGCTAGCATCTCAGTTAAGAGAGCAGTTGCTGGATCCTCGGGCAGTGGGACCAGAAAATCGATCTGCTCCGTTGTCGCGACCCATTCCTGTCAAATGGCACGGAGGCTTAGACCCCCCACATGATTATACCGGGGAAAGAAACATCTTATGAGTTATAAAGAGCTTACCGGATTGACAGGGCGCTTTGCGCTGAGTCCGTGATCCTCGGTAAGGGGAGGAGGTACCTCAGCGGCCTTGAATAGCACCCTCCATACGTCTTGGTGCGTCGTGTCAAAAAGCTCTTGCAGCGTCTGGTGCTTGGCCGGGTCGAACTCCCACATATTGAATGTCCGTCCTTGACACGGAAGGATCCGGCGGAAGAACATGACCTGGACCACGTTGACGAGCTTGATTTTCTTACTTATCATATTTCTTATGCAGTTTTGGAGTCCGGTCAGCTCCACCGATGAACCCTAGGATAGGCCCTTCTCTTTCCAGGAGGTGAGCCGCGTGGGGATGCCGGATCGAAATTCGAGGGCCATCGCCCAGTTGGCGTTGCGTGGCTCGGTGATGTAGAACCACTCTGATTGCCACCCCTTCATTGTCTCCACATAGGAGCCCTCGAGCCAGGTGACATTAGGCATTTTGCCCACCATGGCGCCTCCGCACTCCGCTTGCTGGCCGGCCACCACCTTCGGTTTCACGTTGAAGGTCTTCAGCCACAGGCCGAAGTGGGGCTTGATGCGGAGGAAGGCCTCGCACACGACAATAAATGCCGAAATGTTGAGGATGAAATTGGGGGCCAGATCATGGAAGTCCAGCCCGTAGTAGAACATGAGCCCGTGGACGAATGGGTGGAGGGGAAATCCCATCCCGCGGATGAAGTGGGGGAGGAATACAACCCTCTCATAGGGTCTTGGAGTAGGGACGATCTGCCCCTCGTCTGGGAGCCGGTGCGCGATGTCTGCGGCCAGGTATCCGGCTTCCCGGAGATTCGTAATGTTCTCCTCCATAACGGGGGAGACCATCCACTTGCCTCCCGCTCCAGACATGTTTGGAGTGGTTTTACGGAGAAAATGCGAACTTGGGCGCTGGATCTCGAGTGCGCAAGAATGGATGGGCAGGGAAGAAGAAGGCGTGGGTGAAAAGGAGGAGTCCTTGTCCCTTTATAAGGGCGGAAGAAGCTATGCGCCTCCCCACCTGCCTGGTGGACTCGCTTATTCCCCAAGTGCCGCAATTGATGGCATGGTTGGGTTACCCACACCCGTATTGATGAGAATCCCGTGATAAGGGGACACGATCTTTGCTTTGACAAGACGTGCCAAGAAAACCGCCTCGCAATACGCGTAGTAGCTGGTTGAGAAAAACGGTTCGCATAATGATCAGGCCATGGCGTGATGTCATGTTATGGAAGGTTGTTAGCAGATTAGATTTCTGGAAATATTATACTCTCTACGGTAGTATGTGGAATTTGTTTTGCAGAGCCGGACACTACCCTTGTATTCAAAAATCTTCTGTGGAGTATTCGGAGGAGGAACCCGCCTTGCAATGCCAAAGACAATCTGCGTGCCAGACTCATCGTTATTGAAGCCAGGTTCAGGGGCCATTGAGGGAGTCCTGGATTAGGGGGTCCTCGGACAGCCAGAGTATATACTTTGGCCGGACTGTTGGACTATGAAGATACAAGATTGAAGACTTTGTCTCGTGTCCGGGTGGGACTCTCCTTTGCGTGGAAGGCAAGCTTGGCAAATTTGATATGTAAATCTCCTCCCTTGTAACCGACTCTGTGTAACCCTAGCCCCCTCTGGTGTCTATATAAACCGGAGGGTTTAGTCCGTAGGACAACAACAATAAGAATCATAGGCTAGCTTCTAGGGTTTGGCCTCTACGATCTCGTGGTAGATCAACTCTTGTAATACTCATATCATCAAGATCAATCAAGCATGACGTAGGGTATTACCTCCATCGAGAGGGCCTGAACCTGGGTAAACATTATGTCCCCTGCCTCCTGTTACCATCCGCCTTAGACGCACAGTTCGGGACCCCCTACCCGAGATCCGCCGGTTTTGACACCGACACCCACCGTGTAAAAAGACTTCTTCCCAGGAAGAAATTTGTGAAACCACACAAAGTATTGCTAGTAGTTTTGGGGGGCATTTGTCAGTGCCCAGTACCACCCCAATGGATCGCCATACTACCCTGGCCACCAGGAAAGTAAAAAAGATATGTTGGGCTGTCTCCAGCCCTTTACAGAAGGAGCAACATGGGTTTCCTGGCCATTTTCTCTTTTTCATCACTTGCCTCATGAGCACCACGTCCTGTGATAATTGCCAGAGAAAGATTTTGATCTTCAGAGGGATTTTGGCATTCCAAATCCACTTGTAATGGCATCCACTAAGAGGTCTTTCCAGCATCTTGTAGACTGATTTGGTCGTGAACTTGCCATTTTGGTTTAGGCCCCAAAAGATTCGATCACTTTTCTCAGTCAGAGGGATGCTTTTAATAGCAGCGAGCAAGGCTTCCCACTATTTCAAAAGTTCAGGGGTAAGCCTACGCCTAAAAATAGAGGTAGACTCAAGCTCATTTCTCTCGTCCAGGGTGCTATCCGGACGGTTGCATATCTCAAACAAACGTGGGTATTGGTCCTGTAATGGGAGCAACCCATTCATTGGGTCTTTCCACACTCTGGTCAAGTTTCCAGCCCCAATCTCAATTTTCCTGCCCATCATATAGATGTCTTTTACTTTAAGCAGGATTTTCCAGCATGGCGAATCAGAGAACTTGGGGGTAACATCAGCAACAGATTTGTTGCGGAGATACCTGGCACGGACAATGTCTTGCCACAACCCATTCTGAGTCTCTAGCTTCCACCACCATTTAACCACGAGGCTAATATTTTGCTTCCGGAGGTCTTTTATGCCTAACCCTCCTTTGTCTCTGGATCTACATATTCTACTCCACTTGACAAGATAGTATCTTTTCTTTTTGGTACACCCTTGCCAAAAGAAACAACACCTATGTTTGTCTAGCCTTTGAATGAAGGTTTTATTCATTAGCCACATCGACATGTGGTATAGGGAGAGCTGTGTGACCACTGAATCAAGCAGGGTGTGTCTCCCCCCATTGAGGCAGCATTGCCAATCCAGGCATCAAACCTCTTTAAGTATTTGCTAACAATGAATTCCCAATCATAGGTTTTCAGGTTAGCATAACCGACAGGCATGCCCAGGTATCTAAGTGGGAAACGCCAACCTCACAGTCGAATATCTCAGCATATTTATTAACAACAGTCTCATCTCCACCCACAGTAAGAATTTCGCTCTTCTGAAAGTTAACTTTCAGGCCAGACATCATATCAAACATGTACAACAACAACTTCAGGTTGATTGGTTTGTCAATGTCATCTTCTATGCAGATGATGGTGTCATCTGCATATTGAAGGACCGCCACCCCATCAGGAATAAGATCAGAAGCTGGTCCCATGATCAGCTTATTTTTCTGGGCATTTTTAATCATTTTGGTGAGGCACTCAACAGCCAGGTTAAATAAAAAAGGAGAGTGAGGGTCCCTCTGGCAGACCCCTTTCTTGCTTTGAAAATATGGGCCCACATTGATGTTAAGTTTAATACTAACATTCCCATTGTAAAGGATTTGCTTAACCCACCAGCACCAAGTATCATTGAAACCTCGCATCTTGTGGCATTCTGGGAGAAAGTCCCAATTAACCTTGTCATAGGCTTTTTCAAAATCCAGTTTAAGGACAATTCCCACTCTTTTCTTAACATATGTGTAGTTAAGAATTTCATGGAGAGACAGGACACCATCCATAATGTTTTTGCCTTTAACAAATGCATTTTGGGTAGGGCTGATGAGTTTATCCGCATAGATAGCCACTCTATGATCAAGGACTTTCGTAATCAGTTTATATGGGCATCTCAACAAACAAATGGGTTTGTACTGTTGCATTTTCTCAGCCCTAGAGGTTTTTGGGAGAAGGGTAATAATCCCGTAATTAAGCCGCTGCACATCCAGTTTCCCTTGGTGGAAATGTTCAAACAATGCCATGATGTCGTCTTTGACAATCTCCCAACACACCTGGTAGAATTCAGCCGGGATATTATTGGGTCCAGGAGCCCTGTTGGGAGCCATATCAAACAGGGCTTCTCTAACCTTCTGTTCTGTGAAAGCACGACAAAGATCAGCGTTATCCTTCTCATTCAATTTCTCCTCAACCGACCAGGTACCCGGATCAAGGTGAAGTTGGTTACCAGGAGCTGGGCCAAATAGCTCTTTGTAAAAATCAGTAGCGTGAGAAATTAGGTTATCTGTGCCCTCAATCACTGTCTCCCCACCCTTAGTGATTGGATTGTGTTTTTGCGTTTTCGCCCATTGGCAATTTTATGATAATAGTCAGTGTTCAAATCCTCTTTGAGGAGCCAACACTCGTGGGATTGTTGAAGCCAGAAAATTTCCTCGTTCACCAAAATCTCATAGAGCTCAGCACTAATATCAACCTTCCTACTATAAAGGTCAGGGGCAACATATCCTCCTCTTCTAATTCCTCTAGCATAGACAGTTTTATGCGAAGCTCCTCTTTTCTTCTCTTATCGTGCCCATACTTGTCTGAGCCCCACCCTTTGAAGTAGGTCTTAAATCTTTTCAACTTGATATTCAAGACATCTATTGGGTCGGTCGATGCAACTTTCCTAGCCCAGATTCTTCCAACAGTGGGCAAGAAGCTGTCATCTTTGATCCATGAAAGATCAAAATGAAATTCTCGAGGTTTTGGCGCTTCACGCCCTTCTTCCCCAGAGGAGAGCAACAAGGGGTTATGGTCAGATATTTCTCGAACTAATTTCCTCACAGAGACCATTGGGAAAGCATCTTCCCAACTCTCGGACATCAGGATGCGATCTAGCTTTTCTAGGGTGGGGTGAGCCTGATTGTTGGTCCAGGTATATTTACCCCCACTAATGTGTATTTCTCGAAGGGCTAGAGTATTGATGATGAAATTGAATAGGTCAGTAGCTTTGCTGTTCCCCATTTTTTATTTTTCTCGCCAGGGTGCCTCAAAATATTAAAGTCTCCCCCACTATGTAGGGCACACTCATGACACTACATGAGGCAGCCAGTTCAATCAAGAATTCATTTTTGAATTCATCGTGTGCCGACCCATAGACCACTAACAATCCCCACTGAAACTTTTTCTTCTTGTTAAAAAGCACCATTTGGAGCACATATTTGCCCTTAGAACAGGAAATTACTTCTAATGTATCTCTCCTCACACCACAGAGGATCCCCCCAGATTTGCCTATAGAAGGCACCCAATCCCATTGAAATATGTCAAAGGGATCAATCCTTCTCAAGCATTTAGGAGTGAAGTCTTTCTTCATAGTTTCCTGCAACCCCAGGAAATCCAGGGAATAGTCACTGATCATGTCTGAGAGGCAGGTGGCCATTCCTTTCATGCCTACCCCTCGACAGTTACAAATGAGACCTCTCATTTGGAACGCTTCTTATGGAATTTGGCTTGAGTAACCCTGCGAGGAGACGGAGCAGGGTTACCTAAAGGATCATTGTCAGAATTCTTTTTCTTCTGGCTCCTAGTCTATAGCGACCCGACCCGAATGGATCAAGTCTCTGTGCTTAAGTGTCATCCCTGGATCGGTATGCTGACACACACAGTACTCGAGGATTTATAACAGAGGTAAATCACATGTATAAAGTAACGTAAATACTATTACCTCATCCAAATAGCGGAAGTAACAAGGTTGTGGATTCCCATCAACACCAACAGCAAAGTTGAGTGTAGAAATCGTAACCCTAACATATCACTTACTCATCGTAAGATTCCTGCAACATGAGAAGTTGCAGCCACAAGGGTCAGTACATTGAATGTACTGGCAAATTCACACCATAGAGAATGATGAATAAAGGCTATCACTACATGCATATTTGGCTGGTGGAAAAGCTCTATGGTTTAAGGTTTTTGAGAAAAGCCAATTTTCCCTACTACAAAGGAATAAATTTTATTTAACTATCATGGTGGTTGTTAATCATTGAGAATGGTTGACAGCATTCTCAATCCCAATTAAGTAACATCATTAAACCCAACAAAATTAATTTAAAGTAACGTGATGAGATTCACATGATAATCCAAGTACTAGATACTCAAAACGTCCATAACCGGGGACACGACTAATCATGATTAGTTTATACACTCTGTAGAGGTTTGCGCACTTTTCCCCACAAGACTCGATCTCCTCTGTTGGATTTTCTCGCACTACATGGTGCTTGAGAAACGGATGACCGAGACATAGTCTTTCAGAAGCGTTTGCACCTTACGATGGGTAGACCGTACCACCTACAACCCCTACATCTGCTAGTCTACCACTATAAGAGTTCACATGACTTAATGAACTATGCTAGAGCCCATAATAGCTTGTGGCTGCACACGGAAGTTTCTAGTATGAATAATCTCATGATCCCTTTGAGCCTGGGTGGCGGTCCATAAAAAAACATGCAATCCTGGAATACCCAGGTGCCTAGACAGGCAATCACTGGAATACCCAGGTGCCTCAATCCACCCAGATGTGTGTTAAAATTGCCACCTTAAGTAAACCATTAATTAACAATCTCACATCTGTCATGAAATACTCTCAAACCCAATCCACGTCTACGAGCATAGCATGGCAATATAATCATAACATAATAGTAACTCCCAAGGTTTGATTGCAGGGCAATAGGTTCCTACCTCATCAACGACTTCCCAATACCCACATGTTATCAATCCTACTCATGCAATGTTTGAGGGTGAAACTAATGCATAAAAACTGGGTATGAAAGGGATATGATCAAGGTGTGAACTTGCCTACAATGTTGATGAAGATGATTCACACTCATAACTCTTGATAGTTCTACTCGTCACACTCCGGTCAATCTATCATAAGCAAGCAATAGTAACCACACATAAGCAATCACTCAAAGACCAGAGAGAACAAAGAAAACAATTCGGAAAACGTCAAAACCAAGCAAATAACTCTTGCAACATAAAACAATTTCTAATAGTACCAAAATTAAGTGAATTTGGCCTTATCAGAAAGTTTATGTCAAGAGCTTCGATTTGCAAAAAGAATCAACTAAATCGGAGTTACGAAACTCAAGTTATGATCAAACGAAGTTTGAATACAAATTTGGTCTAATTCAATTTTTAAAATTTCAAAAACATGTTTGGGTTGGATTACTGGATAGAGGGGATCATAACGAAGAAGTGGGCGTTGGTTTCGTTGGATTTGGAAAAATGAGTAAAAAGTTATGGTTATTTGAAAAATCAGGGCCAAGCTGTTTTACGGAAGAAAAAATAGCTACGGGCTATGGTCTAAAGTATAAATACGTAGACTAATTGATAATCTAATTATTTTATCGTATTAGTCTAAAAATAATAAACTACGGAAGTATAAGAAGAAAAAAAACAAACAAAGATACCTTTATAAGGCAGAGAAAAGATGACTTTGGAGAGAAGAGACAATTTCTAGAAGTCACGCTGGAGAGGAGAAATATATTTTTCTTAAATGAATCTAGTTAAACCAAAATATTGATTTAACCCGAATCGGATGATTTTTGGAGGCTCTATGGGTCTATATTTATTGGTGGAAAAGAGGCTTAGAGGTTAAAGGGTAGACAATGTGGGACTAAACGTAGACGAAAATATACGAAACAGAGATGAAAAACATGGGCCTAAAGGCCTTCGGCCGGCCGCGTGCACGCTGCGGGTGCAGTTTTTTTCTGTATTAAATAGGCTAGGCCCAGCCAGCCTTTTTATTTTTTTTGTTAGGCCGAATTTTGTAAAAAAAGAAACTGCAGCCGCAGCGTGCACGCGGCCGGCCGAAGGACTTTAGGCCCATGCGAGCTGCTCACCTTTTTTCATCTCTGTTTCGTATATTTTCGTCTACGTTTAGTCCCATATTGCCTAACTTTTGACCTCTAAACCTCTTTTCCACCAATAAATATAGACCCATAGAGCCTCCAAAAATCATCCGATTCGGGTTAAATCAATATTTTGGTTTGACTAGATTCATTTAAGAAAAATATATTTCTCCTCTCCAGCGTGACTTCTAGAAATTGTCTCTTCTCTCCAAAGTCATCTTTTCTCTGCCTTATAAAGGTGTCTTTCTTTGTTTTATCTTATTATACTTCCGTAGATTATCAATTAGTCTACGTATTTATACATTAGACCCTAGCTCGTAGCTATTTTTTCTTCCGTAAACAGCTTGGCCCTGATTTTTCAAATAGCCATAACTTTTTACTCGTTTGTCGAAATCCAACGAAACCAACGCCCACTTCTTCGTTATGATCTCCTCTATCCAGTAATCCAACCCAAACATGTTTTTGAAATTTTAAAAATTGAATTAGACCAGATTTGTATTCAAACTTTGTTTGATCATAACTTGAGTTTCGTAACTCCGACTTAGTTGATTCTTTTTGCAAATCGAAGCTCTTGACCTAAACTTTCTGATAAGGCCAAATTCACTTAATTTTGGTACTGTTAGAAATTGTTTTATGTTGCAAGAGTTATTTGCTTGGTTTTGACGCTTTCCGAATTGTTTTCTTTGTTCTCTCTGGTCTTTGAGTGATTGCTTATGTGTGGTTACTATTGCTTGCTTACGATAGATTGACCGGAGTGTGACGAGTAGAACTATCAAGAGTTATGAGTGCGAATTATCTTCATCAACATTGCAGGCAAGTTCACACTTTGATCATATCCCTTTCATACCCAGTTTTTATGCATTAGTTTCACCCTCAAACATTGCATGAGTAGGATTGATAACATGTGGGTATTGGGAAGTAGTTGATGAGGTAGGAACCTATTGCCCTGCAATCAAACCTTGGGAGTTACTATTATGTTATGCTTATATTGCCATGCTATGCTCGTAGACATGGATTGGGTTTGAGAGTATTTCATGACAGATGTGAGATTGTTAATTAATGGTTTACTTAAGGTGGCAATTTTAACACACATCTGGGTGGATTGAGGCACCTGGGTATTCCAGCGATTGCCTGTCTAGGCACCTGGGTATTCCAGGATTGCCTGTTTTTTTATGGACCGCCACCCAGGCTCAAAGGGATCATGAGATTATTCATACTAGAAACTTCCGTGTGCAGCCACAAGCTATTATGGGCTCTAGCATAGTTTATTAAGTCGTGTGAACTCTTACAGTGGTAGACTAGCAGATGTAGGGGTTGTAGGTGGTACGGTCTACCCATCTAAGGTGCAAACGCTTCTGAAAGACTATGTCTCGGTCATCCGTTTCTCAAACACCATGTAGTGCGAGAAATCCAACGGAGGAGATCGAGTCTTGTGGGGAAAAGTGCGCAAACCTCTACAGAGTGTATAAACTAATCATGATTAACTGTGTCCCCGGTTATGGACGTTTTGAGTATCTAGTACTTGGATTATCATGTGAATCTCATCACATTACTTTAAATTAATTTTGTTGGGTTTAATGATGTTACTTAATTGGGATTGAGAATGCTGTCAACCATTCTCAATGATTAACAACCACCATGATAGTTAAATAAAATTTATTCCTTTGTAGTAGGGAAAAATTGGCTTTTCGCAAAAACCTTATAACCATAGAGCTTTTCCACCAGCCAAATATGCATGTAGTGATAGCCTTTATTCATCATTCTCTATGGTGTGAATTTGCCAGTACATTCAATGTACTAACCCTTGTGTCTGCAACGTCTCATGTTGCAGGAATCTTACGACGAGTAAGTGATACGTTAGGGTTACAGTTTCTACACTCAACTTTGCCGTTGGTGTTGATGGGAATCCACAACCTTGTTACTTCTGCTATTTGGATGAGGTAATAGTATTTATGTTACTTTATACATGTGATTTACCTCTGTTATAAATCCTCGAGTACTGTGTGTGTCAGCATACCGATCCAAGGATGACACTTAAGCATAGAGACTTGATCCATTCGGGTCGGGTCGCTACATAGTCACAGGCCTAGGAACCTTCACAACAGATGTATGCTGCTTTTTCTTTCTAGATTTAACAGAAGAGATTTGTTCATATATATGTTCTTCTTGGTCTAGCCACTCTAAGTTCATAGGGGTGTTGCTACCCAAACCATCAACCACCACCAGGTCATCATGCACCTGACTAGTGGTATCACTCTTCCTTTTGTCCTCTAGCTCTTTTCTAGCACATTCTAGCTCTCTGATAATGTCAACATCAGTAAAATTATCATCAGGTATATCTACCTAGTTCAATCTCGTTACCAGCAAGTCTCTTTACTCGTTTTGTAATGCATCATTCCATAACTAACTCATTTGTCACATTGCTTGCAAGGCTTATCATGATGTGCATTACTAAGAGAGCCCAGAGATACCTCTTCGATACTCGGAGTGACAAATCCTTATCCCGATATATGCCAACTGAACAAACACCTTTGGAGATACCTGTAGAGCAACTTTATAATCACCCAGTTATGTTGTGACGTTTGATAGCACGCAAGGTATTCCTTCGGTATCCAGGAGTTTCATAATCTCATAGTCAAAGGAATATGTATACGTCATGAAGAAAGCAATATCAATGAAACTTAACGATCATTATGCTAAGCTAACGGATGGGTCTTGTCCATCACATCATTCTCCTAATGATGTGACCCCGCTCATCAAATGACAACACATGTCCATGGTTAGGAAACTTAACCATCTTTGATTAACGAGCTAGTCTAGTAGAGGCATACTAGGGACACTGTGTTTTGTCTATGTATTCACACATGTATCAAGTTTCCAGTTAATACAATTCTAGCATGAATAATAAACATTTGTCATGATATAAGGAAATATAAATAACAACTTTATTATTGCCTCTAGGGCATATTTATTTCACTCTCCCACTTGCACTTGAGTCAATAATCTAGATTACAATGTAATGATTCTAACACCCATGGAGTCTTGGTGATGATCATGTTTTGCTCCTGGAAGAGGCTTAGTCAATGGATCAGTCACATTCAGATCCATATGTATTTTGCAAATCTCTATGTCTCCCTCCTTGACTTGATCATGGATGGAGTTGAAGCGTCTCATGATGTGTTTGGTTCTCTTGTGAAATCTGGATTCCTTCGCTAAGGCAATTCCTCCAGTATTGTCACAAAAGATTTTCATTGCACCCGATGCACTAGGTATTACACCTAGATCGGATATGAACGCCTTCACTTAGACTCTTTCATTCGCTGCTTCTGAAGCAGCTATGTACTCCGCTTCACACGTAGATCCCGCCACGACGCTTTGCTTGGAATTGCACCAACTGACAGCTCCACCATTCAATATAAATACGTATCCGGTTTGTGACTTAGAGTCATCCGGATCAGTGTCAAAACTAGCATCGACGTAACCATTTACGACGAGCTCTTTGTCACCTCCATAAATGAGAAACATATCCTTAGTCCTTTTCAGGTATTTCAGGATGTTCTTGACCGCTTTCCAGTGATCCACTCCTGGATTACTTTGGTACCTCCCTACTAAACTTATAGCAAGGCACACATCAGGTCTGGTACACAACATTGCATACATGATAGAACCTATGTCTTAGGCATAGGGAATGACTTTCATTTTCTCTCTATCTTCTACAGTGGTCGGGCATTGAGTCTGACTCAACTTCACACCTTGTAACATAAACAAGAACCCTTTCTTTGACTGATCCATTTTGAACTTCTTCAAAACTTTATCAAGGTATGTGCTTAGTGAAAGTCCAATTAAGCGTCTTAATCTATCTCTATAGATCTTGATGCCCAATATATAGGCAGCTTCACTCAGGTCTTTCATTGAAAAATTCTTTTTCAAGTATCCTTTTATGCTATCCAGAAATTCTATATCATTTCCAATCAATAATATGTCATCCACATATAATATTAGAAATGCTATAGAGCTCCCACTCACTTTCTTGTACATACAGGCTTCTCCAAAAGTCTGTATAAAACCATATGTTTTGATCACACCATCAAGCGTATATTCCAACTCCGATATGCTTGCACCAGTCCACAAATGGATCGCTGGAGCTTGCACACTTTGTTAGCACCTTTAGGATCAACAAAACCTTCTGGTTGCATCATATACAACTCTTCTTTGAGAAATCCATGAAGGAATGCAGTTTTGACGTCCATTAGCCAGATTTCATAATCATAAAATGCGGTAATTGCTAACATGATTCAGACAGACTTAAGCATCACTACGGGTGAGATAGTCTCATCGTAGTCAACTCCTTGAACTTGTCGAAAACCTTTCGCAACAAGTTGAGCTTTGTAGATAGTAACTTTACCATCAGTGTTAGTCTTCTTCTTGAAGATCCATTTATTCTCTATGGCTTGCCAATCATTGGGCAAGTGAACCAAAGTCCATACTTTGTTCTCATACATGGATCCCATCTCAGATTTCATGGCCTCAAGCCATTTCGCGGAATCTGGGCTCATCATCGCTTCCTCATAGTTCGTAGGTTCGTCATGGCCTAGTAACATGACTTCCAGAACAGGATTACCGTACCACTCTGGTGCAGAACACACTCTGGTTGACTGCTACCTCTTGAGCACTTGCGTTGGTTTTCCCTTGAAGAGGAAAGGGTGATGCAGCAAAGTACCATAAGTATTTCCCTCAGTTTTTGAGAACCAAGGTATCAATCCAGTAGGAGGCCATGCACGAGTCCCTCGCACCTACACAAACAAATAAATCCTCGCGACCAACGCGATAAGGGGTTGTCAATCCCTACACTATCACTTAGGAGAGTGAGATCTGATAGATATGATAAGATAATATTTTAGTATTTTTATGATAAAGATGCAAAGTAAAATAAAAGGCAATAAAAATAACTAAGTGTTGGAAGGTTAATATGATGGAAGATAGACCCAGGGGCCATAGGTTTCACTAGTGGCTTCTCTCAAGAGCATAAGAGTTCACGGTGGGTAAACAAATTACTGTTGAGCAATTGACAAAATTGAGCATAGTTATGAGAATATCTAGGTATGACCATGTATATAGGCATCATGTCCGAGACAAGTAGACCGACTCCTGCCTGCATCTACTGCTATTATTCCACACATCGACCGCTATCCAGCACGCATCTAGATTAATAAGTTCATAAGAACAGAGTAACGCTTTAAGCAAGATGACATGATGTAGAGGGATAAACTCATGCAGTATGATGAAAACCCCATCTTTTTATCCTCGATGGCAACAATACAATACGTGCCTTGCTGCCCCTACTATCACTGGGAAAGGACACCGCAAGATTGAACCCAAAGCTAAGAATTTCTCCCACCGCAAGAAAGATCAATCTAGTATGCCAAACCAAACTGATAATTCGAAGAGACTTGCAAAGATAACCAATCATACGTAAAAGAATTCAGAGAAGATTCAAATATTGTTCATAGATAAACTTGATCATAAACCCACAATTCATCGATCTCAACAAACACACCACAAAATAAGATTACATCGAATAGATCTCCACAAGAGAGGGGGAAAACTTTGTGTTGAGATCCAAAAAGAGAGAAGAAGCCATCTAGCTAATAACTATGGACCCGTAGGTTTGAGGTAAACTACTCACACTTCATCGGAGGGGCTATGGTGTTGATGTAGAAGCCCTCCATGATCGATGCCCCCTCCGGCGGAGCTCTGGAACAGGCCCCAAGATGGGATCTCGTGGATACAAAAATTTATTGCGGTGGAATTAGGGTTTTGGCTCTGTATCTGGTAGTATGGGGGTACGTAGGTATATATAGGAGGAAGGAGTACGTCGGTGGAGCAACAGGGGGCCCACGAGGGTGGATGGCGCTCCTGGGGGGGGTGGCGCGCCCCCTACCTCGTGGCCTCCTGGTTGATGTCTTGATGTAGGGTCCAAGTCCTCTGGATCATGTTTGTTCTGAAAATCACGTTCCCGAAGGTTTCATTCTGTTTGGACTCCGTTTGATATTCTTTTTCCGCGAAACCCTAAAATAGGCAAAAATAGCAATTCTAGGCTGGGCCTCCGGTTAATAGGTTAGTCCCAAAAATAATATAAAAGTGTATAATAAAGCCCAATAATGTCCAAAACAGAATATAATATAGCATGGAACAATAAAAAATTATAGATACGTTGGAGACGTATCAAGCATCCCCAAGCTTAATTCCTGCTCGTCCTCGAGTAGGTAAATGATAAAAACAAAATTTTTGATGTGGAATGCTACTTGGCATAATTTCAATGTAATTATCTTAATTGTGGTATGAATATTCAGATTCGAAAGATTCAAGACAAAAGTTTAATATTGACATAGAAATAATAATACTTCAAGCATACTAACTAAGCAATTATGTTTCTTCAAAAATAACATGGCCAAAGAAGGTTATCCCTACAAAATCATATAGTCTGGCTATGCTCCATCTTCACCACACAAAGTATTCAAATCATGCACAACCCCGATGACAAGCCAAGCAATTGTTTCATACTTTTAATGTTCTCAAACTTTTTCAATATTCACACAATACATGAGCGTGAGCCATAGACATAGCACTATAGGTGGAATAGAATGGTGGTTGTGGAGAAGACAAAAAGGGAGAAGATAGTCTCACATCAACTAGGCCTATAAACGGGCTATGGATATGCCCATCAATAGATATTAATGTGAGTGAGTAGGGATTGCCATGCAACGGATGCACTTAGAGTTATAAGTATATGAAAGTTCAAAAAGAAACTAAGTGGGTGTGCATCCAACTTGCTTGCTCACGAAGACCTAGGGCATTTTGAGGAAGCCCATCATTGGAATATACAAGCCAAGTTCTATAATGAAAAATTCCCACTAGTATATGAAAGTGATAACATAGGAGACTCTCTATTATGAAGATCATGGTGCTACTTTGAAGCACATGTGTGGAAAAAGGATAGTAGTATTGCCCTTTTTTTAGGGGGGGGGGCTTCCCTTTTTTTATTTGTCCTTTCTCTTTTTGTTGGACAATACTCTATGAATGATGATCATCACACTTCTATTTATTTACAACTCAATGATTACAACTCGATACTAGAACAAAGTAAGACTCTATATGAATGCCTCCGACGGTGTACTGGGATAGCAATGATGCATGAGTGACTTATATGAAAGAATCATGAACGGTGGCTTTGCCACAACTAAAATGTCAACTACATGATCATGCAAAGCAATATGACAATGATGGAGTCTGTCATAGTAAACGGAACGGTGGAAAGTTGCATGACAATATATCTCGGAATGGCTATGGAAATGCCATGATAGGTAGGTATGGTGGCTGTTTTCAGGAAGGTATATGGTGGGTGTACGATACCGGCGAAAGGCGTGCGGTATTAGTGAGGCTAGCAATGGTGGAAAGGTGAGAGTGCGTATAATCCATGGACTCAACATTAGTCATAAAGAACTCACATACTTATTGAAAAAAATCTATTATTTATCGAAGCAAAGTACTATGCGCAAGCTCCTAGGGGGATAGATTGGTAGGAAAAGACCATCGCTCGTCCCCGACCGCCACTCATAAGGAAGATAATCAATAAATACATCATGCTCCGACTTCTTAACATAATGGTTCACCATACGTGCATGCTATGGGAATAACAAACTTCAACACAAGCATTTCTCAAATTCACAACTACTCAACTAGCACGACTCTAATATCACCATCTCCATATCTCAAAACAATTATCAAGTTTCAAACTTCTCATAGTATTCAACACACTCATAAGAAAATTTTATTATTAACTTGAATTCCTAAAATAATTAAAGCAAATTACCATGCTGTTTTGTAGGACTCTCAAAATAATCTAAGTGAAGCATTAGAGAACAATGGTTTCTATAAAACAAATCTACCACCGTGCTCTAAAAGATATAAGTGAAGCACTAGAGCAAAAACTATATAACTCAAAAGATATAAGTGAAGCACATAGAGTATTCTAATAATTTCCGAATCATGTGTGTCTCTTTCAAAAAGGTGTGTGCAGCAAGGATGATTGTGGTAACCTAAAAAGCAAAGACTCAAATCATACAAGACGCTCCAAGCAAAACACATATCATGTGGTAAATAAAATATAGCTCCAAGTAAAGTTACCGATAGAAGTAGACGAAAGAGGGGATGCCTTCCGGGGCATCCCCAAGCTTTGGCTTTTAGGTGTCCTTAGATTATCTTGGGGGTGCGATGGGCATCCCCAAGCTTAGGCTCTTGCCACTCCTTGTTCCATAATCCATCAAATCTTTACCCAAAACTTGAAAACTTCACAACACAAAACATAAAGTAGAAAATCTCGTGAGCTCCGTTAGCGAAAGAAAACAAAACACCACTTCAAGGTACTGTAATGAACTCATTATTTATTTATATTGGTGTTAAAACTACTGTATTCCAACCTCTCTATGGTTTATAAACTATTTTACTAACCATAGATTCATTAAAATAAGCAATCAACACACGAAAAATAGAATCTGTCAAAAACAGAACAGTCTGTAGTAATATGTAGCTAACGCAAGATCTGTAACTCCTAAAATTATAAAATAGATTTCTGGACGTGAGTAATTTATCTATTAATCATATGAAAAAAGAATTAACTAAATATCACTTTCCAAATAAAAATGGCAGCAATTCTCGTGAGCGCTAAAGTTTCTGTTTTTACAGCAAGATTAAAAAGACTTTCCCAAGTCTTCCCGACAGTTCTACTTGGCACAAACACTAATTAAACACAAAAAACACAACCAGAACATAGGCTAGATAAATTATTTATTACTAAACAGGAGCAAAAATCAAGGAATAAAAATAAAATTGGGTTGCCTCCCAACAAGCGCTATCGTTTAACGCCCCTAGCTAGGCATAAAAGCAAGGATAGATATAGGTATTATCATCTTGGGTCTTTAATTTTTTTTGCAGAGTTACGCTTGAATCCGGGAGGTTCCTTACGTTTACCCTCATATTCGGAAATTTTGAGATCTAAAGAATCCAAACGCTTATTGCAAAGGGTAATCAACATATTCATGCGGTGGAGATTTCCGCTAACACTCTTAAGAGGTTCAAGAGATTTTTGTAAGATCTTGGTTACTTCGCAAATTTTCTCGAAAACTTGCATTTCTTCTTGGGTATGATGATGCCCCTTTTGTTGGGTAGTATTCCCACTATACCCTCTATAATTTCATGTGCAATACTAGGATCAATTCCAATAAAATTTCCTTTGGCAACGCAATCCAAGAGTTGTCTATGAGATAAATTCAATCCAACATAAAAGTTGCGAAGCAGAATTCTAAAATTCACCTCTAGGGTGCAATTACGATAAAACCCCATCATTCTAAACCAAGCATCTTTTAATTTTTCTCCTTTTCTTTGTTTGAAGTGAAGAACCTCAAACTCGGGAGATAAAGGGGAAGATAGGGGACTAGCCATAACGACAAGCACGCAAACTGACACACAAGCAAACAACAAACGGGCAAAGAGAGGCGAATAGAGAAAGAGAGGGAGGATGGAGAGGGAGGGCGAATAAAACGGCAAGGGTGAAGTGGGGGGAGAGGAAAACGAGAGGCAAATGGCAAATAATGTAATGCGGGAGATAAGGGTTTGTGATGGGTACTTGGTATGTTGACTTTTGCGTAGACTCCCCGGCAACGGTGCCAGAAATCCTTCTTGCTACCTCTTGAGCACTTGCATTGGTTTTCCCTTGAAGAGGAAAGGGTGATGCAGCAAATTAGCGTAAGTATTTCCCTCAGTTTTTGAGAACCAAGGTATCAATCCAGTAGGAGGCCATGCACGAGTCCCTCACACCTACACAAACAAATAAATCCTCGCAACCAATGCTATAATGGGTTGTCAATCCCTACACGGTCACTCACGAGAGTGAGATCTGATAGACATGATAAGATAATATTTTTGTATCTTTATGATAAAGATGCAAAGTAAAATAAAAGGAAATAAAAATAACTAAGTGTTGGAAGATTAATATGATGGAAGATAGACCCGGGGGCCATAGGTTTCACTAGTGGCTTCTATCAAGAGCATAAGTATTCACGGTGGGTAAACAAATTACTGTTGAGCAATTGACAGAATTGAGCATAGTTATGAGAATATCTAGGTAGGATCATGTATATAGGCATCACGTCCGAGACAAGTAGACCGACTCCTGCCTGCATCTACTACTATTACTCCACACATCGACTGCTATCCAGCATGCATCTAGAGTATTAAGTTCATAAGAACAGAGTAACGCTTTAAGCAAGATGACATGATGTAGAGGGATAAACTCATTCAATATGATGAAAGCCCCATCTTGTTATCCTCGATGGCAATAATACAATACGTGCCTTGCTGCCCCTACTGTCATTGGGAAAGGACACCACAAGATTGAACCCAAAGCTAAGAACTTCTCCCGTTGCAAGAAAGATCAATCTAGTAGGCCAAACCAAACTGATAATTCGAAGAGACTTGCAAAGATAACTAATCATACATAAAAGAATTCAGAGAAGATTCAAATATTGTTCATAGATAAACTTGATCATAAACCCACAATTCATCGATCTCAACAAACACACCGCAAAAGAAGATTACATCGAATTGATCTTCACAAGAGAGGGGGAGAACTTTGTATTGAGATCCAAAAAGAGAGAAGAAGCCATCTAGCTAATAACTATGGACCCGTAGGTCTGAGGTAAACTACTCACACTTCATCGGAGGGGCTATGGTGTTGATGTAGAAGCCCTCCTTGATCGATGCCCCCTCCGGCGGAGCTCCGAAAAAGGCCCCAAGATGGGATCTCGTGGATACAAAAAGTTACGGCGGTGGAATTAGGGTTTTGGCTCCGTATCTGGTAGTTTGGGGGTACTTAGGTATATATAGGAGGAAGGAGTACGTCGGTGGAGCAGCTGGGGGCCCACGAGGGTGGAGGGCGTGCCTGGGGGGGGGGGGGGGGTAGGCGCGGCCCCTACCTCATGGCCTCCTAGTTGATGTCTTGACATAGGGTCCAAGTCCTTTGGATCATGTTCGTTCTGAAAATCACGTTCCCGAAGGTTTCATTCTATTTGGACTCCGTCTAATATTCTTTTTCTGCGAAACCCTAAAATAGGCAAAAAACAACAATTTTGGGCTGGGCCTCCGGTTAATAGGTTAGTCCCAAAAATAATATAAAAGTGTATAATAAAGCCCAATAATGTCCAAAACAGAATATAATATAGCATGGAACAATAAAAAATTATAGATACGTTGGAGACGTATCATTGACCTACAAGGTTCAGTAGTAACTTGATCTGAAGTTTCATGATCATCATCATTCACTTCCTCACTAGTTGGTGTAGGCATCACGGGAACGGTTTTCTGTGATGAGCTACTTTCCAATTCGAGAGGAGGTACAATTACCTCATCAAGTTCTACTTTCCCCCCACTCACTTCTTTCGAGAGAAACTCCTTCTCTAGAAAGGATCCATTCTTAGCAACAAATATCTTGCCTTCGGATCTGTGATAGAAGGTGTACACAACAATTCCTTTTGGGTATCCTATGAAGACGCACCTTTCCGATTTGGGTTCGAGCTTATCAGGCTGAAGCTTTTGCGCATAAGCATTGCAACCGCAAACTTTAAGAAATGATAGCTTAGGTTTCTTGCCAAACCATAGTTCATACTGTGTCGTTTCAATGGATTTAGATGGTGCCCTATTTAACGTGAATGCAGCTGTCTCTAATGCATAACCCCAAAACGATAGTGGTAAATCGGTAAGAGACATCATAGATCGCACCATATCTAATAAAGTATGGTTACGACGTTCAGACACACCATTACGATGTGGTGTTCCAGGTGGCGTGAGTTGTGAAACTTTTCTACATTATTTTAAATGAAGGCCAAACTCGTAACTCAAATATTCGCCTCCCTGATCAGATGGTAGAAACTTTATTTTCTTGTTACGATGATTCTCAACTTCACTCTGAAATTCTTTGAACTTTTCAAATGTTTCAGACTTGTGTTTCATTAAGTAGATATACCCATATCTGCTGAAATCATCTGTGAAAGTCAGAAAATAAAAATACCCGTCGCGAGCCTCAACACTCATCAGACCACATACATAGATATGTATTATTTCCAATAAGTCAGTGGCTTGCTCCATTGCTCCAGAGAACGGAGTTTTAGTCATCTTGCCCATGAGGCATGGTTCACAAGCATCAAATGATTTATAATCAAGTGATTCCAAAAGTCCATCCGCATGGAGTTTCTTCATGCACTTTACACCAATATGACCTAAACAGCAGTGCTACAAATATGTTGCACTATCATTATCAACTTTGCATCTTTTCGCATCAATATTATGAATATGTGTATCACCATGATCGAGATTCAACAAAAATAGACCACTCTTCAAGGGTGCATGACCATAAAAGATATTACTCATATAAATAGAACAACCATTATTCTCTGATTTAAATGAATAACCGTCTCGCATCAAACAAGATACAGATGTAATGTTCATGCTCAACGCTGGCACCAAATAACAATTATTTAGGTCTAAAACTAATCCTGAAGGTAGATGTAGAGGTAGCGTACCAACGGCGATCACATCGACCTTGGAACCATTCCTGACGTGCATCGTCACCTTGTCCTTAGCCAATCTTCGTTTAATCCGTAGCCCGTGTTTCGAGTTGCAAATATGAGCAACAGAACCAGTGTCAAATACCCAGGCGCTAATACGAGCATTAGTAAGGTACACATCAATAACATGTATATCAAATATACCTTTGTTCACTTTGCCATCCTTCTTATCCGCCAAATACTTGGGGCAATTTCGCTTCCAGTGAACCAGTTCCTTTGCAGTAGAAGCACTAAGTTTCAGGCTTGGATTCAGACTTGGGCTTCTTCCCTGGAGTGACAACTTTCTTGCCATTCTTCTTGAAGTTCCCCTTCTTTCTCTTGCCCTTCTTCTTGAAACTAGTGGTCTTGTTAACCATCAACACGTGATGCTCCTTGATTTCTACCTCCGCAGCTTTAAGCATAGCGAAGAGCTCGGGAATCGTCTTATCCATCCCTTGCATATTATAGTTCATCATGAAGCCTTTGTAGCTTGGTGGCAGTGATTGAAGAAATCTCTCAATAACACTATCATCTGGAAGATTAACTCCTAGTCAAGTCAAGTGGTTATGGTACCCAGAGATTCTGAGTATGTGTTCACTGATAGAACTATTCTCCTCCATCTTGCAGCTATAGAACTTGTTTGAGACTTCATATCTCTCAACTTGGGCATTTGCTTGAAATATTAACTTCAACTCCTGGAACATCTCATATGGTCCATGACGTTCAAAACGTCTTTGAAGTACCGATTCTAAGCCGTAAAGCATTGCACACTGAACTATCGAGTAGTCATCAGATCGAGCTTGCTAGACGTTCATAACATCGGCATATGCTCCTGCAGCAGGCCTTTCACCTAGCGGTGCATCAAGGACATAATTCTTCTGTGCACCAATGAGGATAATATTCAAGTTACGGACCCAGTCCGTGTAGTTGATACCATCATCTTTCAACTTAGCTTTCTCTAGGAACGCATTAAAATTCAAGGGAACGGTAGCACGAGCCATTGATCTACAACTTAGATATGCAAAAACTATCAGGACTAAGTTCATGATAAATTAAGTTCAATTAATCGTATTACTTAAGAACTCCCACTTAGATAGACATCCCTCGAGTCATCTAAATGATCACGTGATTCGTATCAACTAAACCATGTCCGATCATCACGTGAGATGGAGTAGTTTTCAACGGTGAACATCTTTATGTTGATCATATCTACTATATGATTCACGTTCGACCTTTCGGTCTCCAATGTTTCGAGGGCATGTATGTACATGCTAGGCTCATCAAGTTTAACCCAAGTATTCCGCATGTGCAAAATTGTCTTGCACCCGTTGTATGTGAACGTACAGCTTATCACACCCAATCATCACATGGTGTCTCGGCACGACGAACTGTCGCAACGGTGCATACTCAGGGAGAACACTTATACCTTGAAATTTAGTGAGATATCATCTTATAATGCTACCGCCGTACTAAGCAAAATAAGATGCATAGAACATAAACATCACATGCAATCAAAATATGTGACATGATATGGCCATTATCATCTTGTGCCATTGATATCCATCTCCAAAGCACCGTCATGATCTCCATCGTCACCGGCTTGACACCTTGATCTCCATCGTAGCATCGTTGTCGTCTTGCCAACTATTACTTCTACAACTATCACTAACGCATAGTGATAAAGTAAAGCATTACATGGCGACTGCATTTCATACAATAAAACGACAACCATCAGGCTCTTGCCAGTTGCCGATAACTTTTAAAAAACATGATCTTTTCATACAATAACGTATATCACATCATGTCTTGACCATATCACATCACAACATGCCCTGCAAAAACAAGTTAGATGTCCTCTACTTTGTTGTTGCAAGTTTTACATGGTTGCGACGGGCTTCTAGTAAGAACCGTTCTTACCTATGCATCAAAACCACAACAATGTTTCGTCAAGTTTCCTGTTTTAACCTTCAACAAGGACCGGCCATAGTCAAATTCGATTCAACTAAAGTTGGAGAAACAGACACCCGCCAGCCACCTTTATGCAAAACAAGTTGCATGTCTGTCGGTGAAACCGGTCTCATGAACGTGGTCATGTAAGGTTGGTCCCGGCCGCTTCATCCAAAAATACCGCCGAATCAAAATAAGATGTTGGTAGTAAGCATTATGACTATCATCACCCACAACTCTTTGTGTTCTACTCATGCATATCATCTACGCATAGACCTGGTTCGGATACAACTTTTGGGGAACGTAGCATGCAATTTCAAAACATTTCCTACGATCACGAAATATCTATCTAGGAGATGCATAGCAACGAGAGGGGGAGAGTGTGTCCACGTACCCTCATAGAACGGAAGAAGAAGCATTAGTTTAACGCGGTTGATGTAGTCAGACGTCTTCTCGATTCAACCGATCAAGTACCGAATACTACGACACCTCAGAGTTCAGCAGACGTTCAGCTCCATGACATCCCTCAAACTCTTGATCCAGCAAAGTGTCAAGGGAGAGTTTCGTCAGCACGGCGGCGTGATGACGGTGATGGTGAAGTGAACCGCGCAGGGCTTCGCCTAAGCACTACGACAATATGACCGGAGGAGTAAACAGTGGAGGGGGCGCTACACACGGCTTGGAAAAATTGATGTGTGTTAGAGGCGCCCCCACCCCCGTATATATAGGAGGGAGAGGGGAGGAGGCTGGCCTAGGGGCGCCCCAAGTGGGAGGAGTCCCACTTGGGCTCCTAGTCCAATTCGGCCCCCTTCCATTTATCGGAGGGGGAAAGGGGGAAGGAGAGGGAGAAGGAGAAGGAAAGGGGGGCGCCGCCTCCTCCATTAGTCCAATTCGGACTCCTCCCTTGGGGGGGGGGTGCCTCCCTTGTGGGCTAGCTTGCCTCCCTCCTATGGCCCATGTGGCCCATATCTTCCCCCGGAGGGTTCCGTTAACCCCCCGGTACTCCGATACGTACCCGATACATTCCGAAACACTTCTGGTGTTCGAATACTATCGTCCAATATATCATTCTTTACCTCTTGACCATTTCGAGACTCCTCGTCATGTCAGTGATCTCATCCGGGCCACCGAACAATCTTCGGTCACGAAAACACATAACTCATAATACAAATCGTCATCGAACATTAAGAGTGCAGACCCTATGGGTTCGAGAAATATGTAGACATGACCGAGACACCTCTCCGGTCAATAACCAATATTGGAACCTAGATTCTCATATTGGTTCCAACATATTCTACGAAGATCTTTATCGGTCAAACCGTAATGACTACATACGTCATTCCCTTTTCATCAGTATGTTACTTGCCCGAGATTCGACCGTCGGTATCTTCATACCTAGTTCAATCTCGTTACCAGCAAGTCTCTTTACTTGTTTCGTAATGCATCATTCTGTAACTAACTCATTAGTCACATTGCTTGCAAGGCTTATCATGATGTGCATTACCAAGAGAGCCCAAAGATACCTCTCCGATACTCGGAGTGACAAATCCTAATCTCGATCTATGCCAACTGAACAAACACCTTCGGAGATACCTATAGAGCATCTTTATAATCACCTAGTTACGTTGTGACGTTTGATAGCAGACAAGGTATTCCTCGGTATCCGGGAGTTGCATAATCTCATAGTCAAAGGAATATTTATAAGTCATGAAGAAAGCAATAGCAATAAAACTTAATGATCATTATGCTAAGCTAACGGATGGGTCTTGTCCATCACATCATTCTCCTAATGATGTGATACCGTTCATCAAATGACAACACATGTCCATGGTTAGGAAACTTAACCATCTTTGATTAACGAGCTAGTCTAGTAGAGGCATACTAGGGACACTGTGTTTTGTCTATGTATTCACACATGTATCAAGTTTCAAGTTAATACAATTCTAGCATGAATAATAAACATTTATCATGATATAAGGAAATATAAATAACAACTTCATTATTGACTCTAGGGCATATTTCCTTCAAAATCTCATCCAACCCATCATCGTCCAGCAATCCTATAAAGGAATTACTCACTCCTGATGGTCATATTTCCTTCAAATTGGTTATGGAGGATGGTTGATGATGATGAAGACGGAAGATACACCTCTCCTGAGCCTCGAGCAGACACCAGATCTGGCCTCCCGATGAAGAACATGAGGTGTCGGCGGCTCAGTATCGTAAAACGCTATGAAACTTCCTCCCCTATTTTTTCTTGGGAAATAGGAATTTATAATGCTGAGATTAGGGTCAAGCGGAACCACATGGGCCCCACAAGCCACCAGAGAGCTCCCAAGGGGATGGGCGCGCCTTGGTGCCTAGTGGGCAGCAGGTGTCCTCCCTCCAATGGATCTTTGCTCCAGTATTTTTTATTTATTCTGTGAAAAATCTCCAAAAAGTTTTGTCCAATTTCGAGAACTTTTATTTCTGCACAAGAACAACAGCATGATAGTTCTGTTGAGAAAAACATCAGTCTGGGTTAGTTTCGTCCAAATCATGAAAATTAGAGTCCAAAACAAGAGCAAAAGTGTTTGGAAAAGTAGATACGATAGAGACATATCATGATGCAATTCTATTGTTGACATCATATTTAGCAAGGAATTTACGGAATGCACCATGAATAAAATGTGAACCACCATCAGTCATTAAGTATCAAAGGACTCCAAACCTCGGGAAAATAACTTCTTTAAGCATTTTAATAGATGTTTTATGATAAACACTACTAGTTGGAATAACTTCTACCCACTTAGTAACATAATCAACAGCAACCAGAATATGAGTATACCAATTAGAGGAAGGAAAAAGTCCCATATAATCAAATCCCCAAATATCAAATGGTTTAATAACAAGTGAATAATTCATAGGCATTTCCTGACGTCTACTAATATTACCAATTCTTTGACATTCATCATATGATAAGACAAACTTACATGCATCCTTGAAGAGAGTAGGCGATTAAAAACCGGATTGTAATATCTTATGTGCGGTTCTGTCTCCAGCATGGTGTCCTCCATATGCCTCAGAATGACACTTCCGTAGGATTTGTTCCTATTCTTTCTTAGGTATACAACGTCTAATGATACCATCAACTCCTTTCTTATAAAGATGTGGGTCATCCAAAAGGTAATGTCTCAAATCATAGAGGAACTTTTTCTTTTGTTGGTATGTGAGACTAGGTGGTATATATTTAGCAACAATGTAATTAACATGGTCTGCATACCAAGGAGTATTATGAGAAGCATTTATAGCAACCAATTGTTCATCGGGAGAACTATCATCAATAGGTAGTGGGTCATCAAGAACATTTCCTATTCGAGACTGATTATCATCTACGGGATTCTCAGCTCCTTAATATGCAGGTCAAATTCATGTAGCAAAATAACCCATTGAATGAGTCTAGGTTTAGCATCTTTCTTTTCCATAAGATATTTAATAGCAGTATGATCAGTGTGAACAACTACTTTAAATCAATGATGTAAGATCTGAATTTATCACATGCAAACACAACTGCTAAAAATTCTTTCTCGGTAGTAGGATAATTTATTTGAGCATTGTCTAGAGTTTTACTAACATAATTGAAAACATTTAATTTCTTATCAACTCTTTGTCCTAGAACAACCCCAACAACATAATCACTAGCATCACACATAATTTTAAAAGGCAAGTTCCAATGAGGTGGTTGAACAATAGGTGCAAAAGTTAAGGCTTTCTTAATTGTTTCAAAGGCTTCTACACAATCATCATTAAAAACAAATGGAACATCTTTTTGCAAAAGATTAGTAAGAGGCATATACATTTTAGAGAAGTCTTTAATGAACCTCATATAGAAACCAATATGACCAAGGAAACTTCTTATACCTTTTATATCTTTAGGACATGGCATTTTCTCAATTGCATTAACTTTAGCTTTATCTACTTCAATACCTCGTTCAGAAATTTTATGCCCCGGGACAATACCTTCATTTACCATAAAGTGGCACTTCTCCCAATTCAAGACAACATTAGTTTGTTCACACATCTGCAAAACTCGATCATGGTTGCTTAAGAAATCATCAAAAGAAGTCCTGTATACAGAAAAATCATCCATGAGGGCCTCAACAATCTTTTCACAAAAATCAGAAAATATAGCAGTCATACATCTTTGAAAAGTATTGGGTGCATTGCATAAACCAAAAGGCATACGTCTATAAGCATAAGTTCCAAAAGGATAAGTAAAAGTAGTTTTTTCCTGATATTCTTGTGATACAAGTATTTGAGAGAAACCACAATATCCATCAAGGAAACAAAAGTGTGTATGCTTAGACAATCTTTCTAACATCTGGTCAATAAAAGGAAAGGGGTAATGATCTTTTCTAGTAGCTTTGTTTAATTTTCTAAAATCAATTACCATCCTATAACCAGTTACAATTCTTTGTGGGATAAGTTCATTTTTATCACTAGGAACACCGTAATGCCTCTTTTCTTAGGGACACAATGAACATGACTTACCCATCTACTGTTAGCTATGGGATAAATTATACCTGCTTCCAGAAGCTTAAATATTTCAGTTCTTACCACATCCTTCATCGTAGGATTTAATTGTCATTGATGATCGACAGCTGGTTTTGCATCAGTCTCTTTATTAATCTTGTGCTGACATAGAGTGGGACTAATGCCCTTAAGATCATCAAGAGTATATCTAATAGCGGCACGGTGCTTCTTCGGAGTTTTAAGTAGTCTCTTTTCTTCATGCTCTGAAAGGTTAACACTAATAATAGCAGGATATATTTTCTTTTCATCAAGATAAGCATATTTCAATGTAGCATGCAATTGTTTCAATTCAAACACAGGATCACCCTTAGGTGGAGGAGGTCCTCCCATAGTTTCAATAGGCAAATTATGTTTCAGTATAGGGTGGTTGATCAAAGAACATCTTGTCTATTTCATTTCTTTCGTTCATATGCATGTCATTTTCATGGTCTAGCAAATATTGTTCTCACAGATTAGTAGGAGGTACAACAATAGAAGAACGACCAATAATTTCATCCTTATTAGGTAACTCTTTATCACGAGGTTTTCTATAGAACTTAGAGAAATTAAACTCATGAGATACATCACCAAAGTTAACGCTGACAGCTTCTTTAGTGCAATCAATCTTAGCACTAACGGTGTTCAGGAAAGGTCTACCAAATATAATGGGACAAAAATCATCTTGTGGAGAACCAAGAACTAGGGTATTTTATATTTCCACACAAGACTTCGACATCTCTAACAATCCCAAGAAGTGATATAGTATCTCTATTCGCAAGCTTAATAGCAACATCATTATCTTCTATCTCAACTGATGCAATATCATTCAAAATTTGTTGATATAAGGTAAATGGAATAACACTCACACTAGCACCCAAATCACATAAGCCATGATAACAATGATCTCCTATTTTAACTAAGACAACAGGCATGCCAACAACAGGCTTATTCTTATCTTTATGATCGGGTTTAGCAATTCTAGTAGATTCATCATATAAGTAAATAACATGCCCATCAATATTATCGACGAAGAGATCCTTAACCATAGCAACATTAGGTTCAACTTTAATTTGTTCATAGGGTCTAGGTGCTCTAATATAACTTTTCTTAACCACTGTTGAAACTTTAGTATGTTCATTTATGCTAGCAGGAAAAGGTGGTTTCTCAATATAAGCAGCAGGCACAACTGGATCAACATTGTAAACGACAGTTTCATCTTTAACTATAACATGTTCCTCAATCTTTTCTTTAATAGGGGGATGATATTTAAACCACTTATCCTTATGGAGATCAACATGAGTAGAAAATGATTCACAATAGGAGGCTACTATCTCAGAGTTAAGTCCATATTTAGTGTTAAACTGATGAAAAACATCAGTATCCATAAAAGATTTAACACAATCAAACTTAAGTATTATACCTGACTCTTTACCTTTGCCGAGTTCCCAATCTTAGAGTTGCATTTAATTATTTCCAGAAGATCCCACCTCAATTCAATAGTTTTCTCCATAGAGGAACTAGTAGAATAAGAATCGAGCATGGTTCGATCATCATGAGAAAGCCGAGCATAAGAATTCTGTAAGATAATTTCTCTTGAGAGCTCATGATTGGGGCATGTGTACATCATGTACTTAAACCTCCCCTAAGCTTGAGCGATGCTCTCTCCTTCACGAGGCCAAAAATTATATATAATTTTGATCATGATGAACCAAATGCATAGGATAAAACTTTTGATGCAATTCCAATTTCAGTCAGTTCCAATCCCAAGCTCCAATATCATCACATAGCCTATACCATGACAATGCCTTTCCCTTAAAAGATAGAGGGAAAACCTTCTTCTTAAGTTCACCTCTGGGTAGAACTGCAAGTTTAAATAATCCACAATGTTCATCCACATAGATCAGGTGCATATCAGGATCTATTGCTCCGTCTCCTACATAACAAATAGCTAGCAGTTTCTCTATCATACCGTCGGTGTACACAAACAGGGGTGTTTGTTTTCCCCTACACTAGTGCATAGACCGACATGGCCTCTCAGGCAAACTGGCCCCGCTAGACATGGCCTCCCTAGAAAGCACTTCAAGGAAGCCTCCCTTGTCGTGCAGGAGAGCCCGGCCGGGTCGAGGCAACACCTAAAATAGCAAGACCAATTCCCCCTGGCAAGGCTTGCCGAGGCCGCCAAGATCAGATCCCGACGGACTCCCTGCTGGTAGAACTTTGCAAAAATGCAACCGACCCACCTCATTGCACCCAAGTCATTTAACAATTCGGTGTCAAGCTCTCAAATAACCACGTGGATCCAATCGAGCACGTGGCAGCATGGCGGGAAGGAGGTTAGGTTTATTAACACCCGTCTAGATGGCGTGTGGCACTATTAAGGAAAGGATGGATAAGCGGCACGACAAGCTTGCCGGGCTTCGAACTCAGCATGACACCTAGCAGTGCATTTAATGCACTTTGTCCTAATTGCCAGAATTAGGTATGATGGCACTATTAGCTATCTAATCACATCCAAATGACTGTTTTGCCACTATGGTCGCCCCATAAGCTATAAAAGGAGGCCCATGGCAACCTAGCAAAGGGATGGATTTTTAGACCCCCTAACACTTGTACGTGCACGTTGCTCCCCCTGAGGCGACCTTGCCGGGCTGGGGCACATCGTGCCTTCATGTTCCTCTAGATCAATCCACCAGAGCAGGACTAGAGTTTTACACTACAAAGCGGTCCAAACCTGGGTAAAAGAGAGCTGCCCACCGCCGCGCTGCCCCTACTGTTTCTGCTCTTTGTGCAATGTGACCATCCCCTTGCCGAACCACAAAGGGGCACCCCTGCCCCATAGGTGATCGTGCTTCCATGCCCACATCTTTGGCATGCCAGGTAGGGGGCGCGTTGCTTGCACGAACCTGATGCAGCAACGAGCGCATCGATCTTCGTCATCCGCTACTCTGGTGGTGGGTCCCAAGAGGAAGAGTGGAGCGGCGACACCATTCCCTGCCGCGATGGTCCCTTTGTCCATAGCTATGAGCGCCGCGGGTACCATGGTCAAAGCGGACAAGCTATGCACCGCGGGCGGCGCGGCTGCCGCGGACAGTGCTGCTACCACTTCGTCGCGATCTCCTTCGAGCATAGAACGCGGTGACCACAACATGGAGGTGGATGATCCGATTGTTGATAGGCCACACCCAACGGTGCGAATGTTCACCCCGGAGGGATGAACGTTCAGCCGAGTCGTGCGCCGTGGCAGATTAACCAGGTCTCCCCCAGCCTGGGGAGCAACATTGTTGTGGGAGGAAATCGCGACAAGGCATATACATACTCATCCTATACCAACAAGTCTCACTACACATTGCAGTGCGTTGCTGCCATGTTGCATATGGGTCGAGCGCTACATTTCGTGTGTGAGACTACCAAGGAAGGGAAGGATTTGTGCCTTCGCGACAACACCAATTACAAGATTAAGAAAAGATAAGTTGCGAAAACATCTCTGGTTTCGAGACTCTTTTATATATCCTTTGCGACTCCTTTGGTTTAGACCCTATTGTTTGTATGAAATATCAGTAACGCGAAGGGACTCTTCCGTGATCACTTGCATTCTCAGCTGTTTCGAGTCCGCTCAACAGTCCACGTAGCCGCATCGAGAACGTTGAAGGGAAAATTGCTGGTGGCACCTATGCTTGTAGAATGCTGGGGGCCAGCCCCCATCGTAGCATAGCTAGTGTCTGCCCCGGTAAGCTCCCGGAATGCGCAAGATCCACAATCATACAAGAATGATGTGCAAGGTAAACTTAAAGGATAGCATTAGTTCATACAACTACTTAATAAGTACTATTACATCCTGGAAAGTAGCAAGGCCTAACACAAGGCCAAAATGTGTCTATTTGTTTGGCAGCATCACAAGCAAACGGAGTAAGAGAAATTATTCCTAGCGCCTCCTTGGACCCGGGGCATGCAAAGAACCTTGTCGGCCAGAGGCCCAACAGCTTGAGCGGCAGCAGAGGTGTCCGTCCCAGCCGGTAGCTTCTTGAAGGCATTAGATATATCGATGTTGGGATGGCGCTGTGCAAAGTTGACAAGGATAGTAAAGATGGAGTCCCGAGCAAACCTCCAGGACTCACTGGTGAAGCAAGCTGACCTCTCATCTTCATACGTCTTCAGCCCATCAATACGACCCTCGAAGAAGTGTATCAGCTTGACGCTTGGGGCCTCATGCTCATTGACGCAGAAGGTACATCTCTTCGTGTTCATCTTGGCGATTTGGGAGGAGATGCACTCAGCTATATTCACCAGGCCCTTCGACCAGAGGTTGTACATATCGACTTGTTCCTTGAGCTTGAGCTCTGCGTCCTTTCGGAGATTTCTAGCATTATTGACTTCTTCCGTCAAGACCCTCTCTCTATCCTTGGCCTGTTTAGATCCTCAATAGTGCTGGAGGCAGTATTCAGATCTTGGTCCTTGGATGTAAGCTACAATTGCAACCCCTGTAGTGTGGAGGCTGCCTTCCGCGCTTCTTCCCGGAGGGCCTTGATTTCTTTCCTGTTCCCGGCAAGCTCCTCCTCTAGCTTTCCTATCCGGTTCTCAAGCTTCGTTTTGGCTTCTAAGGCTACGGCAAGGTTGTCGATGACCTCCTTGAGTTTGGCTGCTGCATCATGAGCCTGTGAGTCGATGGCCTTCTTATGGCTGTCCTCTAGATCCTTGGGTGCGTTGCTGAGTGAGGCTTTCCAGCTCATCATCTTTGGCTCAAGGGGCGTCGACCAGAGCCTGCTCACGAGCAGGAAGATCTTTGGCTTGGGTGTTGAGCTGCGTTTCGCGCTCTATCAGCTTGACATCGTGAGATCTTGCTCTCTCTACAATAATCGCCATTTTCTCCTCCTGGTCCCTGAGTTCACGGGATCGGGTGTTGTACCAAGAGCGCAGTTCCTTTGCCTTCTCCTTCAGTTGCTGGGTGGCCACGTCATGGGCTTTGTGTTCCTCCTGGATTGCCTGCCACTTCTGGTTGTACCTCTCTTGCACTTGTTGAGCCTGAGAGCCACCATCTCCAGAAAGACCAAGTCCTTGGAACGGTCGCCGGGGTCACTTGCTTCTTTGGCTCTTTGGGTCAAGGGGCCAGTATGCGGCAAATCTCCTCATCAAAGTTTACCCCAGCAAGGACTGACAAGCCAGGGACTGTCGGGGTAGGATGAGCCACGATCATCGCCAAGCTGGTTGCGGGGAAAGCCGCCCTCAAGTTTTGGAGCATCACTCTGAAGGTGTGCTTTTTCCTCAACTTCCATGATGGTCCAGTCGTGGTACCAGGGATTTCCTCTTCTCCTTATGGGGTTTCCTGGACATCCTTTGGGGCCTCGGCATGACCTTCTTCGGTGGCAATCTTGAGGGCCTCTGCGATAACATCCTTCCCTATGTCAGCCACCTCCTCCAAAAGCTCCCTATCTACAAGCATGGGGGTTGTAAGGGAGTGGAGACAAGGATAATACGAGAATGAGAAACTAGAACCAAGGATCAAGAAAGCAAAAAGTTCTTGATAAGGGTTCGAAGGTGAATGGGTTACCCATTGGCGGTTGTTGAGAAGAAACTTCTCCTCCCCCCGGTAGTACCTGTTGCTGGTAGGCGGCTGGCGTCCTGCTTCTCCATGGGGATGGCTTCAACGCGGAGGGAACCAGCAGAAGGAGCCCTTGCCGAAGACCCACTTCCTTGGTATTGCTTGTGGGGGCAGCTGAAGTGGCCACCACTTGGTGGCGGGTTTCCCTCTGGGGGCTCCTACCAGTTTCCTTGGCGAGTGATAGAAGAGAAGCTTTAGCATGGTCGCCAAGAGGCGGGGTCTATCCCATGCCTTTGTGCAGAGGAATGGCTCGGGGACTGGGTACGAGATCATGATACGTCTCCAACGTATCTATAATTTATGAAGTATTCATGCTGATATATTATCATTCTTGGATGCTTTACAATCATTTTATAGCAACTTTATATCATTTTTTGGGACTAACCTATTTACATAGTTCCTAGTGCCAGTTGCTGTTTTTGCTTGTTTTTTACATCGCAAGAAATCAATACCAAACGGAGTCCAAATGCAGTGAAACTTTTTGGAGATTTTTTTGGACCAGAAGACATCCAGTGGGCCAAAGAAGTGCCAGAAGGGAGCCCCGAGGGGGCACAACCCACCAGGGTGCGCCTGGGCCCTAGGCATGCTTAGGTGGGTTATGCCCACCTCGGTGGCCTCCCGCACCGCCTCTTCGCCATATAAATTGCCAAATATTCCAAAAACCCACGGGGTAATCCTAGATCGGAAGTTCCGCCGCCGCAAGCCTCTGTAGCCACGAAAAACCGATCGGGAGCCCGTTCTGGCACCCTGCCGGAGGGGGAGATCATCACTGGAGGCCATCTTCATCATCCCTATGGTCTCCATGATGAGGGAGTAGTCCACCCTCGGGGCTGAGGATTTGTACCAGTAGCTATGTGTTTAATCTCTCTCTCTATCTCTCTCTCGTGTTCTTGAGATGTCATGATCTTGATGTATCGCGGGCTTTGTTAATATAGTTGGATCATATGGTGTTTATCCCTCTCTATCTTGTTGTGAATTGAGTTTTCCCTTTGAGTTTTTGTTCTTATCAGATTGAATACTTTTATGGATTTGAGAACACTTTATGTATGTCTTGCTATGAATACCCGTGGTGAGAATGGAGTATCATATTGATTCACTTGAGATATGTTTTGGCACTCGACTCGAGGATTCTCGAGGTGACATTGGGGTAATCTATGCATATGGGTTGATGCACGTTCTCATCTTTTGTTTCTACGGTAGAAATCTTGGGGTACTATCTGAGGTTCTTTGTGTTGGATTGAGTATTATGAATCTGAATTTGCCTTGGTGTTATTTTAGTATGAACTCTTGATAGATCGATCAGAAAGAATAACTTGGTGTTATTTTAGTATGAACTCTAGTATAGATTGATCGGAAAGAATAGCTTTGAGGTTGTTTGTACCCTACAAACAATTTCTTCTTATGTTCTCCACTAGATAGGGAGTTATTTTTCATTGCACGTTGAGGGAAGGTTATATGATCCAATTATATTAGCATTGTTGAGAGATTGCACTAGCGAAAGTACAGACCGTATGCCTCATTTTCAAGCATTGCAATACCGTTTGTTCTCCTTTTTATCAATTCCTATCTTGCTGTTTTTATTGTTCCTATTACAAAAATCAATATCTACTATCCATACTACACTATTATCACCATCTTTTCCCTGAACTAGTGCACCTATACAATTTACCATTGTATTTGGTGTGTTGGGGACACAAGAGACTCTTTTTTATTTGGTTGCAGGGCTGCTTGAGAGAGACCATCTTCATCCTACTTCCCACGGATTGATAAACCTTAGGTCATCCACTTGAGGGAAAATTGCTACTGTCCTACAAAACTTCACGCTTGGAGGCCCCACAAGAGTCTACAAGAATAAAGTTGCGTAGTGGACATCAATCTCTTTTCTGGCTCCATCGCCGGGGAGGAGAGTGCTTGAAGGTATATCTTTAGATCTTGCAACTAAATCTTTTAGTTTCTTGTTTTATCACTATTTTGGTTTATAAAAAGAAAACTACAAAAAATGGAATTGAGGTTGCATCATATTAATCATCTTTATAATGACTTTCCTGAAAATGATGGAAAGGAAAATTTTGCTCAATTGATAGAATAAGAATTCAATAAAATGTTTGGCATAATTGATGAGCATGATTGCAATGTTGCTAGTATGAATTCTTTGAATATCCATGATGTTAATGATATGCAAAGCTATAAGCTTGGGGATGCTATGTTTGATGAAGATGATATTTTTGTCCCCCAAGTTTTGATGAGAAAATTTATTATGATGATTGCATGTCTCCTATTTCTGATGATTATATTGATGAAATTGGATTTGGAGAGATCATGACTTTATTTAGTGATGAATCCACTATTCTGGAAGAGGTTCCAATTGATTATGAAAACATAGTTCCTATCTATGATGATTATGGTGATGACATGTATGCTACAAAGAAGTATGACAATCATGAAACTTGTCATCATGATTTTAATTTTCAATGTCATGAAAGATATTTTGTTGAGTTTGCTCCCACTACTATTCATGAGAATAAATTTGCTTATGTGGAGAGTAAGAAATTTTTTATGCTTGTGGATCATTAAAAGAGTGATTATGTGATATTTATACTGTTGAATTCATTCATGATGTTACTAAAAATTATTATGAGGGAGGAACATATGCTTATAGGTGTTGCAATAATATCATGTTTCCTCTCTATGTGTTGAAAATCTTGGAGTTATGTTTGTTTTGCCTTCCTATGCTAGTTGATTCTTGTTCCCATAAATTATTTGATCACAAAATCCCTATTCATAGGAAGTGGGTTAGGCTTAAATGTGCTAGTCATATGCTTCATGATGCTCTCTTTGTGTTTCAATTCTTATCTTGTATGTGAGCATCATTGAAATCATCATGCCTAGCTAAAAAGGCATTAAAGAAAATCGCTTGTTGGGAGATAACGCAACACTTTTACCTACTGTTTTTTTGTGTTCACATGATTAGGCTACTGTAGTAATCATGTTTTATAGATTTTATTTCAATAAAGTGCCAAGTAAGACCTTTGGGATGGTCTATGGTTATAGTTGTTTTGATCTTGTTAAAAAACAGAAACTTTTGCGCCCAGTAATATAATTTTCAAAATTCACAGAAGCCCGATAAAATCCTGTTTTCTACACACAAGATTGATGTACAAATTTCCTACGTTGTCCTAATTTTGCAGAATTGTTTGAGTTACAAAAGTATACGAAGTTCCCAGATCATGACAGTCTGTTCTGTTTTTGACAGATTATGTTGTCAATGCATAGTTTGCTTGTTTTCTAGTTCGTATGGCTTATATTGCTCAATATAAACTGTGGGAATGATAATCTACAGTAGGCATTGTGTGGGAACAATTATGAATCTTGTCTTTGACAGTACCAAAGTGAATGATTTGTCTTTATCATATTAACGCATCTCACGAAGTTTCGTTAAGTTTTGTGTGATTGAAGTTTTCAAGTTTTGGGTGAGATATCGATATGAGGAGAATAAGGAGTGACAAGAGCCTAAGCTTGGGGATGCCCAAGGCACCCCAAGGTAATATTGAAGGAAGATCCAAGCAACTAAGCTTGGGGATGCCCCGGAAGGCATCCCCTCTTTCGTCTCCAACGTTATCGGTAACCTTACTTGAAGCTATGTTTTCATTCATCACATGATATGTGTTTTGCTTGGAGTATCATTTTATTTTGTTAGGATTTTCTTGCTGTTATTTAGAATAATGTTTTCATCTTTTATTTCAATAAAAATGTCAAGTATAGCCTTTAGCATGCTTATTTTGCAAGTATATGAGTTGCTGTTTCGAAACAGAAAGCTTATCGCTGTTGCAAAAATTCCCGAGAAAAGTCAGAATGTGATAAAATGTGAAACTTTTTGCACAATAAGCTATGATAAATTTTCTACAGTGTGGTAAATTTTTATAATTTTTTGAGTGACAGAAGTATGAATGTTCTTGCATCCTTTACAGACTGTTCTGTTTTGACTGATTGCTGTTATGTTTGCATTATTTACATATGTTTGCTTGTTTAATGATTCTATTTTAGGATAGGAGTGTTAAATATGCATAAGCATTTAGTATGCGATGTTGAATAATAGTTCTAGTGATTTTCTACATTAGAGAATGATAAGCTTATTGCATTGATTTATACTGACTTATCTCACGAGTTCTTGTTGAGTTTTGTGTGGATGAAGTTTTTAATATTTAGGGAATCCGTGATATAAAAGGAATTAAGGAGACACAAAAGCTCAAGCTTGGGGATGCCCAATGCATCCCAAGATAATATTTCAAGAAGTCTCAAGCATCTAAGCTTGGGGATGCCCGGTAGGCATCCCACCTTTCTTCATCAACAATTAACGGTTAGTATCGGTTGATCCTAAGTTTTTGCTTCTTCACATGATGTATGCCATTCTTAGAATTTCATTTCATTTTGTTTTGCTTGGTGTTTTAATAAAATACTTAGATCTAAAACTTTTAAATAAGAGAGAGTCCTCAAATAGCTACCCATTTACTTAACTACTCATTTGATCTTCACTTATATCTTTTTGGAGTAGTTTGTCAGTTCTCTCACGCTTCACTTATATTATTTTGAGAGATGACATTTTTTATGCTCATGATCTTCACTTAAATTTGTGTGAGCTTGTCAAAAAGCAATTGCAACATATGAAACTAGTCCCAAAGTGATAGATATTCAAGAGGGATATAATAAAAACTTTCATGAAGATCATTGGACAAAATAAACTTGATTCTTTGTAATAGTTTTGCGGTATGATGATAGTGATATGTGAGTCATGTTAGTGAGTAATTTGTAATGCCCCGGATACAACTTTCCATATTTGTACTCCGACTCTTGCCTTTTCCGGAGATGCGATATGAGATTCCCTTCGTGGTTGGGTTTTTTCTTCGTTTTGCATTTTGTCCATGTCATGCATTTCATATCATGTCATCATGTGCATCTCATTTGCATACGTGTTCGTCTCATGCATTCGAGCATTTTCCCCATTGTCCGTTTTGCAATCCGACACTCCTATGCCCTCCGGCGCCCCCTTTTGCCTCTTTTCGTGAGCGGGTGTTAAAGATTCTCGGAATGGACCGAGATTTGCCAAGCGGCCTTGGTTTACCACCGATAGACCGCCTGTCAAGTTTCGTGCCTTTTGGAGTTCGTTTGATACTCAAACGGTTAACCGGGGAACCTTAAAGGCCTCGTGTGTGTTGCAGCCCAACACCCCTCCAAGTCAGCCCCCAAACCCCCTCCATCCTCTCGGCCGTTGGATCACGATCGCGTGGCTGAAAACCGCACTCCATTTGGACACTCCAAACTCCTCCTACCTATAAATATGTGCTCCTCCCGGATTTTTCGCGGTCTAACCCTAGATCCACTCCTCCACCGCGCATCTGGACGCGTCCTCGCCGCGCTGGACATGTCCAATCGCCGCCTCCATGTCGCCCAGCCAATCCGAGGCCGCCACGTCAGCTCCAACCGCCCCTGCGTCCAACCCCGCTGGGCCACGTGTCCACCCGCGCCCACATCACCGCCGGGCCCACGGAGCCCATCTCCGGCCCGCTCCGAGCCGCGGCGGGCCCGATCCGCCCAAGCTGTCAGGATCCTGCGGCGCCTTCGCTGGCCCCTGCCGCCTACGTGCCATCGCCGGCGCCAACTCTGGCGACCAGGTGCACCGTCCGCCCGCACCTCGCAGCTCCGCTCGGCGCCCGTCACTGCAGGCTCCGGTGCCATCTCCCGCCGCAACGGGCCCGCAGGCTGGCCGACGTGCTCCTCCGCCTAGGGGCCTGAACCCCCCAGTCTTCGGTCACCTTTCCCTCGAGCCCCATGGAGCGCCGCCGCCTGAAACTCCCGCATCGTCCCTGCCTCATTTCAGATTCGGTCGAGTTGGACCCGGATCTGCCACCTCTGCATCACCCGATGCTGTCCCTCCGCGCCTGCCCGCTCGCCGGAGTAATAGCTTCGCTGGCCTCGTCCCCGGTCGGGAGGAGGACGACGCTCGTGCGCCCAACCAGCTCCCCTCCATCGCCCTGGTGGGCCCCGCAGCCGGCCCAACTCTTATGCAAGGCCCGGCCTGCCTCTATTTGCGTAATGGGCCGAAGCCCACGTGGTGAGATGCCCTATTCCCCGCCCTGAGCGCTCTTTAGCTATCTGACGCTCGGACCTTTTTTTCAACAAGTCCTTAGATCCTCATGATATATGCCTCTGTTCATCATGCCATAACTTCTCATCCGTAGGTCCGTTTTGTGCATATGATATATCAAAATGTTCATCCTGATGTGCTCTTCATTTTTCTACATTGTGCCATGCTTGTTTGAGTCCATCTTGATGCCCAAATGACTGTTGCAAGAGTGCTATAAAATGTTAGTTCCTGTTTCTTAGCAGAGTATGAGCATTTGTCATTTTTGCTACATTTATTGTGTGCTGCATATGGGCATGAGCTCTACATGTGTTTTGGGCTATACCATGCCATCTTTACAGGGGTGAATGCCATGTTTTTTTGTGATCATTGGGGTGACTAGAACAAGCATGCAAAGTATCTCTCGTGATATTGCTGATTTCAGAGACTTAGAATTTCACTAAGTCATTTCCCTGCTGTTATTTTTATGCCATGTATCCATGATGCTACAGAGAGATCCGTGCTTCTTTTGAGTATGTTTAGTAAGGATGATTTGGACATATTGTTATGCTCTATCCTTCCATGCCCCTATTTGCATTTATGGAGTTCCCTAGCATGACTCAATCTTGCTCTACTTTTGCTATAAAATGTTCCTGGCAGCTTGTTTACGTGTTAATCAATTTTGCCAAGGTTGTTGTAGTTGATCAATGCATGCTATGAGTTTTTTGCCACGGGAGACGATTACATGATCGAGGAACCCGTTGAGTACGCTTACGAGGATCAAGCTTACGTCAACTCGGAGAACTTTGTAGGCAAGATGACCATACCCTCAAAATCACTTCTATCTTTGCTTGCTAGTTGCTCGTTCTATTGCTATGCTGCGATACCTACCACTTGCTTTATCATGCCTCCCATATTGCCATGTCAAGCCTCTAACCCACCTTTCCTAGCAAACCGTTGTTTGGCTATGTTACCGCTTTGCTCAGCCCCTCTTATAGCGTTGCTAGTTGCAGGTGAAGATGAAGTTTGTTCCATGTTGGAACATGGATATTGTTGGGATATCATTGCTATATATATTTTACTTTAATGCATCTATATACTTGGCAAAGGGTGGAAGGCTCGGCCTTATGCCTGGTGTTTTCTTCCACTCTTACCGCCCTAGTTTCCGTCATACCGGTGTTATGTTCCTTGATTTTGCGTTCCTTACGCGGTTGGGTTATAATGGGAACACCTTAACAGTTTGCCTTGAATAAAACTCCTCCAGCAAGGCCCAACCTTGGTTTTGCCATTTGCCACCTGAGCCTTTTTCCCTTGGGTTCTGCAGACTCAAGGGTCATCTTTATTTTAAACCCCCGGGCCAGTGCTCCTCTGAGAGTTGGTCTAAAATAGAGCCACTTACAACGCCACCTCGGGGAAACTTGAGGGTTGGTTTTAGTTGTACGTACTGTTCATCCGGTGTGCCCTAAGAATGAGATATGTGCAGCTCCTATCGGGATTTGTCGGCACATCGAGCGACTTTGCTGATCTTGTTTTACCATTGTCGAAATGTCTTGTAACCGGGATTCCAAGTCTGATCGGGTTGTCCTGGAAGAAGGAATATCCTTTATTGATCGTGAGAGCTTGTGATGGGATAAGTTGGGACACCCCTGCAGGGTTTTGAACTTTTGAAAGCTGTGCCCGCGGTTATGGGCAGATGGGAATTTGTTAATATCCGGTTGTAGAGAACTTGACACTTAACTTAATTAAAATGCATCAACCGCATGTGTAGCCGTGATGGTCTCTTTCCGACGGAGTCCGGGAAGTGAACACGCTTCCCGTGTTATGCTTGAACGTAAGTTGTGTCAGGATCACTTCTTGATCACTTCTAGTTCACGACCGTGCTTTGCTCCTCTTCTCGCTCTCATTTCCGTAAGTTAGCCACCAAATATGCTAGTGCTTGTTGCAGCTCCACCTCACTACCTTTTCCTACCCATAAGCTTAAATAGTCTTGATCGCGAGGGTGTGAGATTGTTGAGTCCCCGTGACTCACAGATTCCTTCCAAAATAGTTGCAGGTGCCGATGATACCAGTGCAGATGACGCAACCGAGCTCAAGTGGGAGCTCGATGAAGGTTGTGTTCGTTGTGTTGTTTCGTTTCCAGTTGATCAGTAGTGGAGCCCAGTCGGGGCGATCGGGGATCTATGCATTTGGGGTTGTCTTTCTTTATTTGGTTCCGTAGTCGGACCTTGATTGTATTCTGGATGATGTAATGTTATATCTATGTATTGTGTGAAGTGGCGATTGTAATCCAACTCTTTATCCCTTTCTTATTCAGTACATGGGATGTGTAAAGATTACCCCTCTTGTGACATGCCTACTAAGTCGTGCTCCGACACGTGGGAGATATAGCCGCATCGTGGGTGTTACAAGTTGGTAATCAGAGCCTTCCCCGACTTAGGAGCCCCCTGCTTGATCGAATCGTTGACGTTGTTGAGTCTAAAAAATGTTTTGAGTCTTATAGGATTATATATATCGGAGAGTAGGATTCTTTTTACTCCCCAGTCCCTTTGTCGCTCTGGTGAGGCCTCCTGACGTAGAGTTTTGACTCTTCTCTTCCCAAATTTCACGATTTTTTAGGATCACGCGGGTATCTTGGAATCTTTCCGATGGTTTTGTGGCGAGAACATTGTTCTTGGTGCCTCCTGACATTTAGGGGCTGTGGTAGTGTCCCGGGGAGTTGAGCTCCGAGGTGTTGTCGTCACGATTTTATCGTTGCAGTTCTGGAATACCTGAGTTCGTCGACATCGAAAATCTCTTTTATGCTGTTGTTGGTGAGATAACCTCGACGCCACCCAGTACCGGGGAGGGAGTTCGGGAGTATTGCCATAACTCATATAACGGATGCTTTTCGAAGGTTGAGGTAAATGATTTCCGAAGGTTGCCTGGTTATGTGTTGAAGGATGGATACAACTGGATGTAGGTATTGTTAGTTTGGGTGAGATATTATGCTTCCCCTGTATCCCCAACACCTGATTGCATAACCAGAAAGTTTCAGGAGTTTGTAAGTGGGAATTCAAGTAGCTCGTAGGAATTCTTTCCAACAGACACATGATATGACATGGGGTGTATCATATGTTTGTTCCGGCTTATTCTGCAAGCCAATCCTTTGTTTTGTTTTGAGTTGTGGTACTTGAGTTGCTTCAATGTCAAATGTTGATTCCATGCCTCTTTTGAAGCGGTGTTCTCATATTTCTATGTGAGTACTAATCCTTCATGATAATCGAGATTGTCATGTAAATCCTTTCCAACCGGTGTGTTTCTCTTCAAGGGGATCCGATCATTTTCAACATCCGCAAGATCCAATCTCAGTTTTCTCAACGGTGTTCGTTTCATCCATCCCAAGTTGTCTTTGTTGTCCCTACCTCCCACCCTTGTTTCTTCAAGGACTTAGATTTCTTAATCGAGTATCCATCTTATTGATGTGAAGTCTCCATTCTTTTCCGTAAATATTCTTATCCGGTGATTATCAGGAAGATACTAACGGAGCTTCAAGTTTATCATTCTTTATTCTCTTTCTTCTTCGTTGGATTCAATTCAAGCTTTGCCAATCATATCTTTTCCTTGTTGCAAATGCTTTCTCATGCCGGTGCACCTCTTAATCATTCCCCGCTTGCTATTCAATTGTTCCGGAGTGCTCAAGATATCTCGAAGATTCGTGTTTTCCACTCTGCTTTCATTCAAGCTCTTTCGAGAATGTTATCCCATTCAAGTCATTTAGTTCAACCGGTGCAATCTCTCTTTTAAATCTCTTCAACGGTGTTTCTTTTGAGTGGGCCCTACCCACATGTCTTTTCCCAGGATCTTACCTGACTCTTCTAATTTTACCGGGGTTATTCTCAAATCTTTCAAAGTTTGATGTAAGAATGAGTTATCATTAGTCAAATGCCTTTCTCCAAGATCTGTCAAATTCTTATCACCGTTGGCTCAACCTTTTAAATTCGTCATCCCGGAGTATCTCAACAATTCATGGTGGTGTTTCTCGTCGTCATTCTCAACATTTGAAGACTGAAGAAGAGTTTTCCTCCATATCTTGCTCCATTCTCTTCAAGATTCATGGTGCTAGCTTTATGCCATCCTTTCATAATTGTTTTCGATTGTGAGAATTCTTTTCACCCATCCGGAGCAGTTCAGGAGTCTTTTCAGTCTGATTCTCCGGAGGCCATCATTTTGTGTTATTCATTCTCAGCTTTCAGCTCTCATTCTCTAAATCTTACTGGTGCATCATTCAAGTTTTCTCTAATCAGCTCGTGATCTCTTCGTTCTCTTGTATCAAATTCCCTCAAGTATCTTCATTCGTTCTCTAATTCTCACCGGTGATTCATCCCTTTACTTCGTTCATTTTCAATTCTTACGGCGGTTTGTTCAAGACTCCTCTTCATACGTTATCATATCAATTCATTCGTTCTTTCAAATCTTACCGGCGGATCATTGAAGTCTTTTCTCAAGTTTAAGCTATACCTCTCTTTAATCCTTTCCACGAGAATAAGTAGTATGCCAAATCCGTTGCTTGTCATCAATTTAATTGATGAAGGATAAGAATAATGTAATTCTTATTCTTGTTTCATCCAATGGATTAATTCCTTATTCCAGAGGTTCATCAAATTCTTGGTTTTATTTGGTTCATCTTTTCTTTTCCCGGGAGTTCCAAGCTCTCTCAATTTTCTAGTCATGAAGATCCATCTAATCATTGCAAGTCTTCACCTTGTGTTTTCAACTTCTCTTTCATTTCGATTGATCATTCTTTTGTTACCGGAGTTCTTCATGGAGACTCTACATGTTGGTTCATAAAGGATTTAATTCCTCCTCGAAGCGTTCATCAAGATTCTTTTCAGAGGAGCTCAAGCATTCTTCATCTTGCAATCCGGAGTGCAATTGTTCTGCCTTATCTTTTGAGGTGGTAATATATCATTCTTCTTTCACAAGAATGAGGTATTTAAACCCATAACTTTCCTCCATGGAGTTATCTTGGTATAAATTTCACCTAAAGCCTTACATTGGGAATGTTGTTCTTTGTGGTGGCTATCTATGATCCAAGTTTTATCCTTATCACCTCGGTGGAAGAAGATTTCTATCCTTTTCTAGCTCCCAATCAAATCTTTTCCGTGAGTGGCAAGTTGTCACCTCATAAGTTTGAGATGTCTTCCTTAAGCCCACATCAAGCTTGCTCTTTTCGTTGTTGGTTTTCCAACAACTCCGTTCGAACCTTCTCCTAAAGATGTTGTTCAAGATCATTTAAGGTAGAAGATGTTGTTTTCTCCTCCGTTCTTTTGATTCCATTCTTACATTTGTTCCGGGGGCATTGTGATGTTGCTCTTTTCGACCCATCATCTTGTTTTGTCAAGATCATGTTTAATTCCTTTCATTTACAGTCGGAGTGCTGTCCAAATCATTTCATTCTTTTTCCTTCTCTATCTTGTTTTAACCGGAGTGTTGTGTCATCTGCTCAAGTTCTTTTTGTCTTTTCAAGTCTTGCATCTTGTTTCAACCGGAGTGCTTGCATCTACTTCTTGTCCATTGTAACCTTTTCTTATGTCTTTCAACCCACAAGGTTCCCGTATTGTTCCTTGTTCCTCTTTCCTAACTGAGTGTTTTCTACTTTGTTCATCGTTGTTGTATTCTTTTCTCTAAGATGGCTTAACCTTTCAAGGTTCTTTGGTTTTACTCATTTGTCAAAGAAGCAACTTTGTTTTACCTCTTATCTTCCTCTTTCTTTTTCCCTCCGGTGCCATCCTAGATCTCGGGACGAGATCCTCTCGTAGTGGTGGAGTGTTGTAATGCCCCGGATACAACTTTCCATATTTGTACTCCGACTCTTGCCTTTTCCGGAGATGCGAGATGAGATTCCCTTCATGGTTGGGTTTTGTCTTCGTTTTGCATTTTGTCCATGTCATGCATTTCATATCATGTCATCATGTGCATCTCATTTGCATACGTGTTTGTCTCATGCATCTGAGCATTTTCCCCGTTGTCCGTTTTGCAATCCGACACTCCTATGCCCTCCGGCGCCCCCTTTTGCCTCTTTTCGTGAGCGGGTGTTAAACTTTCTCAGCATGGACCAAGATTTTCCAAGCGGCCTTGGTTTGCCACCGGTAGACCGCCTGTCAAGTTTCGTGCCTTTTGGAGTTCGTTTGATATTCAAACGGTTAACCGGGGAACCGTAAAGGCCTCGTGTGTGTTGCAGCCCAACACCCCTCCAAGTCAGCCCCCAAACCCATCCAAACCCCCTCCATCCTCTCGGCCATTCGATCACGATCACGTGGCCGAAAACCGCACTCCATTTGGACACTCCAAAGTCCTCCTACCTAGAAATATGTGCTCCTCCCGGATTTTTCGTGGTCTAACCCTAGATCCACTCCTCCACCGCGCATCTGGACGCGTCCTCGCCGCGCCGGACATGTCGAACCGCTGCCTCCATGTCGCCCGGCCAATCCGAGGCCGCCACGTCAGCTCCAACCCCGCCGCGCCACATGTCTGCCCGCGCCCCACTTCGCCGCCGGGCCCGCGGAGCCCATGTTCGGCCTGCTCCGGGCCGCAGCGGGCTCGATCCGCCCGAGCCGCAAGGATCCCACGCCGCCTTCGCCGGACCCTGCCGCCTTCGCCGGACCCTGCCGCCTTCGCGCCATCGCCGGCGCCAACTCAGGCGTCCAGGCACACTGTCCGCCCGCACCTCGCAGCTCCGCTCGGCGCCCCTCGCTGCGGGCTCCGGTGCCATCTCCCGCCACAACCGGCCCATAGGTTGGCCGACGTGCTCCGCCGCCCAGGGGCCGGAACCCCCCAGTCTTCAGTCACCTTTCCCTCGAGCCCAATGGAGCGCCGCCGCCTGAAACTCCCGCGTCGACCCCGCCTCCTTTCAGATCCGGTTGAGTTGGACCCAGATCTGCCACATCTGCATCACCCGACGCCGGCCCTCCGCACCTGCCCGCTCGCCGGAGTACTAGAGCCGTCGGCCTCGTCCCCGGTCGGGAGGAGGACTACGCTCGCGCACCCAACCACCTCCCCTCCGTCGCCCTTGTGGGCCCTGCAGCTGGCCTTGCTCCTCCGCAAGGCCCGACGTGCCTCTATTTACATAATGGGCCAAAGCCCACGTGGTGAGATGCCCTATTCCCCACCCCGAGCGCTCTTTAGCTATCTGACGCTCGGACCTTTTTGTTTCACCAAGTCCTCAGATCCTCATGATATATGCCTCTGTTCATCATGCCATAACTTCTCATCCGTAAGTCCGTTTTGTGCATAAGATATATCAAAATGTTCATCGTGATGTGCTCTTCATTTTGTTCCATGCTTGTTTGAGTCCATATTTATGGCCAAGTGACTGTTGCAAGAGTGCTATAAAATGTTAGTTCCTGTTTCTTAGCAGAGTATGAGCATTTGTCATTTTTGCTACATTTATTGTGTGCTGCATATGGGCATGAGCTCTACATGTGTTTTGGGCTATGCCATGCCATATTTACAGGGGTGTATGCCATGTTTTTTTGCGATCATTGTGGTGACTAGCACAAGCATGCAAAGTAGCTCTCGTGATATTGCTGATTTCAGAGACTTAGAATTTCACTGTCATTTCCCTGTTGTTATTTTTATGCCATGTATCCATGATGCTACAGAGAGATCCATGCTTCTTTTGAGTATGTCCAGTAAGGATGATTTGGACATATTGTTATGCTCTATCCATCCATGCCCCCGTTTGCATTTATGGAGTGCCCTAGCATGACTCAATGTTGCTCTACTTTTGCTATAAAATGTTCCTGGCAGATTGTTTACGTGTTAATCAATTTTGCCAAGGTTGTTGTAGTTGATCCATGCATGCTATGAGTTTGTTCTTGCTTTGGTTAGCTTCATGAGCATGTATTCTTGCTGATCCTATGCTTATCTTGCCATGCAATGCCTTGTGTTGAGTGAATCGAGCTCGCAAACATGCCTTCATAACTCTGTTTTTGCCATGTCCAGTTTTCTGCTAAGTCTGAATCTGTTAACGAAACTTGCTATGTTTACATGGGTACCATCATATCTTCTGATCCTTTTTGGCTTATGGTCAGTAAGGGACTTCTGTTATATGCTTTGAGTAGATCCATGCCATGCCTTTTATTGATATGTTATGTTCCTGTAGCATGTTGTTGTCTTGCTCTAAACATTGCTTCCTGATGTTAATTCCTGACATGTTAGTATTTTCACTAAGTGTGTGATGCTGATATCTTTTGCACTTTTTCCATGCTAGTTTGAACCTGTTCTTGTGTGTTTTAGCCGTAGCTCAGTGTTAATCTTTTGTCAAGCATCCTGAGTAGATCACCGCCATGTGCTTTGTTGTTATATTGGAGTTCGATAGCTCAGCTTCTTGTTGCATTCTAGATGGCATCGTGCTGTTAATCGGAGAATTGTGCTATTATTGTTTTGCTTGACATTTGCAAACCGTGCATCCGTTCCGGTGATCTTTATATCGATTTCGACCGAAATCAACTCATCTTTCCAGCGGCGCACTTGGTTTGCCAAGTTGAGGCCTGGTTCAATATTTTCCTTCCGGAGCACGCATATGCATTGCATATCACATCCCGCATATCATGCCATGTTTTGCATCATGTTGCTTGCGCATTGCACCGTGGTTGATTGTTGTTTTCCTTTTTGCTTGTGTTCTTTCTTTGGGTAGAGCTGGGAGACGATTATGTGATCGAGGAACCCGTTGAGTACGCTTACGAGGATCAAGCTTACGTCAACTCGGAGAACTTTGCAGGCAAGATGACCATACCCTCGAAATCACTTCTATCTTTGCTTGCTAGTTGCTCGTTCTATTGCTATGCTGCGATACCTACCACTTGCTTTATCATGCGTCCCATATTGCCATGTCAAGCCTCTAACCCACCTTTCCTAGCAAACCGTTGTTCGGCTATGTTACCGCTTTGCTCAGCCCCTCTTATAGCGTTGCTAGTTGTAGGTGAAGATGTAGTTTGTTCCATGTTGGAACATGGATATTGTTGGGATATCATTGCTATATATTGTTTACTTTAATCCATCTATATACTTGGCAAAGGGTTGAAGGCTCGGCCTTATGCCTGGTGTTTTGTTCCACTCTTTCCGCCCTAGTTTCCGTCATACCGGTGTTATGTTCCTTGATTTTGCGTTCCTTACGCGATTGGGTTATAACGGGAACCCCTTGACAGTTCGCCTTGAATAAAACTCCTCCAGCAAGGCCCAACCTTGGTTTAACATTTGCCACCTAAGCCTTTTTCCCTTGGGTTCTGCAGACTCAATGGTCATCTTTATTTTAACCCCCCCCGGGGCCAGTGCTCCTCTGAGTGTTGGTCCAAAACAGATCCACTTGCAGCGCCACCTCGGGGAAACTTGAGGGTTGGTTTTAGTTGTATGTAGTGTTCATACGGTGTGCCCTGAGAACGAGATATGTGCAGCTCCTATCGGGATTTGTCGGCACATCGGGCGGCTTTGCTGGTCTTGTTTTACCATTGTCGAAATGTCTTGTAACCGGGATTCCGAGTCTGATCAGGTTGTACTGGGAGAAGGAATATCCTTCGTTGACCGTGAGAGCTTGTGATGGGCTAAGTTGGGACACCCCTGCAGGGTTTTGAACTTTCTTCAACCGTGCCCGCGGTTATGGGCAGATGGTAATTTGTTAATACCTAGTTGTAGAGAACTTGACACTTAACATAATTAAAATGCATCAACCGTGTGTGTAGCCGTCATTATCTCTTTCTGGCGGAGTCCGGGAAGTGGTTTCAGGATCACTTCTTGCTCACTTTGTAACGCCCTCGATGCGGCTATATCTCCCATGTGTCGAAGCATGACTTAGAGGCATAACCGCATTGAAAGCAATGTCACAAGTGAGGTAATCTTCACACCAACCCATGTAATACATAAGGGAAAGAGATACATAGTTGGCTTACAATCGCCACTTCACACAATTACATGAATAAAGCATTACAACATCCAAATACAATCAAGATCCGACTACAGAACAAAAATAAAGAGCAACCCCAAATGCGACAAGGTCCCCCGATCGACCCCAACTGGGCTCCACTACTGATCAACTAGAAACAAAACAAGACAAAGGGCAAGATCTTCATCGAGCTCCTCCTTGAGCTTGGTTGCGTCACCTGCTCGGTAACATCGGCACCTGCAAACGGGTTTTGGAAGTATCTGTGAGACACGGGGACTCAGCAATCTCACACCCTCGCGATCAAGACTATTTAAGCTTATGGGTAAGGTAAAAGGTATGAGGTGGAGCAGCAGCAAGCGACTAGCATATATTGTGGCTAACATACGCAAAAGAGAGCGAGAAGAGAAGGCAAAGCACGATCGAGACACTATGATCAAGAAGTGATCCTGGAACAACCTAGATCAAGCATTACTTCAACACCGTGTTCACTTCCCGGACTCCGCCGGAAAGAGACCATCATGGTAACACACGCGGTTGGTGCATTTTAATTAAGGTCAACTTCAGGTTTTCTACAACCGGACATTAACAAATTCCCATCCGCCCATAACCGCGGGCACGACTTTCGAAAGTTCAAATCCTTGCAGGGGTGTCCCAACTTAGCCCATCACAAGCTCTCACGGTCAACGAAGGATATTCCTTCTAGCGGGAAGACCCGATCAGACTTGGAATCCCGGTTACAAGACATCCTCGACAATGATAAAACAAGTCCAGCAAGACCGCCTGATGCGTCGACATCCTGAAAGGAGCTGCACATATCTTGTTCTCAGGGCAACACCGGATGAGACATCCTACGAGTAAAACCAGCCCTCAAGTTTCCCCGAGGTGGCCCTGCAGTCTACTCAGTTCGGACCAACACTTCGACAAGCACTGGCCCCCGGGGGGGGGGGGGTTAAAATAAAGATGACCCTTGGGCTGGCCTAACCCAAGGGAAAAAGAGGCTAGGTGGCGAATGGTAAAACCAACGTTGGGCCTTGCTGGAGGAGTTTTATTCAAGGTGAACTGTTAAGGGGTTACCATTATAACCCAACCGCGTAAGGAACGCAAAATCCGGGAACATAACACCGATATGACGGAAACTAGGGCGACAAGAGTGGAACAAAACACCAGGCATAAGACCGAGCCTTCCACCCTTTACCAAGTATATAGATGCATTAATTAAATAAGATATATTGTGATATCCCAACAAGTAAACATGTTCCAACAAGGAACAACATCTCCATGTTCCAACAAGGAACAAACTTCAATCTTCACCTTCAACTAACAATGCTATAAGAGGGGCTGAGCAAAGCGGTAACATAGCCAAACAACGGTTTGCTAGGACAAAGTGGGTTAGAGGCTTGGTTCAACAATATGGGAGGCATGATAAGCAAGTGGTAGGTATTGCGGCATAGGCATAGCAAAAGAGCGAGCAACTAGCAAGCAAAGATAGAAGTGATTTCGAGGGTATGGTCATCTTGCCTGAAATCCCGCAAGGAAGAAGAACGAGTCCATGAAGAAGACAAACGGACTTAGTCGAACGGGTCCTCACAAATGCGATGATAACGGAACCAACCCGAATAAGCAACACCGGAAAGAAGCACACAACATAGTAAACAAACCACACACGAACATGGTATGATATGCGGGATGCGGTATGCGGTGCATATGCATGATTTGGAAAGGAATGATTGAACCTGGCCTCAACTTGGAAATCCAAGAGTGCCACTGGAAATGTGAGGTGATTTCGGTTGAGATCGATATAAAGATCACCGGAATCGGATGCACGGTTTGGAAATGGCAAGCAAAACAAATATGGCACCGGTCTGCGATAATCAGCAAGTAGCCATCTAAATGCATCAAGATAAATATGCTACAACACTCAAACATGGCAACAAAATACATGGCAGGCATCCCCTCATGATGCTTGACAAAAGATGAACACTGAGCTATGGCTAATTCATACACTAACAGGTTCAAACAAGCATGGCAAAAGTGCAAACGATAACAGGTTTCAGACTTAGTGAAATTAACACAAGTCTGGAATTTATCATCAGGAAGCACACTTTAGAGCACGAAAACTACATGCTACAGGAACATATCATGGAAAAGAAAGGCATGGAATGAAGCTACTCAAAGCACTTAACAAAAGTCCCTTAGTGACCTTGAGCCAAAAGGGATCAGAAAATACAATTGCAAGCATGTGAACATGGCAAAAACATAAACAGATCCCAGACTTTGTGAAAAACTGGAGCATGCAAATCAGTTAACGAGTAGGCATGTTCACGAGCTCGATGCACTCACTACAGAGCATGGCATGACAAACTAAGCATACACCCATCAAGAATACATGGCATAGAAGCTATACATGGCAAGAACAACAACATAGCATGCACGGATCAATAGCAACATCCTCGGCAAAATCGCTAACAAGTCAACAATCTGCCAGGATTCACGATATAGCAAAAGTAGAGCTCGATTGAATCAAGCTAGGGTGCTCCATAATTGCAAACAAAGACATGTATGGATAGATCACAACAATGTTAACAAAACATGCTTACTGATCATCCTCAAAAGAGGCAGGGATCACTAGGAAACAACATGAACATATGGCATAAGGACAAAATCAGGACAAGGACCGATTACGGTACTTTGCAAGCTTGTGCTAGTCACCACAAAGATCAAAAAAATACATGGCAAGCACCTCTGTAAAGATGGCATGGCATATAACAAAACACATGTAGAGCTCAGGATCATAGCATGCACACATTAAACATGGCAAAAATGACAAAAAGGTAATTGATGAAACAAATCTGACAAATTACTCACATAGCCCTCTTCCAACAGCATTTCGGGCATCAAGATGAGTTCAAATGAAAATGATGCAATGAGATGAAATGATGTACTCCTGGAGACGAACATTTTGATATGCTACACGCTCAAAACGGAGCCACGGATGATGAGTTATGGCATGATGAAAATGTCCAAAAATTATGAAGAGAGAGAGGGAAAAGTCAACCGAGAATTAGGGTTTCAGATTCCAGATCCGATCGGTGCACTGTAGACGAGGCGCTCGGATCTCTCGCCGGAGACGGTGAAGAGAACGGCGGCCGGTGGCGCTCGGGCGCAGGGAGGCCGGGGAGCTTGAGGGGCGGCGCGGACGCGGCTTCGGGTGGCTCCGGAGCTCCTCCGGCGAGCTCAGCAGAGCAAGGCGGCGCGGATCCGTGAGGAACGGCAGCGAGGGGCATGGTGGCGGCCAGCGGAAGTCTGACGGGTCTGCGCCGGCAAAGACGGCGTCCGGCGACGCCGGTGGGCGGCGGTAGGAATGGCGCTCGCGGCCGAGTCCTGCAGGCGCGACGAGGCACGGCATCGGGCGCCGGCGGCGAGATGGCGAAATCCGGCGAGGTGCGGCGGAGCGGTCCGGCGAGTCAGCGTCGTCGGCGGCGATGGCAGGCGGCGGCCGGAGCTAGGAGCTCGCCGGCGCGGGCGAAGAGAGGCGCGGGCGGGCGTCGCGAGGGAGCGGGCCGCGGGGGCCGGACACGGGCTCGCGGGCCTCGAGCGGCGCGGCGATGTGGGCACCGGGCGGGGCGAATGCCAGCCCGACACGTGGCGGCGGACATTGTGGGCGGACACGTCCGTCGGCGGGAAAAATGTCCGGCGGGTGAGGGGAGAGAGGGGCTAGGGTTTTGCGCGAGAATTTCGGGGGTGATGACATATATATAGGTAGAGGGAGCTAGGAGAGTCCAAATGAGGTGCGGTTTGCGGCCACGCGATCGTGATCGAACGACCGAGATGATGGAGGAGGTTTAGGTGGGTTTTGGGCCACTTTGGAAGGATGTTGGGCTGCAACACACACAAGGCCTTTTCGGTCCCTCGGTTAACCGTTGGAGTATCAAACGAAGTCCAAATGGCACGAAACTTGACAGGCGGTCTACCGGTAGTAAACCAAGGCCGCACGACAAGTCTCGGTCAAATCCGAAAACTTTTAACACCCGCACATGAAAGGAGGTAGAAAGGGACACCGGGTGACATAGGAGCGCCGGATTGCAAAACGGACAACGGGGAAAATGCTCGGATGCATGAGACGAACATGTATGCAAATGAAATGCACATGATTACATGATATGCAATGCATGACACGCAAGCAATGACAAGGCAACAATAGAGAATAACTGGAAGACACCTGGCACAATGGTCTCGGGGCGTTACAACACTCCACCACTACGAGAGGATCTCATCCCGAGATCTAGAATGGCACCGGAGGGAAATTGGAAGAGAAAGAGAAGAGGTAAAACTAAGTTGCTTCTTTGACAAATGAGTGAACCCAAATAACCTTGAAAAGGTTGAGCAAAATGAAAGAAAGAAAGCCATGGAGAAGAACAAAGTTGAAAGCACTCCGTTAAGAAAGAGGAACAAGGAAGAACAAATTCGAACAACACTCCGGTTGAGAAGGGATGCAAGACTTGATAAAATGAAAGAACTTGAGCAGCGGGCACACACTCTAGTTAAATGTATAAGCACGAAAAGAACATGATCTTCACAATTCGAGATGATGATTGAAAAGAGCAACATCACAAGGCCTCCGGAATGAAAGAATATAATATAGATAATTGAAATAAAAGAATGGAGAAGAAAATGTCAACTTCTGTCACAAAAGAGCTTGAAAAGACATCTTTAGGAGAAGGGTTGAACGGAGTTGTTGGAGAACCAACGACGAAAAGAATAAGATTGATATGGTCTTATGGAATACATCTCAAATTATGAGGTGACACCCTGCCACTCACGGAAAAAAAATCGGATTGGTATGAACAAGGAGGCGAGAAAGTATTTCACCGGGAGGATAAAGAAGAACTTGGGTCCTTTATAAGCACCATGGATAGGAACAATCCTCAGGGAAGGCTTTAGGTGAAATATACCCCAAGATAACTCCAAAGAAGAGGTTGATTGGTTGGAAAGATGACTTGAGCGAAGAGAAAATGATGGATTTAAATACCTCACTCTTGAAAACATGTGAAACATGACACACAAAGGGAAATTGTCAAGAGTGACATGACACCACGTCAAAATATAAGAAAGAAAGAAAGAATCACACTTTGGAAAGCAAGATGAAGAATGCTTGAGCTCCTCTGAAAAGAATCTCAATGAACACTTGGAGAAGGAATGAAATCATAGATGAACCATCATGTAGAACCTCCGTGAAGAACTCCGGTAACAAAAAGGACGATCAAACGGAAGAAAGAGAGGTTGAAAACACAAGGTGAATCCTTGTAATGATTTAGATGGATCTCCGTGGTGATATAATTGCGAGAGGTAGGAACTCCGGGAAAATAGAAGATGAAACAATTGAGATCAAGAATTTTATGAGCCTCCGGAATAAGGAATTGAGTTCACTTGATGAAACAAGAATAAGAATTACATTATGCTTATCCTTCACCAATTTAAATTGATGACCAACAACGGATTTGACATACTACTTATTCTCGAAGAAAGGATTAAGATAGATATCGCGCCAACTTGAGAAGGTCTTCAACGAAACACCGGTGGAATCGAAACAACGAATGAATTGATACAATAAACGAATGACGAGAAGTCTTGAACGAACCACCGTAAGAATTTAAAATGAACGAAGAGAAAAATAAAGAAACACCGGGAAGAATTATAAAAAGAACGAAGATACTTGAGAGTATTTGATACATGAGAACGAAGAGATCACGAGTCGATTAGAGATCACTTGAACGAAACACCGGTAAAATAGGAGAATGAGAACTGACAGCTGAGAATGAATAAACCTGAATTGATGGACTCCGGATAACACACTAAGAATACTCCTGAATAGCTCCGGATAGGTGAAAAGAATTCTCACAATCAAACAATTATGAGAGGATGGCAGAGAATGGGGCAAGATTTAAAAGAAACTCTTCTCCGGTCTCCGAATCTGAGAATGACGACGAGAAACACCACCAATAATTGTAGAGGCACTCCGGAAGAATCAAACGCGAAGAGATTGAGCCAACGATGAAAAGAATTCGACAGATCTTGGAGAAAAACATAAGACTGATGATAATTCCTTCTTACGTCAAACTTCAAAAGAATTTAGGATAGCTCCGGGAAAATAAGAAGAGTCAGGTAAGATCCTGGGAAAAGACCTGTGGGTTAGGGCCCACTCAAAAGATACACCGTTGAACGATTTGAAGGAGAGATTGCACCGATTGAATTAAATGGCTTGAATACGATAGGACCTCGAAATAGCTTGAATGAAAGCAGAGTGGAAACACGAATCTTCGAGATATCTTCAGCACTCCGGAACAAATGAATAACGAAAAGTTAATGATTGAGAGGTGCACCGACAAGAGAAGATATTTGAAATAAGGAAAAGAATATGATCAAACACCGAAAGCTTGATTTGAATCCACCAGAGAAGAGAACGAGTGAAGAGTGACGAACTTGAAGCTCCGTTAGAATCTTCCTGAGAATCACCGGATAAGAACATTGACGGAAAAGAATGGAGAGACTTCACAAGAATAAAATGGGTACCTGATGAAGAAATCTGAGTCCTTGAAGGAACAAAGGGAGGGAGGGTGGCAAAAACAAAGACAACTTGGGATGGATGAAACGAACAACATTGAGAAAGCTGAGATTGAATCTTGCGGATGTAGAAAATGAACAGATCCGCTTGAAGAGAAAACACACCGGTTGAACATGATTTACATGACAATCTCGATTATCAAGAAGGATTAGTATTCCCATAGGAATACGAGAACACCGCTTAGGAAAGGTATGGAATCAATACTTGACTTCGAAGCAACTCGAATACCACATCTCAAAACAAAACAAGGATTGGCTTGCATAATAAGCCAGAACAAACATATGATAGAGATTTCATCTGAAGTTTTCGTGGTGGGGCCTACACGGGCTCGATCGTACAGCACCATCATGTACAAGGCAGTGCACATGACATACGAAGCGTCCCCGAGTCGGCATAGCCAAGGACTCTTTAAGACACAATGAGACCACTGTAAAACCAACCGTGGATAGGCGGACCACTAGACGTCGAACCCCAATTTCATATCATACATCTGTCGGAAAGATATCCTAAGAGCTACTTGAATTCCCACTTATAAACACCCGAAACTTTCCGGTTATGCAATCAGGTGTTGGGGATACAGGGGAAGCATAATATCTCACGCAATTCTAGCAAATCCTACATCCAGCTATATCCATCCTTCAACACATAACCAAGAAACCTTCGGAAATCGTCTACCTCAACCTTCGAAAAGCATCCGTTATACAAGTTATGGCAATACTCCCGAACTCCCGCCCCAGTACTGGGTGGCGTCGAGGTTATCTCACCAACAACTGCATAAAAGAGATTTTCGATGTCGGCAAAACTAAACTCAGGTATTCTAGAACTGCAACGATAAAATTGTGATGACAATACCTTGGATCTCAAGTCCCTGGGACACTACCACAACCCCTAAATGATAGGAGGCACCAAGAACAATGTTCTCGTCACAAAACCATCGGAACGATTCCAAGATACCCGCGTGATCCTAAATTTTTTTTAGTGAAATTTGAGAAGAGAAGAGTCAAAACTCTACATCAGGATGCCTCACCAGAGCGACGAAGGGACTGAGGAGTAAAAAGAATTCCTAACTCTCCGATATATATAATCCTAAATGACTCAAAACATTTCTAGACTCAATAACGCCAGCGATTCGATCAAGCAGGGGGCTCCTAAGGTCGGGGAAGGCTCTGGTTACCAACTTGTAACGCCCTCGATACGGCTATATCTCCCACGTGTCAAAGCACGACTTAGAGGCATAACCGCATTGAAAGCAATGTCGCAAGTGAGGTAATCTTCACACAACCCATGTAATACATAAGGGAAAGAGATACATAGTTGGCTTACAATCGCCACTTCACACAATTACATGAATAAAGCATTACAACATCCAAATACAATCAAGATCCGACTACGGAACCAAAATAAAGAGCAACCCCAAATGCAACAAGGTCCCCCGATCGACCCCAACTGGGCTCCACTACTGATCAACTAGAAACGAAACAAGACAAAGGGCAAGATCTTCATCGAGCTCCTCCTTGAGCTTGGTTGCGTCACCTGCTCGGTAACATCGGCACCTGCAAACTGGTTTTGGAAGTATCTGTGAGACACGGGAACTCAACAATTTCACACCCTCGCGATTAAGACTATTTAAGCTTATGGGTAAGGTAAAAGGTATGAGGTGGAGCAGCAGCAAGCGACTAGCATATATGGTGGCTAACATACGCAAAAGAGAGCGAGAAGAGAAGGCAAAGCACGATCGAGAAACTATGATCAAGAAGTGATCCTGGAACAACCTACATCAAGCATTACTCCAACACCGTGTTCACTTACCGGACCCCGCCGGAAAGAGACCATCATGGTAACACACGCGGTTGGTGCATTTTAATTAAGGTCAACTTCAGGTTTTCTACAACCGGACATTAACAAATTCCCATCTGCCCATAACCGCGGGCACGACTTTCGAAAGTTCAAATCCTTGCAGGGGTGTCCCAACTTAGCCCATCACAAGCTCTCACGGTCAACGAAGGATATTCCTTCTAGCGGGAAGACCCGATCAGACTCAGAATCCCGGTTACAAGACATCCTCGACAATGATAAAACAAGTCCAGCAAGACCGCCTGATGCGCCGACATCCTGAAAGGAGCTGCACATATCTCGTTCTCAGGGAAACACCGGATGAGACATCCTACGAGTAAAACCAGCCCTCAAGTTTCCCCGAGGTGGCCCTGCAGTCTACTCAGTTCGGACCAGCACTTCGACAAGCACTGGCCCCCGGGGGGGGGGGGGGTTAAAATAAAGATGACCCTTGGGCTGGCCTAACCCAAGGGAAAAAGAGGCTAGGTGGCGAATGGTAAAACCAAGGTTGGGCCTTGCTGGAGGAGTTTTATTCAAGGTGAACTGTCAAGGGGTTCGCATTATAACCCAACCGCGTAAGGAACGCAAAATCCAGGAACATAACACCGATATGACGGAAACTAGGACGGCAAGAGTGGATCAAAACACCAGGCATAAGGCCGAGCCTTCCACCCTTTACCAAGTATATAGATGCATTAATTAAATAAGATATATTGTGATATCCCAACAAGTAAACATGTTCCAACAAGGAACAACATCTCCATGTTCCAACAAGGAACAAACTTCAATCTTCACCTGCAACTAACAACGCTATAAGAGGGGCTGAGCAAAGCGGTAACATAGCCAAACAACGGTTTGCTAGGACAAAGTGGGTTAGAGGCTTGGTTCAACAATATGGGAGGCATGATAAGCAAGTGGTAGGTATCGCGGCATAGGCATAGCAATAGAGCGAGCAACTAGCAAGCAAAGATAGAAGTGATTTCCAGGGTATGGTTATCTTGCCTGAAATCCCGCAAGGAAGAAGAACGAGTCCATGAAGAAGACAAACGGACGTAGTCGAACGGGTCCTCACAAACGCGACGATAACGTAACCAACCCGAAGAAGCAACACCGGAAAGAAGCACACAACATAGTAAACAAACCACACACAAACATGGTATGATATGCGGGATGCGGTATGCGGTGCATATTCATGATTTGGAAAGGAATGATTGAACCTGGCCTCAACATGGAAATCCAAGAGTGCCACTGGAAATGTGAGGTGATTTCGGTTGAGATCGATACAAAGATCACCGGAATCGGATGCACGGTTTGGAAATGGCAAGCAAAACAAATATGGCACCGGTCTGCGATAAACAACAAGTAGCAATCTAAATGCATCAAGATAAATATGCTACAACACTCAAACATGGCAACAAAATACATGGAAGGGATCCCCTCATGATGCTTGACAAAAGATGAACACCGAGCTACGGCTAATTCATACACTAACAGGTTCAAACAAGCATGGCAAAAGTGCAAACGATAATAGGTTTCAGACTTAGTGAAATTAACACAAGTCTGGAATTTATCATCAGGAAGCACAGTTTAGAGCACGAAAACTACATGCTACAGGAACATATCATGGCAAAGAAAGGCACGGAATGAAGCTACTCAAAGCACTTAACAAAAGTCCCTTAGTGACCTTGAGCCAAAAGGGATCAGAAAATACAATTGCAAGCATGTGAACATGGCAAAAACATAAACAGATCCCAGACTTTGTGAAAAACTGGAGCATGCAAATCAGTTAACGAGTAGGCATGTTCACGAGCTCGATGCACTCACTACAGAGCATGGCATGACAAACTAAGCATACACCCATCAAGAATACATGGCATAGAAGCTATACATGGCAAGAACAACAACATAGCATGCACGGATCAATAGCAACATCCTCGGCAAAATCGCTAACAAGTCAACAATCTGCCAGGATTCACGATATAGCAAAAGTAGAGCTCGATTGACTCAAGCTAGGGTGCTCCATAATTGCAAACAAAGACATGTATGGATAGAGCACAACAATGTTAACAAAACATGCTTACTGATCATCCTCAAAAGAGGCACGGATCACTTGGAAACAACATGAACATATGGCATAACGACAAAATCAGGACAAGGACTTAGTGAAATTCTAAGTCCCTGAAATCAGCATTACCGATTACGGTACTTTGCAAGCTTGTGCTAGTCACCACAAAGGTCAAAAAAATACATGGCAAGCACCTCTGTAAAGATGGCATGGCATATAACAAAACACATGTAGAGCTCGGGATCATAGCATGCACACATTAAACATGGCAAAAATGACAAAAAGCTAATTGATGAAACAGATCTGACAAATTACTCACATATCCCTCTTCCAACAACATTTCGGGCGTCAAGATGAGCTCAAATGAAAATGATGCAATGAGATGAAATGGTGTACTCCTCGGGACGAACATTTTGATATGCTACACGCTCAAAATGGAGCCACGAATGATGAGTTATGGCATGATGAAAATGTCCAAAAATTATGAAGAGAGAGGGAAAAGTCAACCGAGAATTAGGGTTTCAGATTCCAGATCCCATCGGTGCACTGTAGACGAGGCGCTCGGATCTCTCGCCGGAGACGGTGAAGACAACGGCGGCCGATGGCGCTCGGGCGCGGGGAGGCCGGGGAGCTCGAGGGGCGGCACGGACGCGGCTTCGGGTGGCTCCGGAGCTCCTCCGGCGAGCTCAGCAGAGCAAGGCGGCGCGAATCCGTGGGGAACGGCGGCGAGGGGCATGGCGGCGGCCGGCGGAAGTTCGACGGGTCTGTGCCAGCGAAGATGGCGTCCGGCGACACCGGGGGGCGGCGGCAGGCGTGGTGCTCGCGGCCGGGTCCTGCAGGAGCGGCGAGGCAGGGCCTCGGGCGCCGACGGCGAGATGGCGAAATCCGGCGAGGTGCGGCGAAGCGGTCTGTCGGTGTACTAGAGTAGGGGTACCCTAGTACCCCAAACTCGTGCACGGGCAGTTGCAGCGCCCCATGGCAAGGCTTGCCGGGTGACCGCCAAGACCCTCCGTGGTTCCCTTGGAGACCATTCAAGAACAAAGTACTCAAACCAAGGCCCCGGCAAGAGGAGCTTGCCGGGAAGGCCAACCAAGGCCCCGGCAAGAGGAGCTTGCCGGGAAGGCCAACCCAGGCCCCGGCAAGAGGATCTTGCCGGGAAGAGACAAGACCCCGGCAAGAGGAGCTTGCCGGGAAGGCCACTCAAGGCATACCAAGAAAGCTTGCCGCGACGCGCCCTGCGTCCCGGCAAGGCCCGGTGAGCAACAAGCTCCCAAACACGACAAGACGACGACCGCGACAAGGAGCTTGCCGCGGGAAACCCCCACTTCGTGCCCGCGCTCCAGCACACCTGCTAACGTGTTGCTCTAGGACTCTCCCAAGCACACGTGGCAGGAGGCCGCGCAGCTAGGGGTGCGCGGTGGCAAGCGGAGATGAAGAGAAGGCCATCGTGGCAAACGGTGGCGCTCCTAACGGTCACTTTTTGCACTGTTTAGGCAACTCAGATGGGCATTCAATGACCTTGTCCCCTCCCGTCAGAGTTAGGTAGGGTGCACTGTGTCCATAGTAGCGGTAGCTGCACCTACCGCATCCTTTTCCATTTTTACCCTTCTAGTCTACGTTGCCACCTGTCGGTGACCCCTTGAAAGTATAAAAGGAGGCCCAAGCGCAACGTAGAAGGGTTTGGGCTCATTCGAAACATCAGGAACACTCTCACGCTCGGTCTGGCAGCGTCCATCGCTCCTGAGCAAGAATTCAATACACACAAACAAGCAGCAGTAGGGTTTTACGCATCCGTGCGGCCCAAAGCTGGGTAAAAACCGCTCGCGTGTACCGCCTCGATCCGCTCTTTGTGCGGCCTCCTCCCCCTCCGAACCGAAAGGGGCCCAGTCCCCATAGGTGTTGGTGGATCAGCTTCCCCGACATCTCTGGCGCGCCAGGTAGGGGGCGTCGAGATTGTGCGAACCCGATCCGGCGTGCACGCGAGCTAAATCTTCATCGTCTTCACCGACATGCCACCGAAGAAGAAGGATTCGGAGGCAGCTGTTCCGTCTGCGTCGCTTTCACCGCCTCCGGAGCAAACGGGTGGTGGAGTGGACGCCGGCGGAAGAATGGGCGTCGACGAGGGAGCCCTCAGTGCGGCCAAATCCAAGGACAAGGCGGCACAGACCTCGGTGTCCATGCGCGCACCGCGCCCCTCTCAGGAGGCGCGGGACCAGCAGCGTCATGGCGTTCGCAGCGCCATACGTCCGCTGGGCCAAGATCAAGCTGGTGGTTCTCGTGGCGCTCAAGACCAACATGCACGTCAACATGCTGGCTCGAGCGAAGTACGGTCACCTGGACGGGGCACTGCTCCTTCTAACGTGGTTAGGAGTCCGAGCACGCCCCACTCCTCGCACCGTTCACCTCCGCCGCCCACCACTCCAGCAGAAGCCTTGGCGCGAGCTCAACTGCTCCTAGACTATCCTCCGACGGCGGACAAGACCGACGAATGGAGGGCCACTATCCAGAGCCTCATCGGCTTCGCCAACGGCGACACTGCGCGGCAACCAAGCACCTCGCTGCCGCGGCAGGACAGCCGGACGCGAGCCGATGGCAACAAGACCGGGGGAGGTGCGACTTCCATGCACTCTCCACTACGAAGGCCAAAATCGCCGACTCGCCGGGTCCACCCCGACAGCGGCTCCACCGCGTCGTCGGACCCACGAGCTCGTCGCGACCAGCGCCAAGTTCTCCATGAACGACAACAAGAAGACGCTCGAACCCGCATCGAGCGCCGAAGAGAAGCGCGACGTCAATCCGACAAGCGCGCTGGGCCCTCTGTTGACATGCATGCGCCAGGGGAACCAGGCGATCTGCCGTACGCGGTAGGTTGTCCTGCGTTCACCCGTGAGCTGCGGCAAGTCCAGTGGCCCAGCACAAAGAATTTCAAACCAGACGTACCAGAGAAGTACGACGGCAAGACGCATCCGTCGGAGTTTCTCAGCATCTACACCATCGCGGTGCAGGCTGCCGGGGGACGGGACGACAAGATCCTTGCCAACTACTTCCCGCTGGTACTCAAGCCCAACGTCAGGTCCTGGCTCATGCACTTGCCGGACAATTCCATCTCCTCTTGGGCAGATTTATGCCATCAGTTTGTCGGCGCCTTTACAGGCGGCCACAAGCCACATGGCCAAGAGAGCGATCTTCATCTGCTCGCCCAGAAGGAAGGAGAGCCACTGCGCAAGTACATTCAGAGATTCAGCCGTGTACAACACAACATCCCAGACGTCCACCCCGCCGCGATCATCAGCGCGTTCCATCAGAACGTGCGAAACCGAAGGATGAGGGAGGAGATGGCGATGTGTAAGATCAGAGACGTCAGCGAGCTTTACGCCCTGGCCGACAAGTGTGCACGCGCTGAAGAGGGGAGGAGGCTCCCCGGAGAGAGTACAGGAGCAGGAGGATCCGACAGTGAGGATGCCGCCCCGACAAGGAAAGGCCGGCGGCGGAACAACAGAAGGAAAAAGGGCAAGGAAGTGCTAGCTGTCGAGCAGACCGGCAACGGAGGTGGCGCCAAGGAAACTAAGGATGGTGGCTCCGGCAAGGAGGCCCAGCCTGTGGCTGCCGCCGACAAGCCGGACGGCTCCGGCAAGCAGTATTGCAAGATCCACCGCACCAAGGGCCACGATCTCCAGAGTTGCAAGAAGGTTGAGCAGCTCGTTGAGCTGCAGAAAGCTGAATACGAGAGACGCGACAAGGAGAAGGCCCAGGAAGGTGCTGGAGGAGCTGGCAAGAAACGCCCTGGCCGGGGAGGACGCCGCGGCAAGGCCAAGCAGCAGCAAGGAGATAGGCCTCCCCGTGGCCGCGACAAGGATGAAGACAACGACGATGACGAAGACGTGGATGATGATGAGGCCGATGAGCAGGAATTTCAGAGAGCTACAGAGGTCCTGTGCGTTGACGGTGGTGCTTCTCTACATACTTCGCACCGCCAACTCAAGCAGTGGATGCGGGAGGTTAATGCAGCGGAACCATCCGTAGAGTCACGCAAGCCTCTGAGATGGTCCAGCACGCCTATCATCTTCGACATTGAGGATCACCCTGGTCACGTAACTGCGGTCGGGTGCTTGCCGATGTTGGTTTCACCAACTATCCGCAACCTCAAGGTCACGAAGATGCTAGTTGACGGTGGGGCCGGCTTGAATCTGATCTCCTCCGCGGTCCTTCAGAAACTCCAGATCCCTGACAGCGAGCTCGAAGAGACCGGCACATACCAAGGAATCAACCCGGGAAGGAGCAAGCCGAAGGGGAAGATCACGCTGCCGGTCACATTTGGCAGCGAGCTGAATTTCAGAACTGAGAGGGTCACATTTGACGTTGCCGATTTTCCATTGCCTTACAATGGGATCCTTGGCCGTCCAGCGCTCGCCAAGTTTATGGCAGCCTCTCACTATGCATACAACATGCTCAAGATGCCAGGCCCGATAAGTGTCATCTCTGTCCCCGGCGACAAGAAGGATGCCCTTATCTGCGCCGACAAGATCTACCGGGAAGCAGCAGCCGCAGCTGATCACAACACACTTGCCGCTGAAGCTCCCGGGGGGAAGAAGAAGACAAAGTCCGGCAAGAGCTCTGATGCCCACTCCGGCAAGCGCACCTCTTCGGAGTGCTGCGCTACCGTCGAGGACGCACCATCGAGCTCCACCGGCAAGTGTAAGAAGGCAATGGCAGCTCCACCTGAGACTAAGAAGGTGTCCGCCAAGGAGGATGGCACTGGTGGTACCTTCACCATCAGTGCCACGCTTGACCCCAAATAGGAAAGCGCACTCGTTGCTTTCCTGCGGGCGAATGTCGACGTGTTTGCATGGCAACCGTCTGATATCCCCGGTGTTCCCAGGAAAGTAATCGAGCACCACCTTGCCGTCTGTCCTCATGCGCGGCCCGTCAAGCAGAGAGTCAGGAAGCAAGCAGTGGAGCACCAAGAGTTCATTGCAGAAGAGATCAGGAAATTGGAAGCAGCAGGCCTTGTCAGAGGAGTGCTCCATCCCACGTGGTTGGCCAATCCTGTAGTCGTGCGCAAGGCGAACGGGAAATGGAGGCTTTGTATAGACTTCACTGATGTCAATAAAGCTTGTCCCAAAGATCCATTTCCCTTGCCGCGCATTGACCAGATTGTTGACTCCACAGCTGGATGTGATTTGCTTTCATTTCTTGATGCATATTCAGGATACCATCAAATCTTCATGGCAGAAGAGGATGAGGAAAAAACCGCATTTATCACCCCTTGCGGCACATACTGTTTTGTACGGATGCCCTTTGGGTTGAAGAATGCTGGTTCAACATTTGCAAGGGTAGTCCATGTCGCTTTTGAGCCACAGATACACAGAAATGTGGAAGCCTACATGGATGATATAGTGGTCAAGAGCAAGGACAAGGCTACCCTGATCCAAGATTTAGAAGAAACTTTTGCAAATCTGCGCAAGATCAACCTCAAGCTCAACCCCGAGAAGTGCGTGTTTGGAGTCCCTTCCGGCAAGCTTCTCGGGTTCTTTGTGTCTCAGCGGGGAATTGAAGCCAACCCCGACAAGATCAAGGCCATCGAGCAGATTGAAGCACCGAAGCGCGTCAAGGATGTGCGAAGGCTTGCCGGTTGCGTGGCTGCTCTCAGCAGGTTTATCTCTAAGTCTGCTGAGCGCGCCCTGCCGTTTTTCAAAATATTGAAAAAGGCAGGTCCAATGAAATGGACTCCGGAAGCGGAGGACGCGCTGCAGGACTTGAAGAGGTACCTGTCCTCCACTCCAATACTTGTCGCACCTAAGCCACAAGAGAAGTTGCTGCTATATCTGGCAGCAACCAATCAAGTGGTTAGTGCTGCGTTAGTAGCGGAGAGGGAGGCGGATGATGAGCCAGCAACCGCGGCAAGTGAATCCAGCGACAAGCAGGGGGCTTCTCCGACAAGCTCTGGTCCCGACAAAGTTGAGTCTGCGCAGGCATGCAAGGAGGTGCAGAAGAAGATGGTGCAGCGCCCAGTTTACTTTGTCAGCTCCCTTCTCCAGGGGGCTAGGTCGAGGTACTCTGGTGTGCAAAAATTGCTTTTCGGCCTTCTCATGGCCTCGAGAAAGCTGCGCCATTACTTCCAGGCACACGAGATCACAGTTGTCACTCGCTTTCCGCTGAAGAGGATACTGCAGAATCCAGAAGCAACAGGCAGGATTGTCGAGTGGGCATTGGAACTGTCAAGCTTTGGCCTCAAGTTTGAGAGCACTGCAACGATCCAAAGCAGGGCATTGGCAGAGTTCATAGCAGAGTGGACGCCAACCCCAGACGAAGAAATTCCAGAGACGAGCATCCCCGTCAAGGAGACAAGCAAAGAGTGGCTGATGTACTTTGATGGTGCCTTCTCGCTGCAAGGCGCCGGTGCTGGCGTGCTGTTTATCGCACCCACCGGAGAGCACCTCAAGTACGTAGTTCAGATGCACTTTCCCAAGGAGCAAGCAACGAACAATACTGCAGAGTATGAGGGTTTGCTTGCCGGCCTCAGAATCGCAGCCGACCTTGGGATCAAGAAACTCATTGTAAGGGGTGACTCGCAGCTTGTCGTCCGCCAAGTGAACAAGAACTACCACAGTCCGTTGATGGAAGCTTATGTTGATGAAGTGAGAAAGCTAGAAGAACACTTTGACGGCCTGCAAATGGAGCATGTTCCGCGAGCTCAAAACGATATTGCTGACAGCCTGTCAAAGTGCGCTGCACTAAAGTTGCCTGTGGAACCAGGGATCTTTGTGCTCAAGCTGACTCAACCATCCGTGACACCATCAACTGGACAGAATAAGAAGAGGAAGTTGGTTTCTGGTGACTACTTTCCGGCAGAGCTTCCCGAAGCCGCCGCCAAGAAGGTCCCCAAGATCGACGCCAAGAGTGCTGAGGAGCAGTCTGCTCCGGCGAACCTCTTGGTTTGTTCCGTTGAAGCAGACGTTCCCGACAAGTTTTGCTCCGGCAAGCTTGCCGGGGAATATCACGCTCCGGCCGAACCGCAGGTTCTTGCCGTAGAAGCGGATGTTCCCGCAGCAACAGATACGCCTTTAGTCCTTGTTGTCGAGCCACAAGCTCCAGCATGGGCGCAGCAGATTGTCCGTTTCCTTCAGACAGGAGAGCTTCCCGAAGAGCAAGAAGAAGCTGAAAGAGTAGCCCGGCAGTCAAGTATGTACAAGTTTGTCGACAACACACTGTACAGAATAAGACTCAACGGTGTGAAATTGAAGTGCATTTGCCGGGAAGATGGACAACAGCTGTTGGCAGAGATACATGGAGGCATATGTGGTCACCACATTGGCGCAAGAGCACTTGCCGGCAAAGCATTCCGACAAGGCTTCTTCTGGCCGACAGCCCTCCAGGATGCAACTGCACAAGTAACCAAGTGTGAAGCATGCCAGTTCCATTCCAAACAGATACACCAGCCAGCTCAAGCTCTCCAGACGATCCCTTTATCCTGGCCATTTTCGGTCTGGGGGCTCGACATCCTCGGCCCCTTCCCCCGAGCTGTCGGGGGCTTTGAGTTCTTGTACATTGCAATCGACAAGTTCACAAAGTGGCCGGAAGTGGAACCAGTGAGGAAGGTGACAGCACAGTCAGCAGTCAAGTTCTTCAGGTCGATTGTTTGCCATTTCGGGATCCCTAACAGGATCATCACTGACAACGGCACGCAATTTACGAGCCGCACCTTCATGCAGTATGTCCAAGATCTTGGCGCCAAGGTCTGCTTCGCTTCTGTTGCTCACCCGAGAAGCAACGGTCAAGCGGAGAGGGCAAACGCTGAAGTGCTGCGGGGCCTCAAGACCAGAACTTTCGACAGGCTGCACAAGTGCGGAAGAAACTGGATCGAGGAGCTGCCGGTGGTTCTTTGGTCGATCAGGACGACGCCAAATCGAGCCACTGGCCAGACACCCTTCGCTCTAGTCTACGGAGCGGAGGCAGTTCTCCCCACGGAACTCGTTTACGGGTCGCCTCGAGTGCTCGCTTATGATGAGCTCGAGCAAGAGCAGCTGCGACAAGATGACGCGCTGCTCCTTGAGGAAGACCGTCTTCAGGCTGCTGTGCGAGCCGCTCGCTACCAGCAAGCTTTGCGTCGCTACCATAGCCGCAAAGTTAAGCCAGAAGCTTCGAGGAAGGCGACCTTGTTCTTCGGCGTGTTCAGTCCGCCAAGAATTCCAACAAGTTGACGCCGAAGTGGGAAGGCCCTTATCGGGTGAAACGAGTCACTAGGCCCGGCGCTGTCCGCCTTGAGACCGAAGATGGCATTCCGGTGAGCAACTCCTGGAACATTGAACATCTTCGTAAGTTTTACCCGTAGGGCGCGGTTGCCGGAAGCTTTTCCGGCAACCACCTTTTGTACAAGTCTTGCCGCTGTTGCATGTAATCCTTTGTACAAAGCCGGGCGCAGACCCCGTGCACCAGTAAAGTTCATGTGCCCCGCACATCTTGTCAGTTTTTTTATGCTATAATCCTTTTTCGCATATGTTATCTGACACTTTGTGCAGCACCAGACCCCGGTAAGCAATAACGAGCCCAAGGCTCCATATCATTACTTTATTTCTCTGTTTCTTTCTCAAAAGAAGGAAGGTTCCCTCGCCCACAAGGTTTACCGGGGGGGGAAGGAGAAGATAATGGTGTGGACCAGGCCGTTCAAGAAAGTTTCTCCTTGCCGGGAAGCAGACGACAGAAAAGCTAAGTTGCTAAAGCTTGAGCAATCAGTTTTTTAAGTTTTTGAGTTATTTTCCTTGAACGACCGTGCTTTGTATGGAAAACCTGTGCGCGGAGGAACCAACTCGTAGCTAGTTGCGCCTTTACTTTGTTTCGAGTCCGCTCAACAACTTAAGTGAGCTGCTAGCGCCCTTACTTTGCTTCGAGTCCGCTCAGCAACTTAAGTGAGCCGCTAGCGCCCTTACTTTGTTTCGAGTCCGCTCAACAACTTAAGTGAGCTGCAACTAGTTGCGACAAGGTTGCTTGTCGGTAGCGACCCCGCCAGCAGGCTGCTGAAGTTCCGCACTCGGCGCTCGCGGCAAGGGTGCCTGCACCGGCAAGTTTCCCTAGAAAGCGTAGGGCAGAACCATACAAAGCCAAGAGTCGAGTAAAGGAAGTAACACAGCAATTTTTTGCCTAAGATAGAGTTATATTACAAAAATAACTTGTCGCGCCTCTAATAAAGTGTTCCCATGACATGACTGGCAGCGACAAGAAAAGAAGAAAACGGACGGCCTAATCTACGCGACCGCCGTCAACCCTTTTGACCTCGTTCACCCTGTCCACAATGGGTGCGACGAGGGCCTTAAGTGCGTCAAGATCAGCGTCCGCCGGCAGCCTCTTGAGGACGTTGGTGAGGTTGAGGCCCGGATTGCGGAAGGCCACCTTCACCAGCACCTTCTCCAGAACTCCGGCACAAATCGAGCGTGACTCGTCGGCCAACTGCTTTGGGATCCGTTCCCGGAGTTGCTGGAGCGCCGCCGCCACGCCTTTGAAGAACAGAGTGAGCTTGGCGCTGGGTTGGAGTTCCTCGTCGGAAGAGTACCCGAAGCCTTCCACCCCGGGGTTATAGCATGCATGCTAGAGGTCGAGTGTCCGTCCTTTTGCTTCTCTTTCGTTCGCAGGGCTCGCATATCCTGGCCAGACTGCTTGAGGACGAAAAGGAGAAGAAGGGCGCGCCGGCACCTGGGCCCCGGCAAGCCAGTATCGCTGGGGGCTGCGAGTGCCAAGAATCGTCCACGGCAAACCAGAGTTGCCGGGGGCTGCAATATCAGATAAGTCTTTCATCCCTCATCATGCATCCTCTTATGGACTGGGGAATGCGAAACCGCGTTTCTTCCCGAAAACTGCCGTGCTCCCTCAACTCTAGGCCCTGGGGCTCGTTCCCGGGGCCAAGTTTGGTCGTAGTCGCGGCAGCAAAGGGATGAAACGAGGAGACCGCACCCACCTCGTTCCCGCCTCCGTCAAAGGCGTGAGAAAGGTCGAGCGACGTGGGAAGGCGGCAGGGCCTGTTGCCGGGAGATGAAATGTCTGTCCGAGGGATACCAAGGATTTGCTCCTTGGCGTGGGTTCAACTCGCGAGACAAATAACCCGGCAAGCATCCCCTTTTCATTAAAAAACATCCCACTCAGGTACAGTCCATAGAGGATGAAAAACATGAAAGAGAGGATTACAAGTTTTAGATACAGCTAAGGCCCGAAGGCTTACAAATTAAAAAGATAAGATGCCCGTAATCCCTTTCCTGTCCCTCTCTTCAGGAGGCAGGTCAAGGAGGCGAAAAGGGCAAAAGGAGCGCCTAGGCGAGCTACGGGTGCCAGAAGACACCAAGAGAACATCCCGGGGGCCGTCCGAAGGCTGGACGGCGATGGCGGCGCTGGAAGCGGGGCTCGAAGACGGGGCGGCAGGACGTCAGCACGCTGTCGAGGGCACCACGCCCTCGTACTCCGACCTGACGGCCTTGTCGCCAGCCCTCTTCCCCTTCCGCAGCCTCCCTACGCCAGCCGCCCAAGGAGACGACCCCGGGGAGTTCAAGGAGCCGGCGACACGGATGATGGGGTCGCCGGTGCCGCGCGAAGCGGCGCCCGACGCCTAGTCGGACCCGCCACCCCGCCGCCCGCTACCCTCATCGTCGCTGTCGCTCTCCTCCTCGTCACTCTCGCTCGAGGAGGAGCCTTCGCTGTCGGAGGAGCTGTCCACGCAGCACTTCGCCCGAGTGCCGAAGCACCCGAAGACCTTGACGGAGAGGAGATCGCCCTCCATCAACTTAAAATGGAGGGTAAACCCCTCCATCAGGCTGTGGATACGGGCGAACGTCTTCCACCCTCGATCAAGATACATCACATTAGGGGCTGGGAATACAACGCGGACTCGCGTGCCGCTGATCCCACAGCCCCTCATGTGCAGTCTCAGTGTCTCGGGCGGGTCCAACTCCATCGCGCTCGCAAACGGAGCTGGAAGCCGGAGGCGACGACGAGGCGCCCGGCGCAGCTTGACGAAGAACTCGCAAGGGTCGTCCCCTATATGGACCGCCGTGGGGGGAGGAGCCGCCGGCGGAGGCGAAGCTGGCGCGCCGCCCCGCCCGCCTCTTCCCCGAGCGCCTCGACCTCGTCCTCGACCTCGTCCGCGACCTCGCCCCCTCCCTCTTCCCCTTATGGCTGGCTCTGCCACCACGGGCGCGGGAGAGGGAGAGATGCGCTGTCTGGCGGCGACCCTCGCCGCCACCGATGAAGGGCCTGCGTTCCCTTTCTCCATGGCGAATGAGAGAAAGGGGAGCAAAAGCTGAAGAAAGGAGGAGATGAGAGAGTGCGGGTTTCTGTGCTCCCCTCCCGCTCTTTATAAAGGAGCGAGGTGGGGGCTCGGCCGCCCCGCTCAGCGAATCAAGGCACGGGAAGAGCAGGGAGTCGGGGCCAACCCGCTGCCTCTGCTCGCGACGGCCCAGTTTCCCACTTCCACCGTCCGCGACCCCAAGCGCATGGGAGCCGCGTGGCGGGGATGCAGAACCAAGGTGACGGATGAGGCGGCCTCGCTCCGCCTCGTGATCGCGGGGAGTGGACGTCCCGAAAACCGCGCACCGGCCCCGTCCAGTAAATGCACCACGCCCCCACGCCTACCTCCGTTTAGGGAGGAGGGCGTGAACCGTCCCCATCATCGTGGCCTGACGCATGCTCCAGGGGCTTAGCCCCGCGCACGCCGCCCGCGTCACCCACGACGCCGCGTTTGACGCGTGCCGTTCTGGGCGTGCACGGTGGGAGCGGAGAGATATGCGGCGTGACCTAGGCCGCGCGTGCCCGTGCACTGTTTTGGGCCTGGCCCAACAGCGGTCGGCACCGTGTCTGGCCCAGGCTCGGGGGCTCCTGTCGGTGTACTAGAGTAGGGGTACCCTAGTACCCCGAACTGGTGCACGGGCAGTCGCAGCATCCCGCGGCAAGGCTTGCCGGGTGACCGCCAAGACCCTCCGTGGTTCCCTTGGAGACCATTCAAGAACAAAGTACTCAAACCAAGGCCCCGGCAAGAGGAGCTTGCCGGGAAGGCCAACCAAGGCCCCGGCAAGAGGAGCTTGCCGGGAAGGCCAACCCAGGCCCTGGCAAGAGGATCTTGCCGGGAAGAGACAAGACCCCGGCAAGAGGAGCTTGCCGGGAAGGCCACTCAAGCATACCAAGAAAGCTTGCCGCGACGCGCCCTGCGTCCCGGCAAGGCCCGGTGAGCAACAAGCTCCCAAACACGACAAGACGACGACCGCGGCAAGGAGCTTGCTGCGGGAAACCCCCACTTCGTGCCCGCGCTCCAGCACACCTGCTAACGTGTCGCTCTAGGACTCTCCCAAGCACACGTGGCAGGAGGCCGCGCAGCTAGGGGTGCGCGGTGGCAAGCGGAGATGAAGAGAAGGCCATCGTGGCAAACGGTGGCGCTCCTAACGGTCACTTTTTGCACTGTTTAGGCAACTCAGACGGGCATTCAATGACCTTGTCCCCTGCCGTCAGAGTTAGGTAGGGTGCATTGTGTCCACAGTAGCGGTAGCTGCACCTACCGCATCCTTTTCCATTTTTACCCTTTTAGTCTACGTTGCCACCTGTCGGTGACCCCTTGAAAGTATAAAAGGAGGCCCAAGCGCAACGTAGAAGGGGTTGGGCTCATTCGAAACATCAGGAACACTCTCACGCTCGGTCTGGCAGCGTCCATCGCTCCTGAGCAAGAATTCAATACACACAAACAAGCAGCAGTAGGGTTTTACGCATCCGTGCGGCCCGAAGCTGGGTAAAAACCGCCCGCGTGTACCGCCTCGATCCGCTCTTTGTGCGGCCCCCGCCCCCCTCCGAACCGAAAGGGGCCCAGTCCCCATAGGTGTTGGTGGATCAGCTTCCCCGACACGGTCCGGCGAGCCTGCGTCGTCGGTGGTGATGGCGGGCGGCGGCCGGAGCTAGGAGCTCGTCGGCGCGGGCGAAGAGAGGCGCGGGCGGGCGGCGCGAGGGAGCGGGCCGCGGGGGCTGGACACAGGCTCGCGGGCCTCGGGCAGCGCGGTGATGTGGGCACCGGGCGGGGCAAATGCCAACCCAACACGTGGCGGCGGATGTCGCAGGCGGACAAGTCCGCCGGCGGGAAAAATGTCCGGCGGGTGAGGGGAGAGTGGGGCTAGGGTTTTGCGCGAGAATTTCGGGGGTGATGACATATATATAGGTAGAGGGAGCTTGGAGAGTCCAAATGAGGTGCGGTTTGCGGCCACGCGATCGTGATCGAACGACCGAAATGATGGAGGAGGTTTAGGTGGGTTTTGGGCCACTTTGGAAGGATGTTGGCTGCAACACACACGAGGCCTTTTCGGTCCCTTGGTTAACCGTTTGAGTATCAAACGAAGTCCAAATGGCATGAAACTTGACAGGCGGTCTACCGGTAGTAAACCAAGGCCGCACGACAAGTCTCGGTCCAATCCGAAAACGTTTAACACCCGCACACAAAAGGAGGTTGAAAGGGACACCGGGTGACATAGGAGCGCCGGATTGCAAAACGGACAACGGGGAAAATGCTCGGATGCATGAGACGAACATGTATGCAAATCAAATGCACATGATGACATGATATGCAATGCATGACACGCAAGCAATGACAAGGCAACAACAGCGAATAACTGGAAGACACCTGGCACATCGGTCTTGGGGCGTTACACACTTCTAGTTCAAGACCGTGCTTTGCTCCTCTTCTCGCTCTCATTTGCGTAAGTTAGGCTCTAGATATGCTAGTGCTTGCTGCAGCTCCACCTCATTACCTTTTCCTACCCATAAGCTTAAATAGTCTTGATCGCAAGCGTGTGAGATTGCTGAGCTCCCGTGACTCACAGATTACTTCCAAAATATTTGCAGGTGCCGATGATACCAGTGCAGATGACACAACCGAGCTCAAGTGGGATCTCGATGAAGGCCGTGTTCGTTGTGTTGTTTTGTTTCCAGTTGATCAGTAGTGGAGCCCAGTCGGGGCGATCGGTGATCTATGCATTTGGGGTTGTCTTTCTTTATTTGGTTCCATAGTCGGACCTAGATTGTATTCTGGATGATGTAATGCTTTATCTATGTATTGTGTGAAGTGGCGATTGTAAGCCAACTCTTTATCCCTTTCTTATTTAGTACATGGGATGTGTAAAGATTACCCCTCTTGCGACATGCCTACTGTGCGGTTATGCCTCTAAGTCGTGCTCCGACACGTGGGAGATATAGCCGCATCGTGGGTGTTACATAATTATTCTTTAGTAAGAATACTGGTGTTAAGATTTGTGACTCCCTATGCAAGTATGAAAGTCAATAGTTATGCAATGAAATTTCATCCTACTTGTGGTGCATTATTCAGTGTTAGTTATGCTTAATGCTCGCTTATGTGATTTTTTTATTTCTTGGTTGGATGCTTCTCAATCTATTTGCTAGTCTCCATTTGTACTAAGTGGGAATACTACTTGTGCATCCAAAATCACTATACCCAGTTTTGCCACATGAGTCCACCATACCTACCTATATACGGTATTCACGTGCCGTTCTAAGCAAATTTGTATGTGCCACCTCTAATTTTCAAAATAAATTTCTTTTTTGTGTGCTCGTACCGCTCATGAAGCGGCAAGGGGTAGCCAATATTTTCCATGCTAGATGTGTTATTCTCAAGATGAGTGTTTATTCACTTGTCATTGCATGTGAGTATGGCAAAGGTATTTGGGATGCCCAGTCCCGAAATGAAAAAGAAATTTACTCTATGTTGTCAAATAATAAATTCCTTGGAAAGTGTTGGTATGGACGATACGCGTGGATTCAGTTAGCCATGGAATGTGAAAGTATGGTGGAAAAAGGAATAAACTTTATTTTCTGTTTGGGAACCACCTATGATATATCTAGCAAGGAAAGTGTTGGGAATTACTCGGTCGTTCTCGTTGATGGGAAAAGTATGCCTCCCAAAATATTTTTACCTTTCAATTTATGCTTTGAGCTTTGGCACCTCTACAAATCCCTACTTCCCGCTGTGAAGGGCGTATCTATTTACTTTATGCAATTTTTTATTTGAGTCTCCATCTTCTCTTATAAAGCATCAACTAAGGGGCATTATGATCGTACTTGAGCATTGTATGTAGCTAATATGCGAGTGTGCTTCATGAACGGATCAATGATTGAGCATGATGGGCTAGGGATAGCTTTATTTTGTGTGGTTATTTTGAAAGACCTGGTTGCTTGTTGATATGCTTGAGTATTGATGTCCTCATGTCAAATTATAGACTATAGCTTTGAATCATTCAAGTCCAAATGTCCATGCTACAAAAGAAAAGAGTTTATGATGAATATGATATGTACCATTCCACATCAAAAAATCTGTTTTCAATTGCTACTTTATCATGATGAGTTTTATGAGAAAGAGTTGTTGTTATGATGCTAGGAAAAGTGATTGAAATCATCATTGATCAAACTTGTGCACTTTGCTAGCATTCACACTTCATAAATTATTTCTTTTATCATTTACCTACTCGAGGACGAGTAGGAATTAAGCTTGGGGATGCTGATACATCTCCAACATATCTATAATTGATGAAGTATTCATGCTGATATCTTATCATTATTCGATGTTCTAAAATCATTTTATAGCAACTTTATATCATTATTTGGGACTAAGCTATTGACATAGTGCCCAGTGCCAGTTGCTGTTTTTGCTTGTTTTTTACATCGCAGGAAATCAATACTAAATGGATTCCAAACACGGTGAAACTTTTTGGAGATATTTTTTGGAACATAAGACATCCAGTGGGCCATAGAAGTGCTAGAGGGGAGCCCCGAGGGGGCACAACCCACCAGGGCGGTGGCCTCCCGCACCGCCTATTCGCCCTATAAATTGCCAAATATTCCAAAAACCCTCGGGGTAACCCTAGATCGGAAGTTCCGCCGCCGCAAGCCTCTGTAGCCACGAAAAACCTATCGGGAGCCTGTTCTGGCACCCTGCCGGAGGAGGAGATAATCATCGGAGGCCATCTTCATCATCCCTATGGTCTCCATGATGAGGATGGAGTAGTCCACCCTCGGGGCTGAGGGTTTGTACTAGGAGCTATGTGTTTAATCTCTCTCTCTCTCTCTCTCTCTCTCTCTCTCGTGTTCTTGAGATGTCACGATCTTGATGCATCGCGGGCTTTATTAATATAGTTGGATCATATGGTGTTTCTCCCTCTCTATCTTGTTGTGAATTGAGTTTTCCCTTTGAGATTTCATTCTTATCAGATTGAATACTTTTATGGATTTGAGAACACTTTATGTATGTCTTGCTATGAATACCCGTGGTAACAATTGGGTATCCTATTGATTCACTTGAGATATGTTTTGGAACTCAACTCGCGGATTCTCGAGGTGATATTGGGGTAATCTATGCATAGGGGTTGATGCACGCTCTCATCTTTTGTTTCTCCGGTAGAAATCTTGGGGCACTCTTTGAGGTTCTTTGTGTTGGATTCAGTATTATGAATCTGAATTTGATTTGGTGTTATTTTGTACGAACTTTTGATAGATCGATCAGAAAGAATAACTTGGTGTTATTTTAGTATGAATTCTAGGATAGATTGATCGGAAAGAATAGTTTTGAGGTGGTTTCGTACCCTACAAACAATTTCTTCTTATGTTCTCTGCTAGGTAGGAACTTTGGAGTGATTCTTCATCGCACGTTGAGGGAAGGTTATATGATCCAATTATATTATCATTTTTGAGAGATTGCACTAGCAAAAGTACGAACCCTAGGCCTCATTTTCAAGCATTGCAATACCATTTGTGCTCCGTTTTATCAATTACTACCTTGCTGTTTTTTATTGTTCCTATTACAAAAATCAATATCTACTATCCATACTACACTTTTATCACCATCTCTTCGCCAAACTAGTGCACCTATACAATTTACCATTGTATTTGGTGTGTTGGGGACACAAGAGACTCTTTGTTATTTGGTTGCAGGGTTGCTTGAGGCAGACCATCTTCATCCTACACCTCCCACAGATTGATAAACCTTAGATCATCCACTTGAGGAAAAATTGCTACTGTCCTACAAAACTCTGCGCTTGGAGGCCCAACAAGAGTTGACAAGAATAAAGTTGCATAGTAGACATCAGATCATCCCTAACGTCCTTTGCCGGTTCAACGTCCTACACCGATCCCAGTTCCACTGTCATTTTGGCCCGCTTGGCCTGTTGCGCAAGGCTCTTTTCATCTTTGTCAAGACCACCAGCACAAGATCAGTCGAGAATCGAATGAAAAGCAAATGGAATAAAGAAAAGAAAAGTTCTTCCTCACTCTGGGTCATCGAGCATGGCATCCATCTCGTACAGTAAAGGTGGGGGTGACTCCCTAGCCCTTTTTAGTGGTGGAGGGGTCCTGCTCACTACCGGGACTAGGCTCGACGACGGCGTGTGGCAAACACCCTTCACAACCCTATGCTGGGAAGACGGTGTTGGGACTTGAGTGAGGCGGGCTGAATGCCGACGCATAGTATCCTCCCTGTTGCCCTTGGCGGTCGTCTTCTTCACCTTGGGCCCAGCCCGTGACGAAGACGACACCACCGGCTCCCTGCTGCCTCTGTTGCAAAGGCGGCGCTTCGGCTCCGGGGCCTGACGGCCCGCTTCGAGTCCTTCTTCTTCGGGCGCTTCGGCCCCCTCAGCCTCGGCAGCCTTTGTCCCGGCAGTTTCTGCCCCAGCTGCTTCCGTCCAGGCAGCCGTGACTCCTGTCGCCTAAAGCCCAACAATCTCTTCATCAACATGCTCCTCCTATGAGGAATTCTTGTCATCCTCCTCCTCCTCATCAAGTGCTGCAGCACCCTTGAGCCTTTGGGCTTCCTCGAGCCTACTGCGTATGTACTCCTGCTCCTCCTCATTGGTGCCCTTGGTGAAGTCTGTTTCCTTCCTGGTGGCTATCACTCTAAGCTAGAGGCCCAATCCATCTCATCTTCCAAGTTGGGTAATTGCCAAACCGACTTGACCCCATTGGCATTCCAGTCCGACATCCACTTGAGGATCTGATCAAGAGCAGAGTTAATATGTAGTGGGACGATCCTTGCCGCCAAGTGGAAGGTGCCGGCCTTGTGGAACAGTTGTTCACACAGCCAGGCATGGCTCATGAGTGTCACGTTGTTGGCAATGCCGGGATAAAGCCGCATCCAGTCCACGGTGTTCTTGTACTCCCAGGCAAACCAATCCCTCTTCTGCAAAGGAGCAATGCGACGCCAGAGGAAATCAGCTCCCACATGCTCGATGGTGAGCTCAGGAGCCTTGAGGCAGGCAATTCTGTTCAGCGTTGGGCGGAGTTCCTCATCAGTAGCGCCCAGGTTGCTCCAATCTTTGCCACGGATCACACATTTGGTCCACGACATGTAGAACGAAGGGGCTTCGGGGTCCTGAATCCAACACTAGTCACCTGTCCACTTCTCCCACCTGTCGCGTAGTTGTCCCCCAAGGTAATCCCAGTCCTCCTTCTTCAACTGAGGAATCCAAGATAAATTCCCCGAAAAGGATTTGTCCTTGATGCGGGGGATATAGAAGTGGCGGAACATATCCAAGTCATGCAAGTCATCGCGTTGGTGTGAAACCCAACAGGTGAAAGCCAAAGGCATGCATCATGGCGCTGAAGAGATGAGAGAAAGGGGGAGGGAAGCCCGCTGTCGGTGTCAAAACCGGCGGATCTCAGGTAGGGGGTCCCGAACTGTGCGTCAAGGCCGGATGGTAACAGGAGACAAGGGACACGATGTTTTTACCCAGGTTCGGGCCCTCTCGATGGAGGTAATATCCTACTCCTGCTTGATTAATATTGATGATATGGGTAGTACAAGAGTAGATCTACCATGAGATCAAGGAGGCTAAACCCTAGAAGCTAGCCTATGGTATGATTGTTGTATATGGAGTTGATTGCCTACGGACTACAACCCTCCGGTTTATATAGACACCGGACAGGGTTAGGGTTACATAGAGTCGGTTACAATGGTAGGAGATCTTGAATATCCGCATCGCCAAGCTTGAAAGTCCCATCCGAACACGAGATGAAGTCTTCAATCTTGTATCTTCATAGTCCAAGAGTCCGGCTGAAGGTATAGTCCGGCTACCCGAACACCCCCTAATCCAGGACTCCCTCAGTAGCCCCTGAACCAGGCTTCAATGACGACGAGTCCGACGCGCAAATTGTCTTCGGCATTGCAAGGCGGGTTCCTCCTCCAAGTCCTTCATAGAAGATTGTAAACACCAAGAGTAGTGTCCGGCTCTGCAAAATAAGCTCCCACATATTGTCATAGAGAGAATAATATTAACACAAATCAAATCTGCTGACGTATTCCACAGTGCGTCAACACACTACAGCCAAGTCCTTCACTCGAATCGTTTTCACTTTTCCACCTCAGTGTGTTTTGCGAGGCGGTTTCCTTGGCACGTCTTGTCAAAGCAGAGATCGTGTACCCCCCTTTTACAGGATTCTCATCAATACGGACGTGGGTAACCCAATCGCGCCACTTATCACGGCGCTTGGGAGGCAAGCGAGTTTTACTAGGCAGGTGGGAACGCACAACCGCATCCGCCCATATAAGGGGACAAGGATCCACCTCTTTACCTACGCCTTGTTCCTCCCTTGCCTATCCATCTCCAGCGCACCCGAGCTCCAGCGCCCAAGCCCGCACTTCCCACCTCAACCTTCTCCAGCAGTGTCCGGAGTGGGAGGCAAGTGGATGGTCTCCTCCGTCACGGAGGGCAAAGTCAAGAAGCTAAGGAAGGCCGGATACCTGTCCAAGGACACCACGCACCGGCTTCCCGAAGAGGGGCAGCTTCTCCCCACCCCAAGGCCCCATGAGAGGGTAGTATTTCTCCCCCACTTCCTCCGTGGACTGGGTTTTCCACTCCACCCATTTGTCCCGGGGCTCATGTTCTACTACGTCCTGGATTTCCACGATCTGGCTCCGAACTTCATCCTCAACATCTCGGCGTTTATCGTCGTGTGCGAGGCTTCTCTCCGCGTCCGCCCCCATTTCGGCCTCTGGCTCAAGACCTTCAACGTCAAGCCCAAGGTGGTGCGCGGCAGCCAGGCAGAGTGCGGAGGTGCCATGGCGGGCAAGATGGCCAACGTCCTATGGTTCGAGGGCTCTTTCGTGGAGACCCTAAAGGGATGGCAATCCGGGTGGTTTTATATCACCGAGCCACGCGATCCAGAATGGACCGCAGCCCCCGAGTTCCGATCCGGACCCCCCATGCGGCTTATGTCCTGGAAAGAGACGGGCCTGTCGTGGGGTGACGAAAAAGAGGTGACTGGATTGCAAACATGCATCCAGTCCCTGGTGAACAAGCCAGTCCGGCTTGTTAATATAATCCAGGTTATGCTCGTCCGCCGGATCCTCCCGTGCCAACAATGGGATTTTAATCTGTGGGAGTTCGACCCGGCGCAGCATCAAACCCTCAGCAGGCTCTTCGACACGACGTACGAAGACGCCTGGAAGATGCTATTCAAGGGCGCCGAGGCTCCCGCATCCGCTTCTGAGGACCGCGGATATAGCTCGCAGCGTCATGCTAGCGAGGTAAGCCATCTACACCTTTTACAGGATGTTAAGCTTTTTTCATAGTTTGACTCTATGCGGGATCTAAACTCCCTTACCTTTGACAGGCTTGGCGGGTGATATTTGGACCGATTAACTGTCTGGCTCCGCTGCCCAAAGACCCAGCCCCAGCTCTACTAGTGAAGCTGATGGTTCCGGCGCCTTATGTGGTGTCGGAGAAGAAGGCCAAGAAGAAGAGGACCACGGGGACTCGAAAGAGTGTCCGCAACGTGGTGGTGTCGGACTCGTCATCTGACGAGTCCGAGACGCCCTCCTCCCGCGAAAACGAGGAGGAGGAAGAAGAAAACTCTCCCCCCCCAGCGGAGGGAGGAGAGAAGAGGAAGGCCGCCCCAACGAGGGAGGCCGAGGGGTCTAGGAAAAGGAAGACCCCTCCGCCGGACTATGCCCCCAACGCCGAAGAGGGCAAAGAGGAGTGGCCAAACAGGGCCAAGCGTCCGGCAAAATCGTAAGTTCGGATATCAGAGTAACTCATGATGTTCCTTTGTTGCACAAGTTTCCCTAATGTCGAATGTAATTATGCAGTCCGCCCCGGGCCGAATTCGATGAATCGTTGGGCGGCTCCCTGGACTCATCTGACGTGAACTCAGTTCCGCCTGCTGTCTCCCCCCGCACTGCGGACGATGCCGAAGTGGCGTCGCGACAAGCTCCGGGGCAGGAGGAGGTGGTCCCGGAGGAGCCGCAAGGCTACCTCCCGGACTCCAGGAGTGAAGGGGATAAGGCTCCCCAGGGCTCTAAGTCCGGCTTTGTGCCGGACACCGCGCCGGAATCAGTTCCGGACCGCGGTAGGCGAACTCCTCCAAGAGGAGCAAGCCTTCTGAGCCGGTGGCCTCCGTCCAACCGAAGGTGCCGGACAATCTGCTGGAGGTGCCGGACAATCTGCTGGAGGTGCTTGACGACGCCTCCATCGACGAGGGGCACCGTACTATTATGAGTACGGTGATCCAGAAGGTTCAGTCTGCCAAGAGAGTACTAACTGAAGCTTGCGCTAGCCTTCTAACAGGCTTCAAGGTAAGTAAAAATATGTAAAAATATTACCGCATAGACAGTAGCCCCTAATGCTCTGTTTGGCGGTCGGAAAGAAAAGCCGAATAGAGGATCTATTAAATTTCGCAGGAGTCTAAAAAAAGAGTCAATATGCGTATGCAGGCTTCACTGCTATCCACCGCCGCACTGCCTGCGGAGGTGGGTGTCCTGAAGCAGGACCTCGAGCGGACCGAGCAAGAGCTCGGCCTTGCCAAGCGGCGGCTCGAGGAGGAAGAAGGTAAGAAATACCTTACAGAAAAAGTGCCTATAAAAAGGCTTGATTGCAAAAAGAGTAACAGGATTGTACTTCTTATTGTAGGGGCCACGACTGAGGTGGCAACCCTTAAGCAGGCGCTGTCTGAGGCCGAAAAGAAAACGGCCGCGGAGCGCACCGAGCGAGACAGACTTGGGGCTCAGGTCGGCGAGGTGCAGCATGAGCTTCAGGCTCTCATGAAAAAACATGAGAGTTTGGAGCTAGAGTCGAAGGCGCAAGCATCCGAGCTTGCAACAGCCCTAGAGGCTGCCAAGTCTGCCAAGGCCGAAGCCCAAAAGGCCTTCCAAGAGTTGGAGGAGATGAGGAAGATAGCAACGGGTAAGGCATTCTTTATGCAAAGCAGAAATATAAAAGTGAACTACCTGTTACTTACCCGAATCCGGAGCTCTCCAGGGGCATTCGCATATCTTCCCCGCAGCGTATCCGCCGCCGCCGCATTCTACCGAGCTGAAGAGGGTAGCTCGACGGAGAAGGTGTTCTGGTCTCAGTATTCTAAGGCCGGAGACCCTGTGCCCTTGAGCGACCAGCTGAAACAGCTGGTCGAGCTCCACAAGGCGGCCGAGCAAGCCATGAAGGGCTTCATAATTCGGTTGTGGCCCGGAGAGGCCCTGCCTGGGAGCTATTTCGGGCTGGTGCGGCGGCTGGTGGAGGCCTGTCCGAGGCTTGAGGTCATCAAGCGCTCCGTCTGCATCGAAGGTGCCCGTCGGGCCCTTGCCCGTGCAAAGGTGCACTGGGGTAAGCTGGATGGTGAGAAGCTTGTGAAGGACGGGCCGCCGCCGGGGAAGGAGCATCGCAAGCCCGAGAACTACTACAAGGATGTTCTTGCAGGTGCCCGCCTTGTGGCGGATGAATGTACCAAGGATGTGATATTTGAATGAACTCGCTCGTGTTTATCCTGTGCGCTGAAAACTTGTTCATATGCGCTAAGCAATGCTTATTGAATTTAAAATATTACTTTCTGTGCGGCCATTTATCAAAAATTGAGAGATGGCCAGTCGTCGGCTTCTGCCCCATGCCACTAGTGCTGGGGTGTTCGGGATAAACCTGAGCGCTCTTTTTCCCATAGTTGGGTCCTTCGAGGGAGGCGCTCAGCACAACAAACCAGGCAATCGGACTATAATGCTTGAACACTCTCACTTAGCCATAGAACTCTATAATTTTAAATTTTGGCGAAGCCCCTAGTTCGGAAGACCGAGTTTGGGGCGCTATCCACGCCTTGGCCGGACAAAGCCAGCTCCTCGCTCGAAGCGGCATAAGCCTTTAAGGACTCGAAAAACCTCTTGAACAGCGACCGGTCTCTCGCCACATCATGACAGTCAGTTTTAGCTTTCTCCACCGAGGTGCTTAACCCAGCTGAACCGGGGCACAATCTCAGTGGTTCTCCTAGTGCTACCTTAGCCGATAAAGTGGAACGTAAGGCACCAAAACATAGGAGCCGGGCAAACCCAACTATTGACCCAAATCATGATTCGGAGCCGATGCATATAGTGCTATAAGTTCGGGGTGCCGCACTTGTGAAAGTGTACGGACTTCTCACACCATTATGAGGGGTACTGAAGCCCCTGGCGTGTTTTTCGTACCATGGTGTACAGGTGCAATCATGTCATTTCATGAACATAAATGTGAAAAGAAGATAATGCACAAAATAGACAAGAAGCTAAGCATTGTTTATAGAGAGGCTATTTATCAAAGTCGAACGATACAAATAGTGCGGTAAGCAAAAGATATTGGACTATTCAGTATGTCCTGACCAGGGGTAGGCCACGGAATTGTATTTAAAACAGGTATACCGCTCGTAATAGAGACCAGCTGGGAGTTCCATAATGCGGCATGGCTTGTCTGCCTCCCTGGGTCTTGCATCGTTTGTGCGGCAGTCGAATTGCCGAACAGTTTGTCCGAAGTATGGAGTCCTGAAAGTAAGAAAAAATTTAAAAAAAGAATCCGGCAGCCCCTAGTACGTTTTAAGCCGTATTTTGGGTGTGCCGTTATTGTGCCCCTTCCCCTGTGCCCATGGTATTTCAAGGGCGTAGTTATGTATGCGAGGTACTAGTTTCGCTATGTCGCGAAAGCTGGGGTTGGGGCCGCATTGCTACACTTGCTCAGAGTGTGCCAGGCGGTCCTTCTGTGGGTTACTCCGGGCGCGCTTGGCAGTGTCTGGCTTTTTAATGGCCGGACTGGAGAATTGCCTGAGAAGGCTACTTTGTACCTCCGCTGCGAGAGCTGCCGTATGCTCCTCCATACGGAGGGAGCGTTTGGTGTTTCCGTTGACCTTAATTACTCCTCGAGGGCCTGACATCTTGAGCTTGAGATATGCGTAGTGCGGCACCGCATTGAACTTTGCGAATGCGGTTCGTCCGAGCAGGGCATGATAGCCACTGCGAAACGGGACTATATCGAAGATTAACTCTTCGCTTCAGAAATTGTCCGGGGATCCGAAGACCACGTCAAGTGTTATTGAGCCTGTACAGTTGGCTTCTACACCTGGTATAACGCCTTTAAAGATCGTTCTTGTGGGCTTAATCCTTGAGGGATCTATGCCCATTTTCCGCACTATATCCTGATAAAGCAGGTTCAGGCTACTGCCGCCGTCCATGAGGACTCTTGTGAGATGAAATCCGTTGATGATTGGGTCGAGAACCAATGCGGCGAAGCCGCCATAACGGATGCTAGTGGGATGGTCCCTTCGATCTAAAGTGATCGGGCAGGAGGACCATGGGTTGAACTTTGAGGCGACTGGCTCCATCGCGTATACGTCCCGTAGCACACGCTTCCGCTCCCGCTTGGGAATGTGGGTTGCGTATATCATGTTCACCATCCGCACTTGTGGGGGAAAGCCCTTCTGTCCATTGTTGTTCGGCGGCTTGGGCTCCTCGTCGTCGCTGTGCAGCCCCTTGTCTCTGTTTTCGGCCCTTAACTTGCCTGCCTGCTTGAACACCAACAATCCCTGTTAGTGTGATTGGCTGGCCTTTCGGGGGTGCCATGTATCTGGCACAAGCGATCGAGTATTCGGTCCAAACTGGACGGGCCCTGAGTATTCTTTTTGAATGGCTTTTTCCGCTGACCGGATTTATAGCCTTTGAATCCGGCATTGACTGCCGTGTCTTCATTGCTGTCGCTGCTAACGCGGCGTTTTTGCTTATTCCGATGTGTCCTGCCACTTTTGTCCTTGGTATCCGAATTACCAGGGTTCTTTGATAAGTTGTTACTGCGAGCTAGCCAGCTGTCTTCTCCCGCGCAAAAGCGGGTCATGAGTGTCGTGAGGGTTGCCATGGATTTCGGCTTTTCCTGTCCCAGGTGCCGGGCAAGCCACTCGTCGCGGATGTTATGCTTGAAGGCTGCTAGGGCCTCTGCGTCCGGACAGTCGACTATCTGGTTTTTCTTTGTTAGGAACCGTGTCCAGAATTGTCTGGCCGATTCCTCTGGCTACTGAATTATGTGTCTTAAGTCGTCGGCATCCGGTGGTCGCACATAAGTGCCCTGGAAGTTGTCGAGGAATGCGGCTTCCAGGTCCTCCCAAGAACCGATTGAGTCTGCTGGCAAGCTGTTAAGCCAATGCCGGGCCGGTCCTTTAAGTTTGAGCGGAAGGTATTTGATGGCGTGTAGATCATCGCCGCGTGCCATGTGGATGTGAAGGAGATAATCCTCGATCCATACCGCCGGATCTGTTGTGCCATCGTATGATTCGATGTTTACGGGTTTGAAACCCTCTGGGATTTTATGATCCATTACTTCATTCGTGAAGCATAGCGGGTGTGCGACGCCTCTGTACTGGGCTATATCATGACGCAGCTCGGAAGAGCTATGTTTGTTGTGTTCGGCCCGACCGGATTTGTTGTATCCGGAGTGAAGATCATTGTCACATGCCGTAGGGCGCCTACGCGATCCGTAGATCGATCTTGTTGTCTTGCCTTATCCTCCAGTATGTCTCGCAGGTCGGGTGCATTTTCACGTGCCTTAGTTGAGCGGCGTTGGGGCATGGCTTGGGTGGAGGGCCGAGAGGCCTCTCTGTCGCGGCTGCGAGGTGGCCGGTCTGCCATGTCATGCGTTGGTGATGTAGGTGCTTCCTCGACTGATCGGGGTAGCGGCCTGTGCTTCGGGTAACTCTTGGCGGGGCCTTCGAGTTCATACTCTTCGGCCGCAAGGACTTTAGTCCATCTGTCAGCTAGCAAATTTTGGGCAGCTCTAAGCTGTTGCTGCTTTTTCTTGAGGCTGCTTGCCGTGGCTAAAAGCCTGCGTTTAAAACGCTCTTGTTCGGCGGGGTCTGATGGTATGACGAATTCGTCGTCATCGAGGCTTGCCTCGTCTTCGGAGGGAGGCGTATAGTTATCATCCTCGACCTCTCGGTCTGCCGCTCTCTCATGAGGGCTGGCTTCTCCATCTTCCTATGCCGAATCTTGCTGAGGTGGGTGTTCTTCGGCGCTATCCAGGGTAGTATTATCTCCCGTGCCGGAATCACCGTTTTTGCTTTGGCGGGATTTAGAGCGGCGTCGCTGACGCCGGCGCTTCGGCTGTTTCTTGGGGGCGTCATCCCCCACTGTTCCATCGCCATCTCCATCTTTTGGAGTATCCACCATATATATGTCATATGACGAGGTGGCCTTCCAGCGCCCTACAGGTGCTGGTTCCTGTTCGTCTCCTACGTCGTCGTCCATGCCGTCGATTTCTTCGGAGCTGAAGTCAAGCATGTCGGTTAGATCGTCGATAGTGGCTACAAAGTGGGTGGTGGGTGGGCTTTGAATTTCCTTATCGTCCGTATCTCACCCTTGCTGACCGTAGTCCGGCCAGGGTTCTCCTGATAAAGAGAGAGACTTAAGAGAATTCAGGATGTCGCCAAAGGGCGAATGCTGAAAGATGTCTGCGGCGGTGAACTCCATTATCGGCGCCTAATCTGATTCGATGGGCAGGGGCGCGGGGGGTTCGGAGTTCGGGGAGGAGTCCGGATCCTCGGAGTCACGGGTCGTGTAGAGTGCGGGGCTACCGTTCGGATCGATCGGTTTCGGGATCGCAGCCCCTGAGGTGACGTCCAACCGCTCATCCTCGATTGGTGCAATAGGCTCCGAGTTAGGGGTTGGAACCGATGCGTGTGCGGCCTCCAGGACACTGTCCGGGGGCAGAGCTAGATCATGCCCCTCGAGATAGTGCGGCGCGCTTGGCCGTGGCTCGAACCCGTCGAAGATCAAGTCTCCGCGGATGTCAGCCATGTAGTTTAAGCTTCCAAACCTGACTTGATGGCCATGGGCGTAGCTTTCGATCTGCTCCAGGTGGCCGAGCGAATTGGCCCGCAGAGCGAAGCCGCCGAAGACGAAGATCTGTCCGGGGAGAAAAGTCTCACCCTGGACGACATCGTTGTTGATGATCAAAGGAGCCATCGGGCCTAAAGGCGACGACACAGAGGAACTCTCAATGAAAGCACCAATGTCGGTGTCAAAACCGGCGGATCTCGGGTAGGGGGTCCCGAACTGTGCGTCAAGGCCGGATGGTAACAGGAGACAAGGGACATGATGTTTTTACCCAGGTTCGGGCCCTCTCGATGGAGGTAATACCCTACTCCTGCTTGATTAATATCGATGATATGGGTAGTACAAGAGTAGATCTACCACGAGATCAAGGAGGCTAAACCCTAGAAGCTAGCCTATGGTATGATTGTTGTATATGGAGTTGATTGCCTACGGACTACAACCCTCCGGTTTATATAGACACCGGACAGGGTTAGGGTTACATAGAGTCGGTTACAATGGTAGGAGATCTTGAATATCCGCATCGCCAAGCTTGCCTTCCACGCCAAGGAAAGTCCCATCCGGACACGGGACGAAGTCTTCAATCTTGTATCTTCATAGTCCTGGAGTCCGGCTGAAGGTATAGTCTGGCTACCCGAACACCCCCTAATCCAGGACTCCCTCATCCGCAATAAAAATACGCATAGAAGAAGGGATACGAGTCCGCTGGAACCTTGGATCCCTCAGGAATGACAACTGGTTCACCATGGCCCTTGGTTTTTCTACCCCACATATAGGTGTACCTATGGATCAGAGCGTTGACATCCAAGTCCGACGATGAGAAAACTACATTCTCTTGCTGCCGCTGAACCAACGCTTGCGCCTCTTTCTTCTTCTCAGCCTTCGGGTCTTCTGGTTTAGCCACCTACTTTCCCTTCATGGCACTCTTCTTGCACCCCATTTTCTTTCAGTGGAGAGAAGGGAGGGATCTGGTATGTCATGGAGAAGGGTGGTGGTGGCAGAAGCAGTTTCCGTCGCAAGGAAGAAGACGAAGCAGGAGGGGCGATGGGTATGAATGAGCAGTGCTCCTTCGTGTTTGCCATGTTTTGTTGGAACCACGTGAGGGGGCTGGCTGTCCATCCCCCCCCCCCGCGCACAACCGCATTTAGTAGGCGCACTACCCAGTAGCCGCTGCAATAGCATGATTCCACGACTCATAGTAACTGCATGGAGTGGACATGTGGTTGACAAATCAATAAAGACATCATTGCATGGACAGCGGATTTTTGCCGCGTGTCTATGCACTGTTTGAGCCTAACCCAACGACGCCCGCGGCGCATATGGCTTAGGCCCAGGGGCTAATGTTAGTGTACACAAATAGGGGTGTTTTTCTTCCTTGACTGGTGCACAGACCGGCATGGCCTCCCGGGAAAACTGGCCTTGCTAGGCGTATTAAGTTCAAGAAGATCAAGTGAGCAAGAAAGCACTTCAAGGAAGCCTCCGTTGCCGGTAAGGAGAGCCCGACCAGGTCGAGGCTGCACCTAAAAGAGCAAGACCAATTCCCCCTATAAGGCTTGCCGAGGCCGCCAAGATCAGATCCCGCCGGACTCCCTGCTGGCAGGCCTTCGCCAAAATGCCACCGCCTCACATCATTGCACCCAAGTCATTAATCAGTGCGGTGTCAAGGTCTCAAATAACCCGGTGGATCCCATTGAGCACGTGGCAGCATGGCGGGAAGGAGATTAGCTTTATTGACACCCGTCTATATGGTGTGTTGCGCTATTAAGGAAAGGATGCATAAGCGGCACGACAGACTTGATGGGCTTCGACCTCAGCATGACACCTAGAAGTGCATTTAATGCACTTTGTCCTAATTTCCGGAGTTAGGTATGATAGCAATGTTAGCTATCTAATCACATCAAAATGAATGTTTTGCCACTATGGTCACCCCTTAAGCTATAAAAGGAGGCCCATGGCAACGTAGCAAAGGGTTGGATTTTTAGACCCCCTAACACTTGTACGTGCACGTTGCTCCCCCCGAGGCGACCTTGCTGGGCTGGGGCACGTCGTGCCTTCGTGTTCCTCCAGATCAATCCACTAGAGGAGAAGTAGGGTTTTACACTACAAAGCGGGCTGCACCTGGGTAAAAGGGAGCTGTCCACCACCGTGCTGCCCCTGCTGTTTTCGCTCTTTGTGCAATGTGACCATCCCCTTGCCGAACCAGAAAGGGGCACCCCTGCCCCATAGGTGATCTTGCTTCCACGCCGACACATACCCGAAGGAATCTCATAATAAATATTTTTAGTAGGTGCAATAGTGAAGTAGTTTGAGGAATCCCATAATATTTGTGCTTCCGGTCTAGGTGAAGATACCCCAAACGAACCCCTCAAAGGATTGTTTTCCATAGTAACAAGTGACAGTAAATTTCAGCACATAATATAAATGTTTCCTTATCAAATTTCACTCACCAAAGGCGCTTCACTCCCTGACAATGGCGCCAGAAAATAGTATCAATGACTCACAAGTATAGGGGATCAATCATAGTCCTTTCGATAAGTAAGAGTGTCGAACCCAACAAGGAGCATAAGGAAATGACAACCGGTTTTTAGGAAGGTATTATCTGCAAGCACTGAAATTATCGGTAACAGATAGTTTGATAGAAAGGTAATTTGTAAGGAGCAATATGTAGTAACGGTAACAAAGGTGAAGCTAGGTAGCCCAACCCTTTTTGTATCAAAGGAATAGTCGGAATGGTCTCTTATAATCAAAGTGTTCTTGAGGACACACGGGAACTCATCTAGTCACTTTCATCATGTTTGTTTGATTCACGTTTGTTACATTGATAATTTGATATGTGGGTGGATCTATGCTTGGGTGTTGTTCTTACTTGAACAAGCCTCCCACTTATGATTACCCCCTCTTGCAAGCATCCACAACTATGAAAGAAGAATTATGAAAAATCTAACCATAGCATGAAACATATGGATCCAAATCAGCCCCTTACGGAATAGCACATAAACTTGGGTTTAAGCTTCTATCACTCTAGCAACCCATCATCAAATAACTACTCCATAATGCCTTCCCTTAGGCACAAATATGGTGAAGTGTCATGTAGTCGATGTTCACATGACACCACTAAAGGAAGCAACAACATACATATCATCAGAATATCAAACGAATACCAAATTTTCACATGATTACTTATGACAAGACTTCTCCCATGTCCTCAAGAACAAAAGTAACTACTCACAAATCATGTTCATGATCAAGATCAGAGGGGTATTGAATACCAAGGATCTTAACATATAATCTTCCACCAAATAAACCAACTAGCATAAACTACAAGATGTAATCAATACTACTAGCAACCAACAGGTACCAATCTGTGGTTTTGAGACAAAGAATGAATAACAAGAGATGAACTAGGGTTTGAGATGAGATGGTGTTGGTGAATATGTTGATGAAGATTAGTCCTCCCACATGAGAGGTTTGTTGGTGATGACGATGACTTTGATTTCCCTCTCCCGGAGAGATGTTGCCCCCGTAGAATCTCTTTGCCAGAGAGCAAAAGTCCTCCTGCCCAGCTTCTGCCTCAAGACGGCAACGCTTCATCCCGAAACCTTCGTTCTGATTTTTCCAGGTCAAATGGTACCACATAGGAGAAGATGTGGCCCGGAGGCAAGCCAGGG